>NC_056732.1:396887569-397200069 GCF_019279795.1 Protopterus annectens | reverse complement strand
ATGTGTGTGTGTGTGTGTATATATAGGTTCATAGGTTCATACTAGGCTATCTGCCCGAGGGCATTTACAAGCCTAGCCCATAGTTTTGTGGCTTACGCCACCCCTTTAGTATGGGGAACTCTACCCATTATTTTGCTGTGCCTCTGTTGAGCAGTGACACTGAGGTAATCCCTGGGGTATATCTGCGATCTCCCATCTATTGGTCAAGATTTCTCTTGAACAAGGCCAGCGAGGTGCACTGCCTCACATATACCGGGATTTTATTCCACAGCATAGGGAGTCTTTGGGTGATGAATCTATCCCTCCAGCACGTCCTATTAGTAGCCGTGTCGAGGTGTAAGTCTCCGCCCTTGTGGCTCTGATGGATCTAGATTTTTTGAGGTGAAGCATATTCATCAAATCTGGGTTTGACATGGCCTTGTATGTTAGGCAAAGGTCACCTCTGAGCAAGCGGTAAGCGACTGAATAGAGCTGGAGTTCTTTCAGTCGGGCAGCATAGGACAGATGTTTGAGACCCTTTATCCTTTTGGTGCGGAACTTTTGTGGCCTCTCCAGCTGCTGCAAGTGTCGGGTCAGATACATTCCGAATGGGGCATTGTACTCAATCATTGGTCTGATGAGTGATGAGTATAGGGAGACTATGACCTCCCTTGATCTAGATGAGAATCCCTTCATGATAAGGTGGGCAATGTAGAAGGTCTTCCTAACTACTTTAGCTACATGGGTGTCGAATGACAGACTACTATCAACCTGGGTCCCCAGGTCCCTGATAACTTCTTCTGTACTCAGTGGATTGCCACCTATTTGGTAGCTAGGGTAACCTTGTTTTTCCCGAAGGGTATGACTATGCATTTTTGGCATTTAACTTTAGGCCATGGCTCTGGCACCAGTTATCCGTTTCTGTGAGACCCTTCTGAAGGATATCTGTGTCAGATGTGTTTTCTACTATGGCCCAGTTTGCAGTCATCTGCAAACTTTGTCAGCCATAACCCTCCTGTGTTTGCTTGTACTGGAAAGTAGATGCCAAACAAGAGTGGGCCAGGACTGAGCCCTGTGGTACACCACTTGTGACAGGCTTTGAGTCTGACATGGCGCCAGCAACTCTGACCCTGTGGGTTCTGTCACTCAGCCAGTTTGCAACCCATCTTGTGATGTATGGGTTAACATTTAAGCTGATGAGTTTTTCAATGATACCAGTGGGTATTGTATCAAAGGCCTTCGCCAGATCGAGGTAGGCTGTATGGACTGCCTTTCCTCATCAATGGCTTTGGTGACTGTTTCAAAAAGTCAACCAAGTTTAGAAGGCATGATCTGCCTTTGACAAAGCCAAACTGGGATGGATCCAAAGTCTGCAAATTCCTATGTCTTTATTTATGAGGTCCATTATGATCCTCTCCATGGCTTTGCAGATAAGGCTTGTCAAGCTAATGGGCCGGTAATTTCCAGGGTCGGTGGAGGCACCGCCTTTGTGAAGTGGGACCACAGTTGCAGTGCGCCACTCCCTGGGTACGTATCCAGAGGTAAGACTATGATTAAACAGCTGTCCTAGCTGTGGGTTTAATTCCTCATTGAGTTCGTGGAGCACACAGCCGGGGACACCATCAGGTCCCATGGATGCTGTGTTTTTTGCTTTGGAGAGAGCAGTTCTCACTTGGGCATTGGAGATGTTTGGGGGGCTGCAATCGCTTGGTATAGATATCTCTCCTTTTATATATATATGTAGGGTTGTCACCTTTTCAAATGCCCAAAGTGGGACATTTTTGGTACAAACGTCAGATTTTGCAGGCCAAAACATACCCACAGCCAGTACAAAGGACAGAACCTCACTTTTTTGCCTAAATAACAACTTATTATTGTAGCATTTTAGTTGCTTATTCTGTTTCTTATAACATTTAGGTGTTTCAGATACAGAATAACTGTTTTATGCAACTATTACATAAATATAGGAAATCATTTTGTCATTAAATCTCAGGACATCTGCCATTTTACAATATTTTTACAGGACACAACTGCCCAAAGAGGGACTGTCCCTTGCAAAGTGGGACAGGTGGTAACCCTATATATATATATACATATATGTATATATATACATATATGTATATATATATATATATATATATATATATATATATATATATATATATATATATATATATATATATATATATATATATGTGTGTACGTACGCATGCATATACATCTATATGATTTAATTACTTTGATCATACCGTTGAATGACTGCGCTGTCTGCTAAGTTTGTGATAACATCAAAGTTAGGTATAACTGCCGTGGCTTACTGGTAAATCACATTGATTGTGATGTATAGGGTCCTGGCATTGGGCCTGGCTGACGTGGCTTATTGTGTTGCTGGGCAGAACAAGGGCCGTTGGACAAAGGGTGAGTACAACACTCTTCAGCTGCGGTTTTCTGTTTAACCGCCGATTCACGTCACGCAAAAACCTTCTGCATTCTTACTGTGATACGTCACCACAGTTCACATTTCAATGGTATTATATCGTTATACAGCATAAAATTAGCAAGATATGCTCGTATACAGACTACGCGTCATAAAAGGTGTGTGCTGCAGTCGAACCGGCAATGTTTGCTCAATATGTGGATGCTCTAACCACTACAATATTGGTGTTCTGCTTCATTTATATGTATACCCATGGTTCATAGTTACCCGAACACATACCTCAACACTTCACTAACACAGCAGGCATCCATTTTCCTGTTGGGAAAACCGCACTACTACACATGCGCCATTCCCTACTGCTCTAGACACGTCCTGTATGTTGGCTCACTCCAAGCATATTCAGATGTCCCAAGCTTATAGTCCTGGGACATACAATCATATAATGGTCAGGGTGTTCAATTAGTCTTCTGGTTTTCAGCTCATCCGTCTGGTGAATGGGACTGCCCTGTACCTGTTTGTAAGTCAGACTTAGCACATGGATATAGTTCGTTCCTCTTTTAGCATCCTACCTGTGGTTGGAGATGCAGCAGGTTTGCTCACCTATGGGCAACTTGATATGACAGCACTAAATATTACGGGAGGGTTCCACTGCTGTTTCCCTTCACATTCATTATGACTGCTTTATTGTGACCATGTTTATTCTTCATGGATATATATATACGTCTGATGAGTGGTTGATTATCCGTGAAAGCGCTAACATTTTTTGTCTATTTTTAAAATAAAGAGAATCCAGTTTTTATATCTTACAAGAGTGACTTTTTTCATATATTGGGATATAGTGAGTCTATTGACTGGATTTCTACCATTCTGCTGCTTGGATTTTTACACACACACACACACACACACACACACACACACACACACACACACACACACACATATATATATATATATATGGCTGTACATACACATGCATATACACCTGCATGCTTATTTACATTTCCCATATTGTTGAATGACCGCCACTTACCGTCACGCATACCCACTTACATCTGCTTTAAAGGGTCTTAATCACCCTATATCCAACTGCCATTATTGTGGCCATCATATAAAAGTAGCCCTTGCATGGCTTGGACCCATGAACAGGAACACCATAGTCACTGGTTTTACCACCAAACCATCCATGATACATTCTGTATGGATGGTAATTAGGATATATGACTTTACTACAGCCATTCCACAGTAATGGCAACAAATGTGACAGTCGGGTGATGTACATATGTATAGTACATGTTACTATTCATATGTTTCTGAGAGGCACATGTATACATTTGCAAGTATACGTATTTATGAAATGGACACATACTTGACAACTACTTATATGCATGTATGTGTGATGTGTAGCTATGCGAATATAAGTATGTACATTTATAGATATATGACTACATATCTGGAGTTATACATGGCCATGTATATGAACAACCGCATACAGGAGGTACCTGTACCGTTTGTATACAGGGGTTGTGTGCATCTTTACGACGAGGAACCCGGACGGGGTATACAATTTGTGGACATGTACTATTTGGGAGATGGCTATGGGGAAGCTTCATGGGAACATGTGAATGGTATAAATTCCCGATAATGCACGTGGGGAGACGTGCATCACGGTCAGGTGTTTAATCCCGGGTCGTAAGTTCTGTGGGACTGGCTGGAGGCTGAGCAGGGTTGTGGACAACTACTGCTAATGCAATTTGTATTCGGCTGTCTACGGGGCTGGACATCGCGTCATGCCACCAAGTCTAATCTTTAGAACAGATGCTTTATCCCATGAGGGATGGCCAAAAATTATGGACATCAATGACTCCAATTCTTTTGGCTTTACGAAAATGAGGGAGGGTTATACATGCAAGGGATACCTAATTTCCAAAGCTGAGACTGCCTAGGGTGAGACTGCCTACTAGATATGGGTAGGGGGCACTATGTGCAGATATGGCTGTGCCAAGCTAGCAGCCCGAGTATGGGTGGTTTTGGTGGACGTTCGGCAAGGGGGGGGGTGTGCTGTGGAGGGGATGATATGATAGGTATTCAATTATGTATCCAGGTGTGTTGGGGTTGGATGGCTCAGTTCAGGCCAGACCATTATGTGGGTGTGAGCTGGTAACGTTTCTGTACATGTGTATCGCACATGTTAATGTTCATATGTTTGTGGGATTGTGTTCTGCAGTATGGCCTGTCAGGGTGTATTGTAGATGTGAATGTATGTTCTTTGGTTTCCTTTCTGATTCACCCACTCCTCCCTTGTACACCTCCAGTTCGCCTACTGTACATCCCACCCAGTCTCCCCTTGGCGAAGGCGAATTATTACATTACCCGTCACACCCCATATTCCACACACACCATCCATCCCTTCTCTGGTTGATGGCCCATGGCACAGACAACAGAACACATTGCGTACTCTACATATCTCTGGTACCAATATGGTTGTGAGGACAACCCTAACATATTTGATCTTCCACATGCTGCACTTCACGCACATAGGTACACACAAATACTCATCTTTCATGACATGGTAGGCAGACACGGGTAATACCCATTCATCTTTGGGCCGTCCAGACAAGGACGACTTGGAACACGAATGGGCAGTTATTCAGTGAATGCTCTGACCATTGGTAGGGTTGCCACCTTTTCAATTGGCGAAAGTGGGACATTTTCGGGACACACATCAGATTTTACAGGCCAACACATACCCACGGTCAGTACAAAGGATAGTGCTTTACTTTTATGCCTAAATGAAAGCTTATTCTTGCAGCAGTTTAGTTGCTTATTCTGTTTCTTGTAACATTTAGGTATTTTAGATACAGATATAACTATTTTATGGAACTATTACATAAAATATGGGACATAATTATGTCCTACAATTGCAGGACATTTGCCATTTGTAATATATTTGGTAAGGACACAACTGCCCAGGGAGGGACTGTCCCTCACAAAGTGGGACAGGTCGTAACCCTAAACACTGGGCTAGGCTTAGCAAAGGGCAGCGATGTGCAAACACACTGCATTTTGCTTCCACTTTTTATAACAATCAACACTACAATGGAATACAGGCACGAGGTTTTAAATATTATTTGTTCAAGGGACGGGGGTTCAATATTCAGCTACTTGCCTTTGTGTTTACTTTTTTATTCTGGGTGTTCGCAAAGCTCTCTTGTATGCTTTGCATACATTTCAGTATCCACAGACACTGACAGGAGTGATTACTATTAGAGGCAGGCTGTACTAGTCAGCATTTTAGGTCGTGCATCTGCAGCCGACATGTGCAGCGCTTAGATACACCCCCTGCACTTGCGCACATTTCCTATGCATGTGGACGTTGCGGCAGCACGCCTTCATTAATATGCATGTGGTGCTGCTGCGCCATCTCTACACCACATGGTCGGCGCAAGGCTAACGCCGTCCTTGTGCCAAGCTTCATGAATCCCGGGGATAGACTTTTTTAAAGGGAAATGCTGAAAAGCAGTAGGAAAAGTACCAGCTATGGTAGCAATAGACTACACTAGGTGTAGAAAGACAAAAAATTACTAGCAATAGTAATTTAAGAAGTACACAATTTATGGAAAGGAAAAGATAAGTTAACTATCGTAACAGCCAAGAAATAATACGAGGAAGGCAAGGGAGAAGGGATATTAGAATTTTATCTATAAATTAGGAAATTGAGGGTTTTGTAAGATAATAATAAGCACTTATCTCAAAAAGCTTGCGAGGTAGGTCACCTGAAAGTGGCAAACAAGATCTGAGGTAACTTAGGGTTGGTGCATTATGGGTAAGGAAGAAGCTTGAGAGTTTTTCGTTGCCACGAGCTTTAGCAATGGCTGAGTCAGATCAGAGGGATCAGATCCAAACCCATCAGTTAAGGACAGAATAAAATTTGACAATATCAGGTTAATCCATTCAGAAACATGAAGGAGGTGCACTCAGCAAAAGCTCATTAGCACGTCTCTTGAGTAAAATACTTACAGTTGTAACAACTGCATTGCTTCTCCAGCTTAGGCACCTACAGACCCATATACAAATATACACATGCATAAACCAATACAGTCTCATTTGTGCCCCTACACACACACACACACACACTCACAAGTACTTACTTGCTGTGGTGCTATCAGCTCTACTGCTGCCACAGACAAAAAGTTACTGTACATTCCCATAGCTTCACTTGAAAATACAATGTCTGAGTTGGACTTTGAATTGCTGTACTGTGATATTTGAAATACTGTGTACAGCTTTGGGGCAGAGCATATGGGTAGTTTACTTTTGCTGAACTCCTGCACTGGCACATTTGCATACAGTGATATCCAGCAGGACCACTGCATTGCTACTTGCCAAAACCTTCGTACTGCTAAACACTACAGTGGTCTTTGAATCCTTCTTAATGCACTAGGCAATCCTGCTAGAAACAGGAATGTGCAGTTCATTGTGTTTCTGAAAGTCCACAAAGTCTGCTTCAATGTAGCTGTATGGGAGTGTTTTTCTAAGGTAAATTTTCAACTTACTTAGTGTTATTTTATATCAGTTAGCATTTTGTTATAGTACTACATTTTATTAGGGTCTATGTCACATACATGAAAACGCAATCACTCGAATGCTCATATGAGCAAATAATCATAACATAAAAATTTGTAGTGTGGGGGGTGCAGCACTACAGTGAGGAAAGGGCATATATCCCATTCTTTACTGTACTGCGATCCAAAAATACCACTTCCGATGTTATGATTATTTGCTCATATGAGTGTTCGAGAGATTGCGTTATCTAAAGTAGACCCTTTTATTAGTATTTTATAATATTAGTGTGGTTTACATTTTAATGTTTTTATTAGTGCAGTTTACAATTTATTTTATACACACACACAATTTTTTAAGCATTCTTTTCTTAGTTTTTCTTGTTTTAGGCTTTTATTGATACAGTTGCATTTTTATTTTGGTAGGAAATGCTGTTTGTTGGTCAGTCGATTTGTTTATTACTATCCCTAGGATTCAGGAAAAGGTGTTGCTCACAGTAATTCCTTCCACAGGTAGGTGAATTATTACAACAGTGAAAAAAAGCAATTCAGAGACAGCTATGGCTACAATGAGAAACACCTCATTATCATCTAATTAGTCTGTGCCTGAATCGTACACTAGCTCTGTCAGACCTGTTAGTAGTGTTCTTCCTTAGCAAAGGCACCCCTTACATTCAAACACATACAGATTCAGTCACCCAAACATACAAACACACATGCACCTATCAGCAAATAATACTCCCTAGTCAATTTCAATTACAGACATAGCCAGCCTTATGCATAGGCAAATTAGGCATCCGTCTAGAGCTCCACTCTATCAGGGGCACTTTTCTAGCATTTATTTATTTTTTTGTAGTAAAGAAATTATTTGTTTAAAATGTGTTGAATGAAAACAGGAAAAACTGAAGAGTAAGACAACCTGTGAGAAAAATTAAGAAAAAAAGTAATTTAAGTGGCTATGTCTGTAATTGAAATTGACTAGGCAGTATTATTTGCTGATAGGTGTGAAATACCTCACTAAAAGCATCATAGGCCTAAAGCAGATGCCCTATGCTGACCATCTAAAAAAAACTCCAGCTATACTTTGTCACATATTGTCTACTCAGAGGCGATCTCTGCTTAACATACAAGGCCATGTCAAACCCAGAGCTGTTGGACATGCTACATTTAAAGAAATATTAATCCCTCAGCGCCACACACTCCAGGGATCTAAATCTTGTCATCACAATGAACAAAACATGCTGGAGGGATAGGTTCCTGACCCAGAGACTCCCCAGACTCTGGAATAGACTACCCATACATGTCAAGCAGAGCACCTCTTTGGCCCTCATTAAAAGGAACCTTGATGATTGGATGGGAGATAGGAAATTCACCCTAAGGATCATATCAGTCACCCTGCTAGACAGGGGTCCAGGGAAATAAATATTGTGGGAAGAAATAGCCAGGGAATTGTTATGGCTAGGCTTGTATGGGATCTAGGGCCGATAGCCTAGTACCAACCAATGATATAGGTAGACCAGGATGATGGCACCAGTGATCTGTTATTTTTTTCTGTGGAAGAACAGCTCTTTATACTGAGAAGTTTAGCAGGCACTGCAGAAACACGGTCCTATGTGATAGAGACAAAAAAGGCTTTTGAATGTTGTCTTGGAATCCTAGCATGTCTACGAGAAATGCCTAACACTACAAAGATAAGCAAGTAGTCTAAATATGGAAAAATGTTGATACCCTGTAGCTTGCAAAGGGCTATGACAGGAGCGACACACTTTGTGAACACTCTTGGAGCAGTGGATACCCCAAAGGGCAAGGCAGAGAACTGTTAATGTGATCAAGACACACAATAACTTGGGAAATGCCTGACATCTGGATGAATACGAATGTGATGCTATGCATCTTTTAAATATAAGTTTACTAAAAAAAAAGTTGAAATAATGAAGGAGGGCACCAGATTGCGAAGTGAAAGCATTTTGAACTTCAGTACTAACACAAAGTGATTCAGGAAAGAATGATCCAGAACTGGTCTCCAGGAGTTTTCTTTCTTTGGTACTGAAAACATTCTTGAATAAATCCTTTTCCCAAATAGGAAGGAGGAACCACTTCTATTACCCCTGAGACAGCATGTGATGTAGGACATGTGGAAAGAGAAGGGTTTGGTCTTGCAGATGAGGAGTAATTCCCCGGAAAGGAGATATTTCCCTCCACTGTCACCTGTATCCTAACTGGATCAGCTTCAGAACCCATTTGTCTGAAACAATCTTTTGCCAAAGAGAGAAATGGGGATTCAGACTTTCTGGAAGGGGTAAGTGACTACCAGACTGGGAGGGAGTAACAAGGTCACTTAGTCATTATGCCTTGAATACCCTTTATTCTGTGGGTTCCTGGTTGCTTTTTGAAACCTTTCTGCCATAGCTTTTTAAATTTTTGCTTACCAGCATTCTGAAAAGACTATTTTGTTTATTGCAAAATTGGATGAAGGAGCAAAAACATCCCTTGGAAAACTTAGAGGAGGGCTGAAAGTCTGAGAAATTCCCTAAATCAGCTTACCTTCTTTGTTACACTTTTTGACAACTTCTGCAACAGAGGGTCCAAAAACTAAATTTCTATCCAAAGGAGAATTCAAAATTTCATTTGTGACATCTTCTGGAAGGTTCTGAGAATGCAGCCTGGCAAACCGCCTCAAAAAAGTAGCAGTGGCAACAGCCCTGGAAGCAGTATCTACAGAGTCATAAACACATTTGAGAAAAAAACATTTCTCATACTTTCCCAATTACTCAGTATAAACATTAACATATGAATATGACAGTTCAGAATTCTAAAAATCAAAGTTGCAGAAGCACATGCTTTCCCCCAAATGTATCAGTAGCTTTAACATCCTTGTCAAAAGAAGAAGAATTAGAATTAACAAAAAGCTTGGCAGCAGCTGGATTAACTAAAATTCTAGCCACTGGGTTAGGACTGGGATGAGTGTATAAAAACTTAAAAGACTGAAGACGTTTGTACATTCTATCTGCTTTTTTAGGGTGGCAGGTTGGCTGTCAGGGGGAAACCACAGGCTGTGACAATACATCCTCCAGTGCTGAAACACTGGGGGTGGATGGGAGGATATGGGGGATAGGGGATGGATGAAGGATCTGGGAATTCCAACTGTAGCAATTCATAGTACTTTCTGCGGGACTGAAAAATCTCAGTACTTCCCCACTGAAAACACTGGCACATTCTGGTATTCTCAGAGAAAGTTAATGCATCGCAGGAAGATTCAGATACCATACTCGCCTCAGAATTGGTATCAGAAACTGAGGGGGAAAAAAACTGCATCTGTCCATTCACATTCCCTTACAGATTCAATATCTTGAAACTCTTCAGGGAAAGAGGAATCCATTTTCCTTTAACCAGAAACTACTTCAAAAGAAGGGTCAATAGCTCATTCAAGACCTTAAGCCAAGCCCAATAAATTACTCCTGTCCAGCAAAACTGACACAGGAGGAGTTAAATGTTTAGCTTATCTCATTTTGCCAGGAAGGTTGTGGCAAACAGACCTAGTACTGCCAGCAACAGCTTCCCCAGAGATTGCACAACATTCTGGCTATGGAAGGACACATTTCCTGCCCCTACTCCTAGGACAGATTAAAGTGGCTCTACCTTATACACTGGGGAGATGTGGCTAACCCGTAGTCCATGGTGTCTGTACACACACCAGAGTGATCTGGGGAAAGAGATTAGTTGTCTCTGAGGAGCCAACTTTGGCCACAGTAGAGTCATCCACATGTGGCTGAGGCAAATTACCAGACTACTGTGATAGCAAATGCTGCTTAGCTAACTTTTTCTTTTTTGTAGTTGGAGTTGGCTCCATGGTCAAGCCAGAAATGCTGCTTGTTTCCCAAGGAATCACAGTTGATAAAACTGGAAAGTAGCACAAAAATACAGTAAAAAAGCACTTTATACACTTTCCCAGCCCCAAAAGTAAAATAAACAGTGTCTCCCTATAAAAAGTATTTTTTAACAACTTTTTAGCACAAAAGTAAAAAAAAGTGTGCTCCTATTTAAAAGTACATAAAAGTAATGTGGCAGACATTAAAATACTTTTTGGTGGCTTTAAAATAATTGTTTCTCATAAAAACTAACATTAAACAACAAAAAAGTAATATGAATTTTTCCCCCTAAAATGAACTTAACTGCCCAGCAATAGAACAGCATTAGCCAACAGTCAATCACAAAAGTCCACACAACAGAGCTCTTTTCGGAGTCAGGAAAGCTCAGACGTGTCCGACACACAAGCCTTTCTTTTAGTCACCTCAGCTCAAGCTGCCTAACAGTTCAGGTGCATGGAAGGATCCCTGAAGCTTTGAAAGCTGATTGGCTATTATATCCTATGCAGAACATAACTCATAGCTTAGGCTACTGCAGCAGTGATCAATATGAAGAACATCACAAGTTCATTGTTCCCACTTAAATAAATATAGGCAAGTTCTGTATGACATTTTGCCATTGTTTTGCAACTAAGTATTGACAAAACTGATGCTGGTTATCCTCTACTCTTGTCAAGACAGCATTCCAAATTTCTCAGGTAAGTCGTGGCCAAGAAAGGTAGGCAGCCATTAATATCCATATCATACCTAAACATACAGATATTGAAAATCTGAAAAAAGGCTCTTGAAAAGCGTGCATATCTGGCCAATAAAAAATCTAGACAACTAATTAGCATTCATTTACATACATAATAGCTTATCTTCCCCAACTTTTATGATTGTGGGATACCACTCAGAAGCATAAACTTAAAAAGTTTACAGTTGTTATTTCTGATAATGTTCACCTACATAATTGTGTTATCCTCAGGAATCAACGATCTTGATGTTATAGTTATTTTAGTTGGCAGTTAGTCCAGAGTAAAGCCCTCAAAGGAACAGCAAGCAGCAGATCCTAGATGTTTGCTAAGTGCAAAAAAAAAAAAAAAACTAACCTTCTCCAACTACTATCACCATTAGCCATAACTTTCATAACATTCCAATACCTGTCAATAAAGTTTTTAAACAAAAACATCTATGAACTTTGACAACAGAAAGAGACTTGGCAAAGTAAAAAGACAAGGGTAGATCTCTTTTCTTCTGTGAAAACATACCTGAAGGCTGTTGAGTGCAATTTTCTTCAGAACTGTGTTTTAGTGTGTGGGGCTGGGGACGACTTTATGATTAGAACTGGTTCACCTTCACACTTTAGTGAAGGACAGGGAGAAGCATCTGTCTGGGAAAAGATCACCATTGCAGGTCATCTTTCTCCTTCAACAGTAAATGATATTCCAGAAGGACAATGCAAGCAGTATGCGATTTCCATATCATTGCTAGGCTTCTGACATTTTTTAATCTGGATGATTGAATCCATTTATTTTATGAAATCACATACATATAGATAGACAGATACATTGATATTGGTGTGTGTGTGTATATATATATATATATATATATATATATATATATATATATATATATACACACACACACACACACACACATATATATATATATATATATATATATACACACACACATATATATATATATATATATATATATATATATATATATATATATATATATATATATATATATACACACACACACACACACACATATATATATATATATATATATATATACACACACACACACACACACACACATATATATATATATATATATATATATATATATACACATATATATATATATATATATATATATATATATATATATATATATACACAAACACACACACACATATATATATATATATATATATATATATATATATATATATACACACACACACACACACACACACACACACACATATATATATATATATATATATATATATATATATATATATATACACACACACACCTACATATGAACGCATGTGCACATGTGCACGCACACACTTCCACCTGGACAGCCTTTCCATATACCTTTGACACATCATGCTATACTCCTCAATCTCCCCAAGAGTTAAAAAAACGCAAATAAGGAAAATGCCAGGAATCAAATATCCAAGATATGGCTGACCAATTAACACTAAATTACAACAGAATTCACCTGTCAAGAGTTCTTACTATAAAACTCTGGAGCACTTAACCTACCCACCTCTTCCCTTTGGCACAGAAGGTCATGGTGACCCCTCTTTCAGGTCACTGTAGTGATGTCTGCGCTACTCATCAATGCTAGTGATGCCTGTGTGACTCACTCACCATCCTGGCACACAGTGCCAGGCATCCATCTTGTATTGGGACCCACTCAAGAGGTCTCCAGTGGGCAGTCCTGGTGACCTCTATGCAAGAAATAAAGAAAGACCTTGGACTCTTTTCCTGCACCACCTGAGAGTTCTGTAACAATCAGCACACTCAGAAGCTGACCACTTCACAGGTCACAGTCTTTTAAGAAAATGGTAGCACATTTGCATCTCTGCACATTGCAAATGTCACATGATGCACAGTGCTGGGTAGAAAAAGAGCACAACAGTGGACAGTACTACCATATAGTGGTGCATGTCATGGTAGGGTTTAGGGTGAGAAATACATGACGGACTGAATGGATATAGCCCGTAGAATGTACATCTCACCAGATTATGACTTTACAGTGCCTCTTGGGCCTGTGATACGGCTTAACACACCCATATTCCTACAAGGGTCAGTGACCTGCCCAGGCTTCTGTAACACAATTTGTGGTCTTCATGCATGTTTAAATTTACATACAACCCTCATTGTACTGCTTTGGTCTTGCACACATTGCATAAATGCGTGATTCAGAGATGGTTAAACTAAAACTGCTTCATTAGCGTAACTACCACACAAGGAGCCACAAAACTACATGATAAAAACTACCACAGCCATTACAGTGCTCATTATGCAATGGAAATGTTCTTCTTAGTAAAGGAAAAGTAGTGGACACTGCAGATTACAGTTCAGCGGGGACGCGCAGTGCTACAGCTGCTGTGGTATGTCTACAGGGGACAAAGGAACATGAACAAAATGTGTGGGTAACATTTTTGTTGTTTTACTGTTGTAGCAAGAGGTTGCCCATTGTCTGACTACTGAGAAGAGGAAAAGCCCCAGGAGGTTGTGAGGTTGGGCTTTGCAGTCTACTTCCACTGTGCTTTACAGATCACCAAATGATGCATCTTTTAATTGGTTACAGGACACAGGTCCTACACAAGGGAGGGGAACTGAATTCTTAGATATGCCTGTTTTAGGAGGCCAATTATATGGACTGAGGTGTACTATACTATATGAAACATACACTGCTGGGGAACTGTATTAATGACGTTGACTTAATTTAAGTTACCTTCGAAACTACACAACATTCTCAGTACTGCTTTACAATGGGCTTCATCATCCTGTTATGTTGAATACCTAAAAACGGCAAGATGCACATAACACTGGACAGTGGCCAAGCTGTTACCACACCTATTGTTTATTTGAATTTTTTTGGGTGGGGATAAAAACAGCAACATGCACACAGTTACATGGGTAACACATGCTGTAGACCACTGCTGAGGGGGGATAACAGGGTTCAGATGCAGACTAGCCCATAGCCATCCACACGTGATGAAGGTGAAATGTGGGATGGTGTGGAAGCATGCTATAAGGACTACATTCACACATACTGCGACAGATGGTTTACCAGTAAATAATGGATATTTTAGTGTTATGAAGGCACACCAGTGACCAACTACAGTCAGCTACCTTACACAGTGACTTATGGAGCTGCCCAGTGTTGGTCAGGTGTCGTACAGTCTGTGCTCACCTTTGGACAATACAGTGGGGGACCATATTGTGGATGTGGAAGATATCAGTACCACATATATACATTCTCATTTACAGATTCAGATGGCACCTAAGGAGTGTAAATGAAACAAGCATTTGTCCCAGGCACAGACATCTTGCTACAGCCCCTTCATAAGTACAGTCAGTAGATCCTCTTAGCTGACAAGACCAGTGGGGCTTTCCATGAAAATGCATGGCAGGACCCTGTTATGGATATAAATGCCATCAGTGGCCATAATAGATTTGCACTACAAGTGCACCACAGGTCATTGACAAGATCCACCAAAACCCAAAACAAGACACCTACCTTTGCATGACACAGAATGGCCACAGGAAGTAATCTGACCACAGCACACTTATTGACATAGAGGTATTCTTCACATTTCTCTCTGGGATGACAGTCTCCTACCTTATAACCAGATGAGGACTGGACATCGGAGTGGACTTCACCCACCACCACCTCCACAGGTGTCCGTGGTGATGCCCCAGTTGGGTATGCCTTTACATATGTATCATGTAGCGCCATGATCACTACTTCTTATATGTTAAAAACAGGTAATCAGTCCTAGAGACACTTTATGGTTTCTGGTGCCATGGGAGTCTGTACATGGTGTGTGGACTTAAATTCTTTGCATACCATATTATTGTACAGCTGTTGCAGCTCTGGGAACTGGAATACTGATATTCTAAGGAGTTTCTCCTTTCACAACAATTCAGCTTATGGGACCTCCACTGTGGATGTCAGCATGTCTGATGATGGGGAAACACCTAAAGCTGATGATGAAGGCAGCCAAAGCATGGTACAGTCAGCATCCACACTGCCACTATCCAGCACAGGTACCATGGTGGGCACATCACAATCCTATTCCACTGACAAATCCTCAGTCCCAGGTGACAGCTGTAAGACAGAATTGACCAACACAGCAGCACACTTGTAACAGTATACACTGGTGGCTTCAATAAGCATTGGAACAGTAGCAGGGGTGTGGCATGTTTCTGGCTGACTGCTCCTTGATTCCTGCCCACCACCCAAGATGAGTGTCTCTGTGGCCATTACACAACATATGTGCAGGCAGTCACACAGGCACTAGATAATGCCACACCATTCACTGCAGTGCTAATCTATATAGTTCATGGGCATCAGAGATGGTTTTGTTTATACAGGTAGCATTTTGGAATTATATATCTCAGATCAGATTTGTAGTCAATGCCCCTCCTCCACTTGGCTCAGTCTGCACCCTCACCAAGCACACCATCCTCTCTGCCAGATGATCATATCAGTGACTTTCTTGGAGGGGATGTCCCCATGCATGAGGTAGTGCATGACTGGAGTACATATTTGCTGAGGATGCCCTGGACCTATCACAGACACCCATGCAGACAAAATTTGATCAACTCTCTCTACTGCAGACACCACCCTTTCCCCCCAAAGTCTTCCAAGCTCACCACCCTCACCAGGCCATGGCACACACACAGTAACTTCATTACTATTCCTCACAGTGCAACTGCTAAGCCCTGTCACTGTGGCTGTCCTCAATTGTGCTTCTAATGACAACTTTGCTCTTAGTACTCTATTACTGGGTAGCTTGTGGCTGATGCATAGAATATCCTGATTTTAGTATCACATGCATCATTGTTACTGTTATGTCTAATCTGGCCTGTATTGTTTACTGTATCTGCTTCTATCTTGCATGGCCATTAATAGCAACTGTGTCCTTTACAAACTCCTCACTGTGCCCCTCATTCTCTGCTGATTCAGCAAATCCTTTCCTTCAATGGTAATATCCTTCTGTATCTGTCTGCATACCAACATGTTGTGTAATATTGCGCATATGGTGAATATCTTGCAGCAGGTTTCTGAAAGACACTGCAGCATGCTACTAGAGTCATCTACGTAGTGGAAGCAGGCTTTCATCAATTTGAACACCAGTTCAATGATGGTGTGGGTCTGCAATAGTGCAGAGTTGTATGCATTCTGTGCCATGGCCTGCTAGTGTCATACTGGAATCATAATCCACGGCTCCAGGGCATATCCAGTATCACCAATAAGATGCCCCTAGGAAAAGTTACCCCACACAAATTGTTGAAATAAGTCATGTGCCAGATATGGGAAAAGTAGCTACTGGCTGTGTGGCACATCGACAAATTGTATATTATACACTTTGCAGTGCAGATCACCCAGCAGTTGATGAAGTAGACTCCCATATGGTTGATATACCATTGGCCCTGTGTCTCTGTGTCCTAGGTGGTGCCTTGAAGGCCATGTGGCTGCAGCTGATTTTACTTAGTACTGCAGGAATATGGGTTATTTCATAAAATGTCTGCATGGCTTTGTTTCTCTTCTGTGGCACATTGGAACCACATATGCTTCTCCACATGTTGTAGAATGGCACTAAGAAACTGGTGCAATATCTGTGATGCGCATGCCTGTGATACACCCAGTAAGCCCCCTTTGCATGTGAAGTCAATACATCTGTACCAGCTCTGGCATTTTGTTTCTCTCCTCACAGTAGCATACCACTAATTTTGTGTCATGGAGAAGACAAAATGTTAGGCTCAGTCAGACTCTTCTAAAAAGTGGAGGGCAGTAACAGCTACTAACAATGAGCACAGCTACCAGCATAGACTTGAACATGTACATTTCTGCTAATATTGCTGCTGTTGCTCTTAAAACATTAGCGTGATCTCTGTCTCTGATATGATTTTCTGGTGTACAGCTACACTGGTGCTTGCAGCTCAAACACGAGTTTTACATTTATGTGATATACTCCACCATATTGTTTCACCATCACCCTCATTATCACACTAATGCTCATCTGCATGCTATATTGGCTGTAATATTTTGTAGCCTTTTAAGAAAGTATCTCTGAACTGCCCCTGCCCTGTGGACTGTTGCTTATTGTGCAATTGCACCTTTTACATTACACAATTTTATTTTGTTCAATACCCAGACAAGAGACATTATCCCCTGTACTCTTGGCATTAATATAATGAACTCAACAGACACTTCACTGTTGGAGATGAGAATAAATCCCCCTTTTCAGAGTTCTTTTTCAACATACTGGGTTTCAACAAATTGGTAAAAAAAAACCTCAGTGACTTTCAACAAAATGGATGGCTTTCATGAAGGAAGCTCTGTTGAAGGTGTGCACACAATTATTATGCTGTAGAATATGCAAAACAGATGCCATGTATTTCAGGATTATAGGAGACAAGAACAGCTATTGTATAATATAGTTTGCTTTTCTTTATCTCAGCTAAAATTTGAGCCAGGAAACACAACAAAACATCTGCTCAATAGGTCTTTTTAAAAACTGCTCATAAACTTAGATGCCTAACAATACCTAGCAGTCTATTCCATCAACTCATGTCTACTGAAGTGTTGTTGAGATCATATCATTCTTCCAGTGTACCTTTCATTAATCTATGATGACTCTCCTTTGTGTTAATGAGAGTACTACATACCATAACTTCCTTTATGATTGGTCTTCCCTACTCCATCAGCCTTATAATGTGTCCTAGCAGTTCTCCCTTGCTGTTAATTTTTATTTATTTTATTTTACATTTGTTTACCAGGAGTGTCCACTGGGCTGGAGTGTGCCCATTTTCAGTGGAGGCCTGGGGAGAAAAGCTCCAAATAGAGATGTCTAAACAAACAGTAAATCTGACAAGTACAGCATACAGTTAGGTTACAGATGAAAATTTTAAGTCATAACAGTATATGAACAGTTATATAGAGTATGGGTACAAATTTGCCAATGGAACAGTTGGAAGGGGTCAGGTAATTTGGGGTGTGGAGCAGGAGCATTGCCAATGGGTAGATAGATGTGAATGGAGGGCATCTTTGAAGGACATCTTCATGATGTGCCCTTCCAACTACTCCATCATGTTATATCTTTATATTTCCTTCCAACTCCCCCATCCTATTGCATCTGCACAAATAATGTGGGTCACAGACTGTTATCAAGCGCTACTCTCCTTTATATAAGAAAGAATTTATCATACTTTCAATACTCTCCTTCCCACTAATCTTGGTATATGAACATGTAGCAAGTTGTCACACAGCAGAAGAACCCTCTCAAACTTTAGCTGATCCCTTTTTTTAAGGAATGGTGGCCAAACTATAAATTCTCCCATTTTGCTTATGATTTCTGTTAGATTCCAGGAGAAAACGCAGCCCAGCAACAGTAAAAAGGGTGATACAGAAACCAATAGTCTTCCAAGACAAGTTTCCACCTATAGTACTTGAAACAAAAGAGCTGTTCAATACACAGACCTGTGCTTGTTCATTTTCATTATTTAGAAAAAGACACAGTCCATTAAGTCCTACACCTTCAGTATTACTGTATGAATCTCACATTCATCTGGACTGCTATGTCATATGTACTGAAAAGTCTCAAACCCATCTATATTCTCATTCACAATACACCTTTTCCTAGTCTCATATATTTTCATCTTAAGGCCACAAATGTTTACTTTAAGCTCTGAGAAATCTATCTGAACACTCTGATTCAGTAAATGCCCAGTATTCAGCACATAATACAAAGAAATGTTGTCCTACCAAGGCACTCAGCCTTTCATACTGAAGTGCAATTTATGTATCGATTAACATAGCTAAAACATTTGGATTTTGTTTAGATACCAGTTAAACGGAGCTGTAACAATGTGCATTGTACATGGATAACATCACCACAAGAGCCCAGTCTAGGTCAGTTTTTAGGTATGAGTTCTTATGTTTTCTTAAGAGCTCACTGTACTCCACATGTTGTTACTAGCATTGTTAAAATGTTAAACTATATCTTTTATACTCACATTGTTGAATTTCCCTCCAGTGTCACTATGCAAATTAAGTATGATTCAAAAGTGAAAACATTTTACTATTTCAGAAGGTTTCCTTTGTGATCACTATGCTTCCTGCTGTGAAGGAACCATTCTTTTTCCTCTAACCATGTAAATCCATCTTGTTGCCAGTGCTAGTCCTACAGTTTGTCTAAAAAAAAAACTTTGATCTTGCTTTATGGCTATGCATAATCTTCTCCAAAATAAATGTGCTATTCTGCAGTTGGGATATATACTGTGACTTAACCAGCAACTTTTTTTTAAAGTTTGTCAAAGGCACGTCCAAGCTGCCTATGAAATTTTGGTATTACCTTTTGCTTCTCTGCTTTTATGTGACATGTCTTCAGTGATTGTACGTATCTCATTTTAGCAACACCTCCTTGACTTTTTTCATTTAGGATATTAATGCAATAATTAGAACTGCTGCTACATTGTTTGTTTCCCTTAGTAACATCAGTATTTGACAGAAAATAAGTCTACTCAAAATTGAGAAAAAAATCCTCAAAAAAAATCTCCAGACTTAAAGACCGAAATAGAAACAAAACAGACCTCTGTCCCACAAATATGACACAATTCATAACAGAAGCTGCTTAAATGCTTCACAGCTACAGGTTGTGTTACTGCAGTTGTTCCTACAAGGACAGCTCATGTACCAGTCACTGTCTGTACTAAACTGCCGAAGGTTTCCTGCCGATGGGTCATCATTTTGACACACATTAACAGGCTGCACCCATGTCAACCACCCCATTTGCACCACTACGGTTTTATAATAATGTTCTGAAGTTGTTAAATCAGGTATGATTGTACGTTTAGGCATTTCTGCTTTGTCATTTTTCAATGTCTACCACACTCACAGCTCTTTTCAACTATATCTTTCTAAGTAACAGAGATATCTCTACTAGTACAGATTCCATTCCAGTCTGGCATTTTGTCCTATTAATTTTCACCGGAATCAGTTCCTCCCTTTGTAAATTGTTGAACCCCTCCAACCCCACACCGGAATACTCTGCAGTTTGATATGTGGGTTATGTTACTCTCATCTTCCTGTTCCTGGTGTACTATTGCTATCACCATCTTGTGTGCACTCAGTGTCAACGACGGTGGACCCAAGTGCAAAAAAAAATTCTACTAGAAGGCTTTTAGAAAACATCATAATACTACATTTCACTGCAACATTCTCTGTTGACCTTACTGCTGTGGAGGACAATTCTTCTTCTTCTTCTGAAAAAAAGGTTTAATACTGATTTAATACTGGTTTAATACTGAACAATCAGCAACATTTAGCACCAGATGAATGCATGCTTTCGGATATGTAATTAAGAACAATATTTTAACCTACAACAGTAGTTATTTCACAGACTGCTACAGAAAGCTAATGGTCATGCTGCCCTTGTGCTACATCCTCTTAAATGCAAGCCAATGTAATACATAAAAATACCTGAACAAGCAGTTTGGCAAAGCAATTGCCCTATCAGCCACAGTGTTTTATTGAGTGCTTTAATAATACAAGTATACATCAACTGATCCACAGTCAAAAGTCGCAAGTTCCCAAGAAATTTACAAGTACTTAACTTCTTCACTGTAGATCTGGAGAATTTATGATTTATTTGCTTTGATCATTAGCCTTTTACTTCTTGGGGAAAAATAAAAGCAAATAAAAGGCTAGTGATAAACACAGTCTTTGTAATGCACAGTGATTGTTGATTGAAACTTTATATAAATCTTGATCCCAGTAGCATGCACCCACCATGAAAGACTTCAGTACAAAATATTAATCCTAAATACTACATTTAAGTAGAAAGCAAGATATATTCAAAATCTCTTCCATGGACCACATAAAAGGAAGGATACGCACAATAATACAAAGCTATGTGATAATAAAGCACTATTACAGTCAATATTTTTTGCATTAAAAAAAAAATACATTTTGTTTGGGAAAAAGGAGTTTTCCAAAAGTCAGTAAATAAGTAAGAACATTCTTCATACAAGGGTTCATCGATGGAGAGGAGTAGGAAAAAAGCTGTTTTTAAACTTTGTGAATGTGCTTGTACAGGTCGGGTTGGTGTAGGATGGTAGTAAGTCTGATGGGAAGGGGGTCCACTTGTAGATTCCTATGTGGCAAACCTTTTGGTCCACTGTCTGGCTATTCTGTCGTGCTCTGCTCTGTTAGTCAGGTACTGTGTAGCAATGTTACCGACAAGGGGGTCAGCTGAAAAGAAAAAACAGCTGTTAATTCAACTCATTTGCTTCAAATTACAATGCATATAACCATGTGAATAAAAAGTACAGTGTTGCCAGTTATTCTACTATAAGAACACTAACACCCTTTCTTTTTACTACAGGCGACTGAAGAGTTTTATTGGCAGTTTTCATTAAGGCTATAGTAGTAGCTGCCAAGATAATTTATTTTATGTTATTTCAGTTTTAATTTCAGTATCATGCAAACATGATTTTTAAATTTTAAAAAAGGGAAAAAAGCCAAAAAAAAAAGTTTTTCACCCTTGGTATACTTTAGGGACAAACATTTTGTTAGTAGTACTGATGTATGAAGATTCTACCCAACACCATGCTACTGGGTGACTTCAACTATCCAAACATTGACTGGGAAAACTACTCAAGCTCAAAAGCCCTAGCCCAATGCTTCTTTGAGTTTATAAACTCAAACGCCCTTGAACAGCTGGTCACCACCCCCACAAGTGGTGACAACATACTGGACCTGGTCATCACCAACATGGGGAACCTATGTTCCACATCTGAGGTAAACTCATCATTGGTAAGATCAGATCACAAACTAATCACACTGGACATCCACATCCCGACCCCCCCCCAGTCAAGGAAATCAAGGTAAAAAACTTCTCTAAAGCCAACTTCATACTCCTCAAGACCGAGGTGGGAAGTTTCAAAGCTCCCAATCAAATGGAAAATGATGACCCATCAGCAGAATCCTTTACAAGTGCATTCTATGAACACCTTCAAGAATGCATGGACCGAGCCATCCCAAGTAAAATCAAGATCAACTCCTCAAAAAAGAGGAAGCCAGTCTGGTGGACCCCGGCCATAAATAAACTTTACAACAGAAGGAGGAAACTCCTGCAAGATAGAACAAAATCCCAAAATAAGAAGGCATTTCTGATTAACATCAGTAAAAAACTGTGCTCCCTCATTAAATCATCCAAGGCCAACTTCGAAAGAAAAATAGCCAGTGAATCTAAGGATAATCACAAGGCCTTCTTTAACTATGTCAAGAGTCTAGGGGCAAACTCTCAGATATGCTCCGAGCTAGTGCATAATGGCCACAAATATACTGAACCAACCGACATTGCCAACATCCTGGCTGACAAGTTCAGTGCAAACTTCACCCCCCCTCTCCACCAAAGGGGCTAGCACCCATCCCAGAAGAATGTGGCGCTCCAGATATCTCAGACACACAAGTAAAGACAGCCCTTGCAAAGGCCAAAAACACAGCATCAATGGGACCAGATGCTATCTCAGGTTGTGTCTTACACGAGCTTCAAAATGAACTAACCCCCCATCTCAAATCACTATTCAAACTCAGCCTCTCTACAGGCTATGTTCCCAAAAAATGGCGTACAGCAACAGTTGTACCACTCCACAAAGGTGGTGCCACAACTGACCCTGGGAACTATCGTCCTATAAGCTTGACTAGCTTGGTCTGCAAAGTCATGGAACGCATTATCATGGAGCTCATTAACAGGGACATTGGGAACCTCCAGACACTGGACCCCACCCAGTTCGGCTTTGTTAAAGGCAGATCTTGCCTCCTGAACTTGGTTGACTTCTTCGAAACAGTCACCAAGGCCATAGATGAAGGGAAGGTGGTCCACACAGCATATCTGGACCTCGCTAAGGCATTCAACACCATCCCAGACTCAGGAATCATAGACAAACTCACCAGCTTAAATATTAATCCCTATGTCACGAGATGGATTGCCAATTGGCTCTCAGACAGAACCCACATGGTAAGAGTGGCAGGCGCCATGTCTGACTCTAAATCAGTCACAAGCGGAGTCCCACAGGGCTCAGTTCTGGGACCCCTCCTGTTCAGTATATATTTTTCCGAAGTACAGGCAAAGGCGGAGGGACTGTGGCTAACCAAGTTCGCAGACGACTGTAAATTGGGTGCAATAATTGACTCTCCAGCTGACACAGACATCCTGCAAAAGGGTCTCACAGAGACAAACACCTGGTGTCAAAGTCATGGCCTCAAGCTAAATGCCAAAAAATGCATAGTAATCCCATTTGGGAAAAACAAAGTACCTACAAACTACCACACAGATGGGAATCCACTAAGTACAGAAGAAGTAATTAGGGACCTGGGTATCCAAGTAGATAGCATGCTCTCCTTTGATAACCACATAGCCAAAACTGTCAGGAAATCCTTCTATGTGGCACACCTGATCACAAAGGGTTTCTCATCCAGATCCAAGGATGTGATTGTGCCCCTTTACTCCTCACTCATTAGGCCCATAATAGAGTACAATGCCCCATTTGGGATGTACCTCACTAGACACCTGCAACAACTAGAAAGACCACAGAAGTACCTCACTAAGAGGATTAAGGGCCTTAAACAATTACCCTATGAAGCACGACTAAAAAAGCTCCAGCTCTTCTCAGTCGCTTACCGTCTGCTCAGAGGTGACCTATGCCTGACCTATAGGGCCATGTCACACCCTGAACTAATGGACATGCTTCACCTCAAAAAAACGAGATCCCTCAGAATCACTCATTCTAGCGACTTGAACCTATGTACAACAATAAACAGGACATGCTGGAGGGATAGATTCCTGTCCCAGTGACTCCCCTCACTCTGGAATAGAATCCCAATCCATATTTGACAGAGCTCCTCTCTGACCCTCTTCAAGAGAAATCTTGATGAGTGGATGGGTAATCGTAAGTTCTACCCTGGGATCACTTCAGGAGCCCTATTGACAGAGGCCCAGGATACTAATGTAATGGGGAGGCGAAAGCCATCTCTCTGTGGCTAGGCTTATAAATGCCCACGGGCAGATAGCCTAGTACTTACCTATGAACCTATGTACTTAGGAAATAATTACTCTAAAGAAGACCACAATTATCGCCAATGACCTTAGAAGTGAGACAGTGTAGTGTTCGCTGGCAGTGTAATCTTTCTTCCCTCTCACACAGTAACAGGTCATGGTCAGCTAATCTATGACGTGTTCATTTTTTAGGTAAGCAATGAGACTGTGTGTTTGGGTCAACTTCAGTACTGAGATGTATTTACATTTTATTTAACAAGGTAACTCTACTAAACACATATGCCTCTTTTCAGCAGTGAGTCAGGACCACTGTCTGGTTTAGTGACTTGATCAGAATCAAATCAGAGGTAAGCAGAGCCATAAGGAATCAAACTTGGGACTACCACATGGAATCACACTACTGTTGCATAGCCTTAATCCTCTCTGATAAGCTGTCAAATCTTGAAGGCTTAACTTTACTTTGTACCCAAGTATCCAAACATAATTCTCAAAAAAGTTTCATAGAACTGTGAAAGAAGGAGTAATGCATGGCCTCATACGCAGACATTACATTCAATATTGTACAGGCATTTGACAGTAAGAGTCTGGCAGGTTTATAGGTAGTTTCCATTAGAGGTGGGTATATGGCCTTTTAGCAAGGTGTGAAATGCATTCCATGTATAGAATATACACAAGAAATAACGCAAGCCTTCACAACCTTTGTGTGCTTTAGTTCACAACAAACACACATCAGACATTTGTTCTGTGTGAAAAACTCAATATATTGCTCTAGATTTCTCATTAACATGTTATTATGGAATCAGAACTACCTCAACTAGTAGTATAGAACTGGTAACAATCTACCACAGGGAACTACCACATGGAGAATATGCCCCTAAGAGTTGACCCAGTTGCTCAGGATTTGGAAACTTATGTGGACAATGACCTAACTTTTGACCAACGTGTATCTAAAAAGTCTTAGTATATTGCAAAGATTATTAACAAAAGGATTTTGTCTAGATGTAGGGATGTCATTCCTTCCCTTTACTCAGCCCTCCTTATGCCAGTCATTGAATATAATGCCCCCTTTGGCTTGCATCGGTCCAGTCACACACAGCAACTGGAATGCCCACAGATATAACGTACTAAAAGGATACAAGGCCTAAACAAAATGTCCAACATGGACTGACTCAAAGCCCTATCACTATACTAAGAAGTGACCTGTGTCTTGCATACAAGGCATCCTCCAAACCATTACTGATGGATTTACTGGACATCAGAAGGTCAACTGGCATGAGAAATACTCAGTATAGGGATCTAAACCTCTTCTACAACATCAACAGGATGGTTTGGAGGAAAAAGTATAATTCTCAGAGGATACTGCTGCTGTGGAACAGACTCCCCATCCACATAAAACAAGGTTCACCCCTGTACCTATGCAAACGTAACTTAGATCTGTGGAAGGGAAATAGAAAATTTATCCCAGTACTGCCCCCTGTACTACTAATGGACAGAGGCAGCTCCTAAATACTTTATCCCATGCACAATTCCCCTCAAATTATCTTTGGTATGATTCCAGTTATTCTTATTATGGGTAATATATAATTACCAAACACTGGATGGGTAAGGCCAGTCTATAACAAAAAAAAAAAAAGAAACTTGCTAGGCTTAAAATAACATGGAAGGGCAGCTAGCCTGGTACTTACCTATGAACCACATGTAAAGATGCTATGCCGAGATGTAGTGCTCTGAGACATACTAGAACTATGACTTCCTGAGACTGACTGATTTAATGTATCAATTTCTGTAAAGGAAGGATCCTGTACAAGAGAAGGTGGCATCTGCATGATAGAGTATGCAGGGTACATCTTATAAAGGTCAGCTTCTGAAAGGGCTCCAATTGGAACTTTGCAGTTTTTACTCTAATTCCCTAAGTATAGAAAAGTCTCAGAAGAAACTCCCAAGTAGGAATAAGCTTGTTCAGTGTTGGGTTGACTTGGTACAATTGTCCAAGTAAGAAAACCCCTTCGCTCTATGCAAATATAGACAAATATCTGGTGAACATCCAAGAACAGTAATAGCTGGAGCCTGCCTAGAAGTGCATTCCTGGACTCCATGGAAATCTGTATATGTACACAGGCTTATATGTAGGTCCAAAAAGCACATCTGGTCTCCTAATAGACAGGGAATGATGTACTTCTCAGTGATCATCCAAAAGGTTTCTCTAGGGATAAAATCATTTAGGTTGCTCAATCCAAGAATAGGCTTGAGGTACTTTCTACTATTGGGAAATAAAAAGAACCTGAAAAAATACTAATCCAGTAGGACTTCTTAGACAGCTCTTGTTTTTATAATGTTTAACACTCCTTTTCATGTCACACTCTTCAGTCAGGGTGGGATGTCTGACAAAGGAATAGAGTGCAGCTGGGGAGTAATGTGGAAGAGAATCATATAGTCTATGGATATTACTATCCTGATCCATCTACCTTATGTGATGGCCATCCACACCTGCAACTGGATGGAAATATGACCCCAACAGACTCCAGAGGAGGACAGCTGGACATGGTGCTAGAGATTAAGATGACTGTCTCTCTAAAGACCATGGTACTGCTGCTGTTGATGATTGTTCCTGCCTCTGGGCTGGTGAACATTCTGAAAGCTACTATGGCCACTTTGGTTCCTTGTCAATTTCTGATAACTTATTGTTGTTGCCCATGCTTAAAACAACGCTGACATGGTCTCCACTGCATCCCACAAAAGGTACATGGCAGAGTCAGAAGTGTAGCATCAACAATGGAAACGATTTTTATCTTCATTTTCCATGTATGCTAAGTGACCCTTTACACTTGGGCTAAAAAGAGCAGACCCACAGTGGGCATTGGTAAAAGTCACGCTCTGCACAGTCAGTCAGGTGCAGCCAGGCATGAGAATGAAGAATGATACGAGCACCTGCTATGCTAGCCACACCACCTGACTTACATGCAAGTCTCATGGTGAGGTTAGCAATAGAAGGCACAGTTTGGATCTGCAGATTAAGTTTAAGCTGTCCATCAGGCAACTCTTTCAGTATCTGTCTTATTTTACCAACTGTCTCTTAAAGAAACCTGTCACAGAGACCGTTTACAGCCTAGCCCCCAAGGAAAAAAGCTGAGGATGTGCAAATGCACTTTCATAACTGGTCCTCACCCCTTTAGTTCCTTAGCTGAGGAATGGAAATTGGACCTTTAGTATGTTGGAATCTTTTATAGGGCAGCCCAAGCAATAACGGAATCAAACTTTAGAGTTTCAATCAAGCAGGTCCAGTTTTTGGAAGGTCAAAGGATGTTGACTGGTCTCCTCAGGTTTGGCACCACAACACCAAAGCTGTCCCATGTAGACATAACTACAAGTGGACCAATTACGTCTAAACAG
This sequence comes from Protopterus annectens, assembly GCF_019279795.1. Classification (NCBI taxonomy): domain Eukaryota; kingdom Metazoa; phylum Chordata; order Ceratodontiformes; family Protopteridae; genus Protopterus; species Protopterus annectens. The sequence continues at coordinate 397,172,031 of NC_056732.1, read as the reverse complement.
AAGGACATGAAGCAAATAATCCAACAAAAAGATGTCACAGGATACCTTCCCCTTGAAAAGAACCAGACACCAGGCAGAGTAAGTTTATAAGCACTTTTGTTCCCTTTATTCACACTCAATACAAACAGAACTTCATCAGATACAAAACCTTACACACTTCCCCCCTTTTTATATACAATCCAATTGCTTAATCACAATCAATTAACTTAAATGAATGAATTAATTAAATATGCTCTCAAGTTAAAAACATAAAAATAAACATAAAGCATAAATTGTAAGGATTTTAAAAATTCCTCTTCTGTGTATTGGAAAAGGTAGGTAGACAGGAGGGGGGGGGGGTAACTGGCCCTGTTTTTTAGAATACAGGGAAACACACTGGCAGATGTTGTTGAATGCTACAGTTTTTCCTGGTATTAATGACAGGATTTCTCTAAGGAGCTTGCTTCATTTAAAGGCAGATGAGATTAGATGAAAATGGTTTAAGTGGTTGAACATAGAAGCAATTAAGTTCGTATAAATATATATATAGATTATATATCAATTTTTTTTAACAGATGAAATGTTTATTATATATGTGTTTTTATAGGAGAATTATTTATGTATTATACATAGTAACATATTTTTAAAAGAACATATTAATGTGTTTTTAACTTGAGAGCACATTTAACTAATTCATTAATTTAAGTTAATTGATTGTGATTAAGCAATTGAATTGCATACAAAAAAGGGGGGAAGTGTGTAAGGTTTTGTATCTGATGAAGTTCCGTTTGTATTGAGTGTGAATAAAGGGAATGAAAGCGCTTATAACCTTACTCTGCCTGGTGTCGAGAAGGTATCCTGTGACATCTTTTTGTCTAAACAGAAGGGCCGCTGAAGACAATTGTTTTGGAGTCCAGAAAACATCTTGCAGATTCCTTATTGAAGAGCTTATGGGGTTGGTAGGTCATACCCCCTCTCACTCATTCATTTAAGAACTTCTTCAAATATGGGAATCATCCAGGGGAAAGATGGAAAATTGATGGTCTTTTTTTCCCCTTGACATCTGTGATGGGAGACTCTCCAGAGTCCATGGGTCAGTATTAACACATCTATTGATGTTGATATTGGTATCTGGTGGTTCACTTCCAGCCACCTTGAGACTAGCACCAAGCTGAGGGCTGGTGAGGAAAACCTGAACTATTTTGTTTAAATTGTAGACATGGATGAAGTGCTTCTGTTCTCCCTGGTACAAGAAAGGGAAGAGGCAAGAGACAATATTTTTGTGGACCTTCATAAATGCTTCTATTTACTATTCATGTTTAGTTTCAGGAGGCAGCACCTTAAATACATTGCTGATGACAATCTTGACCCTAATATTTTGTGTACCTCAGAATTAGTAGCGTACCAAAAACAAAGCAGTACAAGGATAAGGCACCCCAAAGAGATATAAGTCCAAATGTAAAAACAAGCTCACAGGGTGACACCACGGTAAGGCACAACAAAACACTTTATTCCAATACAGTGCACTCCAAAATGTTTTGGAGTGCACTATATTGGAATAAAGTATTTTGTTGTGCCTTACCATGGTATCACCCTGTGACGTTGTTTTTACTTCAGAATTAGACAATGAAGTTATAATTTCTTCTAATAAGTGTATCAGGAAACTTATGCATTAAGATCCTGTCTTTTAATTTAGAAACATCAGCAACAGAATGAGTGGAAGTCAACTCTTCTCTGGTTTAGTGTTTTAAGGTGGAGGACCTAGAGATGAATCACTGACCTTATCAGTCTTATGATTGTTCTTTTTGGCCTTGTCTTTATGCATGTGAGAATCATCCCTGCCAACAAGGGATTGGCTCTGGAAGTCAAGGGCATATACCCCAAGGCAAAGCACAATGTCAAGGTGTACACGGCACAACTTTTAATTTGTTTGTACCATTTCTGATAGTATAAGGTGTGAATGCTTTGCAAATATCACAAGCAGCAGAAACATGTACATGTTCTTCACTTAGGCAAAAACACACAGCGGATGTTTAAAGTAGGATAGAATTTTGTGCTTGCATTATGTTTTTGAAAGTTTATTTCTTCATTTCAAAACAACTCTTTTAAACACTTTTAACAACTGTCTGTTGGATGAGGTGTTAAATAAGGTCTCTTCTGCTACTCCTGAAACTGCTGCTGTCCTGCTGGGTGGCAAGATGAAATTAAAAGAGCACAAAGTCATTTTCTGGAGAAAAGGGTAGGTATTTCTCCAATGTCTTTATCAAGAACCTCTACCATAAAGTCTTTGTATGCAAGTTGCAGGCAATGTACTGGAAACTGTTGTGCCTACTTACTGTTATTTCATATTCATTTACTTCACTCCAGTCTTAAGTAATATGCATGTAAAGCTTATTGAAATAAAAACATCTTCACTGTAAACAAAACTGTTTCTGTTTAAGAACAAACTCATAAACACATACAATTTACTTCAATATGTATACACAAATAATTTGGAATTACTGATTACTGAGTTGTGTGAAAAATGAAAGTTATATACCTATCATAATGATAGATCCTTTCATCCCAGTCCACCCAATATGACATAACAGTCCTTGACCCCCGCTAGCATCCAATCCAGCCAATTTAGTGTGGCAACTTCAAGCTCTTCCAAACTTTCCAATCCTATAATGTACTGCTCCTCTATGACTAACCCAGATTGAGTTTCACGCATGAACCTAATTGCAGTTGCACTGCTTTTGATTCAGGAACAGGACCTTTAGATCCTAAAGAATGGCAGGGGGAAGGTGGGCAAGTTGTCATATCAGATGGAATGGGATAAAAGGATCTATCGAAGTACATAACTTGTAGTTCCTAATAAATGTGTGGGATGAAGACCATGTAGTAGCTTGGCAAATGTCATCCAAAGAAAGAAGTCTAAAGAAAGCTGTAGATGTGGCCATGCCTCTAGCAGAATGAGCTCTGGGATTGTATGGCAAAGTTTTATTGTCAGAAGTGTAGATAAAAGGACAAGGAGATCTTGGATACTTTCTTAACCAATTTGTTTGATGCAAAGAATACAAAGAGTTGCTCATCCTTCCTGAAAGTAGCTGTTTTGTGAAGGTAGAAGCAAAGTTGCCTGTGTAAGTCCAGTGTGTGCAAACTGTATTATTTGTTTTGATAGTTAGGGAAGAACACTGGAAGATGTATGGGCTGTGAAATGTTGGCCTCAGAAGCCACTTTTGAAGCAAAGGAAGGTTTAGTCCTCAAGATTAATCTATCCTTATGGAATACAATGTAAGGAAAAAGAGGACAAGGCATGCAGCTCTGAAATCCTCCTAGCCAAAGTGACAGCCACTAGATCTACAGATGCTACAGGTTCAAAATGAGGCTTAGAAAGTGTTTACAATCCCATGGAAGAAATGGATCCTTAGTGGAAGGGCGTAACGGAAAGATACCTTTTAGAAAGGCTTTACATAACCTATATAAAGGCAGGGAGGAGTCCTTAAAGCCAATGTGGAAGGAGGAAATAGCTGCTAACTGTACCTTGGTAGTGGAGAAGCTGGACCCAGATGAAAATAAAATGCACAAGAAATGTAGTACATCTCCAACTGAAGTGGAAAACGGTTCTATGTCCTGAAATTCCACCCATATACCAAATATTTTCCATTTACTGGGACACACTCTACCAGATTTTTGGGAAGCAGTCAAGCAGTAAAGATGTAGACTACCTCAGTAGGAAGGGGTGTATCCTCTGCCATCATTGGAATTGGCAAAACCAAGCAGTTGTACACTCTAGCAATATTAAGAGCAAAATTAAAAACTAAGACAATTAAAATTAGTCTAAATGGTAATTAAATAAGAAGAGCAGAGTATCTCAACTACCCAAAACTAAAGAGTGCCAAATTCTGATAATCACGGCCACACAGGTAGAAACTGCACTCTCCAAAGCTAAGAATACAGCATCCATGGGACCAGATGACATCCCAGGCTGTGTACTGCATGAACTACAAAATAAACTAGCACCTCACCTAAGTGTCATGTTTAATCATAGCCTCACCTCAGGCTTCGTGCCCACTGAGTGGTGCACAGCTACAGTTATCCCGCTCCACAAGGGAGGATCTGCCTTGGATCCCGGGAACTAACGTCCCATCAGTCTGACGAGCCTGATCTGCAAGGGCAAGGAACGCATTATCATGGCACTTATAAACAAAGACATTGGCAACCTTCAAACACTGGACCCCACCCAGTTTGGGTTTGTGAAGGGCCGATCTTGTCTCCTGAATCTGATTGACTTCTTCAAATCAGTCTCCGGAGCTGTGGATGAGGGTAAGGTGGTCCACACAACCTATCTGGACCTCGCCAAGGCCTTCGACACCATCCCCCACTCTGGAATCATAGATAAACTTACTAAGCTGGGCGTAAATCCCTACGTCACTCGATGGGTTGCCAACTGGCTTACTGACAGAACCCAGACTGTAAAATTAGCTGACTCCAAATCCAGCTCCAGACAAGTGACAAGTGGAGTACCTCAACGTTCAGTCCTGGGACCACTCTTGTTTGGCATCTACTTCTCTGAAGTACAGGCCAACACTAAGGGACTCTGGCTAACAAAGTTTGCAGATGACTGCAAACTGGGAGCCATTACTGAATCCCTAAATGATGTGGATATTCTACAAAAAGGCCTTAAAGAAACAGATGCCTGGTGCCAGAGCCATGGGCTCAAGCTTAATGCCAAGAAATGTATAGTTATCCCCTTTGTAGAAAAACATGTACCCATGAATTACCACGTAGGTGGCAGGATGCTAAACATCAAAAGTGTGATAAGAGACTTAGGGACACAGGTGGACAGTGGTCTTACTTTCGATAACCACATCACCACAACAGTCAGGAAATCCTTCTATGTGGTACACCTCATCACTAAGGGCTTTTCATCCAGAAAAAAGGAGGTCATTGTTCCACTGTACTCATCCCTCATTAGACCCATTATAGAGTATAATGCCCAGTTTGGTATGTACCTCACAAGACATCTGCAACAGCTGGAAAGGGCACAGAAATACCTCACTAAAAGAATCACAGGCCTAAAGCAGATGCCATATGCTGACAATCTAAAAAACTCCAGCTATACTCTGTGGCATATCGTCTACTCAGAGGCGATCTCTGCTTAACATACAAGGCCATGTCAAACCCTGAGCTGTTGGACATGCTCCACTTAAAGAAATCCCAATCCCTCAGAGCCACACGCTCCAGGGATCTAAACCTTGTCATCACAATGAACAAAACATGCTGGAGGGATAGGTTCCTGACCCAGAGACTCCCCATACTCTGGAACAGACTGCCCATACATGTCAAGCAGAGCGCCTCATTGGCCCTCTTCAAAAGGAACCTTGATGATTGGATGGGAGATAGGAAATTCACCCCGGGGATCATGTCAGTCGCCCTGCTAGACAGGGGCCCAGAGAAGTAAATATTGTGGGAAGAAATATCCAGGGAATTGTTATGGCTAGGCTTGCATAGGCCCTAGGGCCGATAGCCTAGTACCAACCTATGAACCTATGAACCTATATCTGTCAGGAAAGACAAGACAAGAACTATAACAATAAAATGCAAATTAGAAGTCTACACAGAAAAGGTGAAAAAAAATGGCACTAGGGCCAAAAACGGAAGGGTTAAATAACAACTTCCCAAAAATGAAGGGAAAACAAACTATAGTATTATAGCAAACATTTAGAACTACTGAATATATAGACAAACCAAGTCCAAAGGGCCACTATCCAACTAGATATCTGAAGAATAATAACAAATAAGATGCATAGCACTTAACTGCTGAGACCAGGCTTGCAACTTCAAAGGCAGCAAAAGAGATTTGAGTTAGTCATGCAGGAGCAGGGCATTATGGGACTGAAAAGTTTGGAAGGACTTGAGGCTCGAGCACTGTATTGGCTGGATCAGATCTCAGTGGGGGCTTGACGACCCATACATCAGTTCAGATAGACTGGATGAACAGGATAGAACCTTAGAGTAGATAGAACCGTATTTCATCCATGAAATCTTTCTGTATGACTTGACTAGTATAGTAATGCCAGCTTTGTATGAGAACAATACAAGAAAATTATGCAGTCAGATCATGGCACTATAACATATGGTGAAAGCAGTGTGCTGCACTTCAGATCTTTTTCTGTAATTTTTATTAATGATTTGTCTAGTTCAACATTCAAAACATTTATAGCACAAAGTGGGATATCAACAAATGTTTGCATTATCCATACAGCACTGGTTGCATAACTTACGTAACTGCCTCTTATTGTGTTTCTCATTTTTTTAATTTCTCCAAGTCTTTTGGGTTTCTAATACCATGACAGGAATGGACCCCATTTATAAGTCAAAGTACGATTAAAATTCATGAAATTAGTATTGTTCCACTCTTTGATGTTAGCCAAAAGTGCTCTTCTCAACACCCGCAATATGCCCAGTAATGACTCCTTCTGCAATTCGTACAGTGTTAAATGAATTGGTAACATATCTAAATATGACTGTAAATTCTTTTTTATATGACCAGTTGCTCCTACTACTATTGGAACTGTCTGGGTATCTTTCTTCCACATGGCTCTCATTTCTGCCTGCAGATCGAGGTATTTTATGACTTTGTCTCTCTCTGTATGCAAGATACTGTAGTCACTAGGTGTGGCGATTTCAATGATCAATGCTACTTTTGTTTCTTTTCTTGGACCACTATATCCGGTTTTCTAGCATCTATCTTTTGGACTGTTGGCATTGGGTGATCCCATGTGATGTAAACTTCATCATTTTCTATGGTTCTCTGTGGCTCATGTTTCCAGTGTTTTTCAGCCACTTTGATACCATAATGTTTGCACAATCTCCAGTGTAACAATCTCGCCACATTATTATGCCTTTCAGTATACAGTCCCTCTGCCATTAGAGAGTCGCAACCAGCAATAAGGTGTGACTGTTTCCAATTCGGTTCCACAAAACCTACATGTCTGTTTCTCCCACATGTTCAATGGACATAGTAAACCAGCCTGTACGTAGCCCACTATCTTGGGCTGCCAATATTAACCTTTCATTTCTTTATGTAAATTCACCTCTCCTTAACCATTCCTGCGTTCGTTCTTGATCAACATGAGGCTCTTCCAGAAGTTTTCTATACTTGCAACTATATTTATGTTTTTTCCACATTTATTGCCTTCTCATCTGGTCCTTCACCTTATATTCTTTCTTTTGTTTTTTTAGCACATTCAGTTGGTGCCTGTTTTTTTATCCACTTCTGGTTAGGGTTGCCACCTTTTCAAATGCCCAAAGTGGGACATTTTTGGTACAAATGTCATATTTTGCAGGCTGAAACATATCCACGGCCAGTACAAAAGACAGAACTTCACTTTTTTTGCCTAAATAAAAGCTTATTCTTGTAGCATTTTAGTTGCTTATTCTACTTCTTATAACATTTAGGTGTTTCAGATACAGAATAACTGTTTTATGCAACTATTACATAAAATATAGGAAATAATTTTGTCCTAAAATCTCAGGACATTTGACATTTTTACTATTTTTTTGCATGACACAATTGCCCAAAGAGGGACTGTCCCTCGCAAAGTGGGACAGGTGGTAACCCTACTTCTGGTTTGATTTCCATTCCTGCTTGACATCGATATGGTTCTGCTAAATTAAGCAGAGATGTCATCTTACATTTATTCTCCTCATGTTTCAAAACTTTCACCACATTTGGATCTTGTGAGGTCAGTAGATATGTGTGAAGTCCCATGATTGTAGATCTATACATGTATTCAACGGGGAATATATAATCTTGGTATACACTGATTTTTATAAATCATTTGGTGAGCATGAAGCATCCATCTTGTTTTAATATCCAATCCATCCAACACTTTTTGAGGCCAGTCAATCAATCCAAAACTGTAAATTAGGACAGGAAAAGCAAATTGATTTATAGCTTGGATCTTATTCCTAGGTGTCTATGCTGTTTTCAGGATTAATTTAAGTCTTCTAAAGTACTCCTTACTAAGCTTTATTCACATTTGTTCATGTTTTATAGCTGATCCTTCATTATTTCCAAGTATTTATACACCCCCTCTTGCTCAAGTTCTTTTATATCACATTCTTGTCCCAAACAGATGTTTTCCTGGTGCTGCAATTTTCCTTTTTTAAAGGCTGCTTTTGCACATTTATCAAGACCAAATTACATTTCAATATCACATTATGACTCATTTCATGTTAAATAATAAAATAGATGTTATGCACTCTCCCACAGACATTTTATGAAATTCTCTAATTATAATCCCTTCCTCCTCTCCATATCAGCTTCTTCAATTTCCTCATGGGTCACATCACTGCGTTATGACTTGAAAAGTACTGCTTTAAACTACCTATTTACTTATAAATTTGTTTGAATAGATGTCTGAGAAGTCACTACAGCAGTAACTTAAAATGTTTGCATTTACTCACAAGCAAAGTATTTCTCCAGATATGCAATGGTGTGAGGTTACCAAATACACATCAATGACACATTAATTCTTTGAGGCAAGAAGCTTCAACAGGGAAGTGTCCTTGTGATCAGTCACACTGCATTGTCTATATCATGAAAAAGTACCTACCAAATTATCCACATAAGTAAAAAATAAACAATGAAGGCAGGCTAGGTGGCAGATATGCTGATAGCCACCATCCCTTGTCAAATCCATTTACTTTATTGTCCAAGTGTAAATAGGCTGCACTTTCTTTTCATTCCCAGTTATTTCATCCTCTACGCCACTAGTACTCCAAAAGTCTAGGTGACAAACAGACTGCTGCTTAACCTAAACACACAGCCTAGGTGGCAGGTAGGCTGTGCTATTTAACCTATGTACACAGCCTAAGTGGCAGGTAAGCTGTATTATTTAACCTATGCAGTATGCACACAGTCTATGCGGCAGATAGACTGTGCTAATTAACCTGAACACACAGCCTTGGTGGCAGGCAGGCTGTGCTATTTAACCTATGAACACAGCCTGGGTAGCAGATAGACTGTACTACTTAACCTGTGCACACAGTCTAGGTGGCAGGTAGGCTGTGCTATTTAACCTATGTACACAGCCTAGGTGGCAAGTAGGCTGTGCTACTTAACCTATGCATACAATCTAACTGCCAAGTAAGCTGCATTACTTAACCTATGCACACAGCCGAGATGGCTGACAGACTGTGCTATATAATCTATGCACACAGCCTAGGTGGTAGACAGACTGTGCTACTTAATCTATGCATATAGACTAGGTGGCAATTAGGCTATGGTCCTTCTCTCATCTGGTCATTTTAACTCCAAGCCTAGCCTAGCTGGTAGGCTACATGTACAGTTTTTTAACTCCCAGTCTAGGTGACATATGCAGGCTGCACTAGCAGTTAATTTCCTGCCACTATCTACTTTTGTCTGGATCTTCTACTTTTTAATTGAGTGGAATACATTGGAATTACATAATTAACACAATTTAGGCAGGGGTATTTTTTTAACCCACTCTTCTACTTCCTCTTATTAGGATGGAAAATACATTGTTACTTACTGTCAGATTCCTACCAGCCCTTTATTTCAATTGTTCCACTTCTCCCACCCTCTGGGTATCCTTCTATATTACCTATTATACCTCTGACCTTTTCCTATCCTCAATCTCTGTCTTTACAATGTTTAACTCCATCTTGCAGACTCAAAATGTCAGTTTTTAATCTCTTAACACTTTCCTTAGCATGCTGCCTTACTATTTTGTCTGTCACTTTAGCCTTCAGTCTATTCATTACAGAAACTTTGCATCTTTCTCATCCAAGTCAGGAACACTCCAAACCTACTCAGGCCCACTGTTAGCATATAAAAATACACAGTCTACTCATTGACACCAGCAATAATTTAACTTGTGCTATTAGGAAACAATTTCTACTACAACCATACTGCTACAGAGGTCACAATCCCCATCCCAAAAATGTAGGATCTTCTCTCAAAACTCCACAGTCTCCTACCCAGATTTATATATTAGGACATATTCACTCAAACGCAAGATCAACACAACTAAGACTTCAATTACAGAACCCAATTACCAATCATTCATAAATAAAGGCCTTAAAATTGCTTACCTTCATGAATGCAGTCTTAATAACAAATGGACCAATCTTGATGCATGGCTAGTAAGAGAAAATTCCCATTTTCTTGCTATACCAGAAATCTAGCTGAAAGATGACTGTTGCCCATATACTTTCACACAGAACAACTGATGTGTGTACATATGTATGTGTGTGTGTATATATATATATATATATATATATATATATATATATATATATATATATATGTGTGTGTGTGTGTGTGTAGACATCACAGCAGACTCTAGAACTGGTGGTGCTGCTTCAATTTTAATCAAAAGGCAAAAGGAATAACTCAAAAGCAGGTGTGGATTGCACTAGTTATCATATTATAAATGACAAAAGTTCCAACTGGGTACTCTGTCATATCACATTAGGTGGACATACTCACATGTTGATTGCTGCAGTTTATAAATCCCCACCTCCTCTGCCTCTACTTAAAATACAGCTCTACTACATATTCCATAAAGGCATACATAACACCACAGTTACTCTACGTAATTTCAGTAATAATGCTAATGGGAAAGACTCTACCTCTGAACAACATGCTGCAGCAATTTAGCCTGACCCAAAATATGCTCCTACTCGAACAAATACAAGAACTGGCTTTAACTCCACACTTGACCTAATAATAACCAACATACAAAGTAAGTGCCATCACAATGAAATAATCCTCAATGCTCTGAGGGACCACTTGCATATTAAACCCATTTGACTATTCTGGACATATAAAAAGCCTCCTCAAATAATTGAAGGAACATCTTTCCCTAATAATAGGCTACCAAATCTAAACACCCTACTCAGTGTTATAGACTGGATTCCTCTATATGCCATGTCTGAACCTATCTCTGCTTTAGAATTTTGCAACACAAAACTGATCACAATTCTGGATATGCTGTACCTCCTTACAAAATAAATGCGTAGATGACAGTGCTGCCCACAGCTTTCAGTAAATATTAAAAACAAAATTAAAGCCAGAAATTCAGCCTGGAAAAGGAACCCCAACAATACAAAGTTACACCAAACTTTTCTGAGTTTACAGAAAGAAACAATAATTGAAACAAACACTGCAAAAGCCATGTAACTTAGAAACAGGAAGCAAGTCATTCTAAACCCAATCAGCTTTGTAAAGAAATAAAACACTTAACTGGGACATTATATGAATTTTCAGCTATCAAAAATGAACCAATAACACAGAATCACTTCACCGTTGTTAATGATTATACTCACCTTTTGCAGTTCACCATAACCAACATAACTAAAACCTTTTACTAATTTACATCAACAAAGAACAATAGCCTTCATCCCCTGATCTATGCTCTCTAGCCTCTTATGTAGCAAGCTTTCACTTCTCTGAAATGTCAGTAAAACAGACCGTCTCCACTTCTCAAACTCAAGAATTCAAGATCTAAAAATGGCAGTCTTCATCCTCCAACCTACCTAAGCTTGCAGATGAAAAAAATCACTAAACCCCTTGCTCAAATCTTTAACCCCTCTCTCACATTAGGCAATGCCCTAACGGCATTTAAGCAAGCAGTTATATAATCCCTCTAGAATTACAGACCTATTTCCATCCTGTGCCCTATTGCCAAAACATTTGAAAAACTTTTACACAAGCAAATACTTTAAGCATATTAACTGCTATGCTCTCTTATGTAATGCACAACATGGCTTTCACAATGCCTTCAGTACCTTTACTACCCTGGTAGAGGCCACTGATACCATTTATTGCAACCTGAAGGAGGGACTTAAAACTCAGGTCTCTTTTTTGACATGACAAGAGTTTTTTAAATGATCAACCACTGCTTTCTTCTCAACAAACTCATAAGACTCAGCTTTGGAGATCACATTATTTACAGGTTTTGCAGTGATTTAAAAGACAAAACCTTTCAAATCCATAGCATGTCTCATCCTCTACTGTTGGTAAGCCTAAAACAGGTATGACACAAGGGTCTGTACTGTCTCCTCTCTTCCTCTCCCTGTGTTAATGATCTACCCCACAGAATTAACAAATCTTAGATTAATAATGCATGCACATGACATGCTGCTCCTACAGTCCAGTATTAGCCACTCTGACCTGCAAACCAAGTTACAGGACAATTTCACTCAGTTATGCACCTGGTCCACTACTAATAAAATACTAATTAACTGTAAGAAAACCAATGTCATGATCTTTGCCTCAGCAAAGAAATTACCCAGTATTCCTCCTCTCCTCTTAACAGACCTTAATGGGAACACGAAACCCAATGTCACTGAACAGAAGTACCTAAGCCTAACAGTCAGCCCTATCCTTTTCTTCAGCACACATACAAAATGTGTAACTAATAAAGTCCTTGCTCAATTAAAAGTACATTACAAGATCAGTCACCTCCTTTTGCCCAGTACTCGCAGGGCCATTACTAAAAATATTTTAACACCCAAACTTGAATATGGCCTTCCTTTTCTTGTTATGCATTCAGTCCACAATACTCACAGAATACAAACTGAAAATAAAATCTCAGTTTCATTTTATTAGCAGACCCACAGATGCACCATAGCAATTTGCTAAAAAATTACAAATGGCTTTCAGTGCCTCATAGGGCAATTTTTCTTCTAACTACTCTAATTTACAAGGTGTTAAAATGTAGCCAGTGCCCCCCACCCCCAATTAAAAGTAAAACTACCTTTACAAGACAACCCTTACATACTCAAAATTAAGCAGGACAACATTTTCTGTCCAGTACACCCTCTATTTAAAATTGTTACAGGTAAGATAGCCTTCTTGAGACTGGGACCTGCTACCTGGAACCACCTGCCTACAGACATCAAAAATCTAGAAACTATTAAAAGCATCAAAGATGCACTTAAAGAGACAGCATCTCTTTATTGAGTCTACCCGCAACTGCTATCGTGAGGTAACATACCATTCCATATCATGAATAATAGAATATATTTAATAAACTTTTTTGTCCCTCTTAATTTGTAAGTAAATATTTCACATACATATAGGTTCATAGGTTTATACTAGGCTATCTGCCCTAGGGCATTTATAAGCCTAGCCCAAAGTTATGTGGCTTTCACCACCCCTTAAGTTTGAAAGGTACTATGCCCGTTAGTTTACCGTGCCACTGTCCAGCAGTGACACTGAGGTGATCCCCGGGGTAAACCTGCGATCTCCCATCCATTGATCAAGATTTCTCTTGAACAGGCCAGCGAGGTGCTCTGCCTCACATGTACCGGGATTTTGTTACACAGCATAGGGAGTCTCTGGGTGATGAATCTGTCCCTCCAGCACGTCCTATTTATAACTGTGTTAAGGTTTAAGTCTCTTCCTCTTGTATTTCTTATGGATTTATTTTTTTTGAGGTGGAGCATGTCCATCAATTCCGGGTTAGACATGGCCTTGTACGTTAGGCACAGGTCACCTCTGAGCAAACGGTATGCGACTGAATAGAGCTGGAGTTCCTTCAGTCGGGCAGCATAAGACATATTTTTGAGACCCTTTATCCTTTTGGTGAGGAACTTTTGGGGCCTTTCCAATTGCTGCAGGTGTCGGGTAAGATACATTCCGAATGGGGCATTGTACTCAATCATTGGTCTGATGAGTGATGAGTACAGGGGAACAATGACCTCCCTTGATCTAGATGTGAATCCCCTCATGATCAGGTGGGCAATGTAGAAGGTTTTCCTAACTACCTTGGCAACGTGGGTGTCAAATGAAAGGTTACTGTCAACCTGGGTCCCCAAATCCCTGATAACCTCTTCTGTGCTTAGTGGATTGCCACCTATATGGTAGCTAGGGGTAACCTTGTTTTTCCCAAAGGGTATGACTATGCATTTTTTGGCGTTTAACTTTAGGCCATGGCTTTGGCACCAGTTATCCGTTTCTATGAGACCCTTCAGGAGGATATCTGTGTCTGATGTGTTTTCAACTATGGCGCCCAATTTGCAGTCATCTGCAAACTTTGTCAGCCATAATCCTCCTGTGTTTGCCTGTACTTCTGAAAAGTAGATGCCGAACAAGAGGGGGCCCAGGACTGAGCCTTGTGGGACACCACTTGTGACCGGCTTGGAGTCTGACATGGCGCCAGCCACTCTGACCCTGTGGGTTCTGTCACTTAGCCAGTTTAGTTTAGGAATTTATGTATTGCATGCATGACTGCACTGCTTTTTATGCATATCTTAGCAGGAATTTGGATATATTTTTTTCTTTCGATGCACTTAGACTGGATTTTTTAATCTTACCTTATCTGCATTACTGTGTTTTAAATTTTGCTATATACTCATTTAATGGGCGTTCAAAAGACACGTGTAAAAGGGCGTGCCTTCGTTGAAGGTTGGACGTTGAGCTGGCACCTCGGCATTCGTGAAAATCTACTGCCAATCATTAGCGGACCGGAGTTCCGCTGTGGCGACCCCTAACCGGGAAAAGCCAAAAGACAACAACAACTCATTTTGTATTTAATATTGTTGATTTAAAGACCATGATTTATTTTCTGCTCTTTGACCACTGGTACTAGCTGAAAAGGGTCAATGGACCAGTGCACTTACCAGGTGAACAAATAGTAAATAAACAAAACAGCTTTGCTGCTACATTGACTGCTCCTTGAAAATCTGCAATCCAGATGAGTACCTCACACAGCTGTATTGGCTTACTTCTATAAGGGCCAATGCAAGAATAAATCACAAAGCCTGGGTAGAACTGTTATCAGTAGGAATGTAACACTGGGTGGGGAAACCTGCTCCCCCAGAATTAATTTCAAGTTTGCAGCATTTTCTAAAAGTTTGGACCGCAGTCCAATTGACTGCTTCTAACATATCAAACTAGAAACCGTCCAAAAGTATGCTTCAGACACAGGCTTAGTTCTTTCTGAATTCAACTAAACAATGAATTGTTTATCATAACAAAACACAATACATGGGGACAACCACTTTAATAACATTTACTTAGTAACAAGCAAACTGGTTTTCACTGTCATGAAGAAAACAGTTGATCAATCATCTGAAAGGGAGTTCTTCAAAAAAGTATCTCAAAATGTCTGTGATCATGGAAAAAAGAAGTTATGTCTTACCATAACATTCCATCTGTGTTGTTGGTCTTCGTTCATTCACTACTGATGGGTTATCGGTTCCGTCCTCGGAACCGGGCCAGCCAATATCAAGCTCGTGTCAGCTAAAAAACTCTCGAGCCAAGGTCCTACCCAGAATGCTCTGCTCACTGTTACCTCAGACTGAGTTTGCAAGTTGATGGATAAAAGTGGAGGCTACCTCTGGTCATAACAGACCTACAAGACAGGAGTACATCAGATCAACCAAGAACCTCTGGATGGGGGCAGAGGGTGGGAAGTAATGAAAGAACGAAGATCAACAACACAGATGGAATGTTATGGTAAGACATAACTTCTTTATCTGATGTTGCTAATCTTCATTCATTCCTTACTGATGGGACAGAGTCCCCAGCTACCTATATTCCTGGGTGGCCCTCATGGAAGGACACTCCTGAGCACCATGGAGCCAAAGAAAGCTGTACCTTTGGAGGCCAAGTCCAATTTGTAATGAAGAATAAAGGTATGAGGTTTGGCCCAAGTTGCAGCTGAGCAAATATCATTGAAGGAAGCCTTAGCATGGAAAGCTGCTGAAGTTGCCATAGATCTTGTAGAATGTGTTTGACTCTATGAGGCAAGGTGAGATTGTTTTTGTTATAGATAAAGGTTATACAATTTCTCAACCATGAAGCCAATGTAACTTTTGATACAGGATGACCCCGTCTAGGTCCAAAAAAAGCCAGAAACAGGTGGTCTGACTTACGAGTAGATTTTGTTCTGTCCAGATAAAATCGTATTTGCCTATGAACATCCAAGGAGTGCAGGCAATACTCTCCCGTGTTATAATGGTTAGGAAAGAACACTGGAAGGTCAATAGACTGGTTGATAGATTACACTGACACCACTTTTGGTAAAAAGATAGAATTAGTTCTCAGTGATACCCTATCCTTATGGAAGATAAGACAGGGAGGTTTGATGCATAAGGACTGAAGTTCTGACAATCTCCTGGCCAATGTGATTGCAATCAAAAACAAAGTTTTCCAAGAGAGATATTTTACATCACAAGAAGACACAGGTTCAATGGGTGGAGCTGTTAGAGCTTGCAGAACCAAAGCCAAATCCCAAGGTTGTACAGGTTCTCTAAAGGGAGGTTTTAGGTAGATAACCCCTTTCAAGAAAGTCTTACAGAGACTGCGTGACATAAGTGAAGAATCTTGAAAACCAATATGAAAATTTGAGATGGCAGGTAAATGTACACGGATAGTAGAGGCAGACACCGCAGAGTGGAAAATATGTGATAAGTCATCGAATACCACCGAGACTGGGCCTGACAAGGGGTCTAATTGTTTATTTGCTGCCCACAGAGAGAACCTTTTCCATTTGTTAAGACAGATTAGCCTGGTGGACGATTTATGAGATGCAATAAGAATATTGCACACAGGGGACGAAAGGTTTTCATGCCTGGCAATCAATGGAAGTGGAGAAACCAAGCTGCCATTTTCAGGGTTGTTAGATTGGGGTGAATCAGACCCTGCAGATGGGAGATCAATGTTGGGGATGGATCGAGGATCCACAGTTGATCTAGGAGGTGAGGCCAGAGGAAGGGAAACCAGACTTGTCGAGGCCAATATGGAGCAATGAGGATCACTTTGCTCTTCAACTGTCATGCTTTCTTTATTAATTGGGAGATGAGGGGAAGAGGAGGATAAGCATAAAGAAGACCCGAGGGCCAAGCGTGGACTAGAGCATCCCTTGGTGACTGTCCCTGAGCGGGGATCAGGGCAAAGTAGTTGCTGCACTTGTAGATGGTTGGGGAGGCAAACAGGTCGCAGCAAGGCTAGCCCCAGCAGTCGAAGATTTTTGCCGCTATCAGAAGACTGAGAGACCACTCGTGAGGCTGTAGAATGCACCTGCTCAATTTGTCCGCTATCACGTTGGAACTCCTGGGAATGTGCATTGCAATTAGAAAGCAGTTGTACGCTATCGCCCATTGCCATATTCTCAAGGCCTCTCTGCATAACGGGTAAGATCTGGTGCCCCCTTGTTTGTTGATGTGCCAGACCACTGACATGTTGTCTGATTGGATCACAATAGTCCCCAACGGAAGGATGGAGGGAAATGCTTGCAACACTAGAAGCACTGCTCTCAGTTCCAGGACATTGATATGAAAAAGGGCCTCCGATTCTGACCAGTTGCCTTGGACCAAGTTTCCCTGACATAGCCCCCACCACCCCATCAGGGAGGCATCCGTGGTCACCGTGGCTATCAGCTGATGGGGGTTGAAAGGGCGAGACCATTGTTGGGGATTTCGAGACGTCCACCAGAGTAAATATTGCTTGCATCTCTGAGTTACACTTATCCGAAAGGACAAAGGATGTTGTAGAGGGTACCACTGAGTGAGAAGTAGCCATTGAAGGAGCCGAATGTGGAATCTGGCTAGAGGAACAATGGTAATCGAGGCTGCCATTGACCCCAATAGCTGGAGTATAGATCGAGCTGGGGATTTATAGTGACAGAGCAGCAGTTGAACTTGTTGTCTTATTCTCTGAAGCCTGCGTTCTGGAAGGGATGCTGTGCAATTTCTCGTGTCCAACAGTACCCCTATAAATTCCAAAGACTGAGATGGGGTTGTGTTGGATTTCTCCCGGTTTATAGTGATTCCCAGGCTTCGAGCTGTTAAGACAGTATACTGCAGGGCTTCTTCCAGTAAACGCTTGGTGGGGGAGATGAGGAGCCAGTCGTCTAGATATGGAAATGCCTGGAATCCTTGATGTCACAAGTGAGCAATAACTACTGCCATGCATTTTGTAAACACTCTGGGGGCTGTAGAGAGGCTGAAGGGCAGGGCTCGAAACTGGTAGTGATTGGCTCCTATTCAGAAGCAGAGGTATCTTCTTGAGCATTTGTACATTTTTATGTGGTAATACGCATCTTGAAGATCTACAGAGCACATCCAATTGTCTTCTTCCAGAAGAGGAAGGATAGACTAAACCGTGACCATCCGGAACTTCTGTTTTTACAAATTTGTTTAGTGTACTGAGATCCAGAATTGGTCTCCAGTCCCCTGTCTTTTTTGGCACTAAAAAGAACCTTGAGTAAAAAACGGATCCTATCAGGTCTGGGGGGACCCGTCTGGATGACTCTTTTTTGTAGCAGCTTTTGGATTTCATGTGCTGCTGTTTCCCTTTGACTGGGTGGAACGTTGGGTAATACTCTTGATGAGACTGGGCAAAGATGGAAGGGGATGTGATAGCCTCTGGATATTATCCATTGTACCCAAGAGTTGTTTGTTATCTTTTGCCAGGCAGTGGGGTACAAGGAGAAACGACCCCCGATCACTTCCAGAGGTGAGTAGTCGGGCAACGCATCAGGAGCGCTGATAGGGTTGGCCAGAGAAAGAATCTCTGGAACCCTGGTTTCGTGGACCTCCTCTGCCCCAAAAAGGACGTCTTCCATTGGAGTTTCCCGCTCTGCATCTAGGGGAGAACTCGGCACGTGCATCCCAGAAAGAATCCTGTGATTTCTTGTGCTAGAGCTTTCCGCTCCTCTGATTTCTTGAGTAGAATCACTGAGGAGTGGAGTGTCTGACACCAATGGCAAACAGGGTCTTGCCATCTTGTTCGCACATTGCCAGTGTATCCTTGACTTTACGACCAAACAAGGAAGTGGCTTCTATGGGGGCATTCATGAAGGAAGCCTTAAAGGAGTCTGTAAAGTCGCAAAGGCACATCCAGGCATGTCATCTGGTGACTATACTTGCGCCTGCCGCTCTAGCCGCCCCTTCTGTTGTGTGAGAAATAAGACGCATGGAAGAGTTGGAAATGGACTCTAGGGCGGCTATCTGAGAAGCCACATTATCAAGTACTTCATCAGAAACAGCTCCTGCCAAGGTTTCAGAGAGCTGGTTGAATTATTTGGCACATTTTATCAAGCTTCAGTGTGATCTTATCAAAGACCTTATGGCGAAGGTCGTTGAAGTAAACACACGCTTCCCTATTGCGGGCTTGTAATAGGTGACTCTATCGTCAGGCACACTGACGTCCCGCTCACCAGGCTGAACAAGGAGAAGGTCACAGTGAGCTGCCTGTCGGGAGCTAGGATCCACCACATAACACAAGCACTCAGGTCACTCCAAGGCAAGTACAAATATGACTCAGTCATTGTCCATGCTGGTGTGAATGACCTGAGATGTACCTCCCTGGACTACATGAAAAGAGACATAGAGGAGCTCTCTGAGCATGTAGCCCAGGCCAAGATATGACCCTGACCTTGAGTAGCATCTTACCCTCACCAAGAATGATGCCACAATATGAAGACAAGATGATCAATTTCAACAATTGGATTAAGTATTGGTGTCATTCAAAGGGGATCCAATGCCTGTCAGCCTGGGATGACATGCTCGACAAGCCACGATGCTTCACTAGGGACGGCTTGCACCTGTCACCTCTGGGCTTTCGGATATTGGCAAAGGCTCTTGCCACCCCCATAGTGCCTTTTTTAGGCAAGGCTCAAAAGACAAACCCACCTCCATAGGTATCACAAGGGATAAGAAACTAAGAGTAATGCTACTCAACACCAGAAGTCTAAACCTCAAGATGCACGCACTCGAAACTCTCCTTAGCATGGAGAACATCGATATCTGTGCAGTAACAGAAACCTGGTTCAAGGCTCCGAGAGCACCCCAGCACTACCAGGTTATACCTCATACCATGCTTTTCTCCCCAAAACTTGGACCGAACCACAAAAGGAGGGGGAGTATCAATATTTGTCAAAGATACCCACACCTCCAGGTTGGTGGCACAGCACGAAGCATCAGAGACTATCCATGTGCAACTAACAGTGGGTAAAACTGCCTTCCAGTTTATAGCCTGCTACAGACCACCCTCCCAAACCCAGGAACCCCACTCGGCCTTCCTGAGAACACTGGAAAATATGAAGGTCTCTCCAAACACCATTATATTGGGCGACTTCAACTACCCAAACATAGACTGGGAGCATTACTCTAGCTCCAACACCCTAACCCAAAGGTTCCTAGAATTTATAAACTCAAATGCTATGGAACAACTTGTTACCACTCTCACAAGAGGGGAAAACATACTGGACCTAATTATCACCAACATGGGGGCTCTATGCTCCAGACCAGAAGTGTATCCCTCACTGGTAAGATCAGACCATAAACTAATCTCACTGGATATTCACATCCCGACCCCACCCCCTGCCCAGAAAACCACAATGAAAAACTTCTCTAAAGCAAATTTCACACTCCTCAAAACTGAGGTGGAATCCTTCAAAGCCCCCGGGCCAGTGGAAAATACGGCCCAGACCGCAGAATCCTTTATAAACGCATTCTATGAACACCTTCAGGAATGCATGGATCATGCAATCCCAAACAAAACCAAGACCCAATCCTCTAAAGGCAGGCATCCTGTCTGGTGGACCCCAGCCATAAACAAACTATACGACAGAAGGAGGAAGCTAGTACATGATAGAGCAAAATCCCAAAAAGGGAAGGCATCTCTGATCAGTATTAGCAAAAAACTACGGGCACTCATAAAATCGTCTAAGGCCAGCTTTGAGAGAAAAATTGCACAGGAAACTAAGGATAATCAGAAGGCTTTCTTTAGTTATGTTAGGAACCTGGGTTGGAATTCCCTGATATGCTCAGAATTAGTCCAAAATGACAAAAAAATACACCGAACCCACAGACATTGTCAACATCCTAGCAGACAGGTTCAGCACAAACTCCCCCCCCCTCCCCACCAAAAGGGCAAATATCTATCCCAGCAGAGTGCTGCCCCCCTGACATCTCAGATGCTCAGGTAAGAGCCGCCCTCTCCAAAGCAAAAAACACAGAATCAATGGGACCAGACGGTGTCCCTCAATCAGTGTCACACCATGCTGTGATTTTTTTTTTATGTCTACTGTCATGCAAAGCTGACTAAATAGTTGAATCTAGTAAAGCTGGAAATGTGAGACTGTAGCCCACTGAAGGAGGGGAGATGGGAAGAGTAACCTGGCCAGGAACTGAAACTTGCAAAACTGCTCCTTGTGAAAAGTCTTTTTCATCTCCGTAATTTGTTGACACTTTTGCAAGTTTCTTTCAGAGAATTTGCAGTACATCAGTAGGAACAACATTTGTAAAACTCAGCACATACCAGTCAATGACACATGAGCTGCAGACTCACAACCTGGCAGTTTTTTTCAGGTGTTCCATTCTAAGTGAATGGAAGTCTAGTCTGACAACAAATGGTAGGGCTATTTGTTCTCAGTCTGTGCATTATGGGACAGATTTAGCTTTTCAAAGGAATCACGATGTCTGCCCCCATGAGGGCAGAAAAAGAGTAAAAACAAAATAAAATTTGGAATGAGTACTTATTTTGCTGCAGACAGCTTTGGGAGGTGTAGTAAATCATGGCAAGATAAAATATATATGTTTTCTTCATCATTTGCCCGTAGTAATCCTTTAACTGATGTTGTCATCTTTCATTCTATCCTCAATTGATGGGTTTGGACCTGATCCTCGGATTCAACTCAGCCATCACTAAAGCTCATGGTAACCAAAAAGATCTTGAGCTACTCCCTTACCCATAATGCACCAACCCTAAGCTACCTCAGATCTTATATTTGCCGCTTTTTGTGAAAGACGTGGTTAGCCTAACTCGCGAGCTTTCTAAGATAAGTGACAAATTTTCTTCTTTAAAATTTCCAAAAACTTAATCTTAATATCTTTCTTATATTATAGAGTTCTTTCTTATTTTTCTTGACCCTTACATGAGTATGCAGTTCTTAGATTACCATAGTTGATAATTCCCCCTCCTTTTCCATCTTCAGCAATTATGATTATTATTCTGTCCTTTACTTTTCTACACTTTAGTGCAGTACTTTTTACCATGGTTAGTACAATTTTTCCTATCTTTTCTTTATATATGCATATATAATATATATATAAACAAAAACAACTCCTGGGTTACTTCACCTGCTGATGAGCTTGTCAATTTCGTCTCTCAGTAGGCATGGAAGGAACCTGACACAGCTGAACCCATAGCCAAAAGATTGACAAGATTCTAGCACCACCTTCGGGGAAAGAGTTTTGGGCTAAAGGGATGCCCTTTGATGCCATAGTCATGGTGATGGCAACAAAAAAAGGAACTTGCTGAACAGAGTTCCACTGTTCATCCCCCTAACAGGGAGTCTAGGGTGACAGACAAGTTTGGAAATCGTGACCATGCTTCAGCCACCATCACTCTAAGGTCACTGAATTACTTGGCACATTGTACTAGGTCACAGAGGGATTTGATCAAGGAACTTTCAAATAATCTCTCAGGATCCATTCCTGCAGAGGTCCAAGCATCCGTGACTTCTCAGCTGGCTACCCTGCAAATTATTTTGAATTCATCCATGAGGCTGACTTCGCATGTAGAAGACACCTCAAGGGCAGCAGGTTCAGAAACTTCCATCAGGAGACATGCCTTGTTTTGCTTATGTGACCTTGTGCAACCCTTCTAGTCGTTTGTCAATGCCCCCTTTGATGGTACTTCCTTGTTTGGCCCCACAGTGAAAGAAACTTTACCAGGTGTGAGAAATATGGAATGACCCTGTCTGCAGTGGGTATATGTTTTTCAGCCACTCAGAGATCATTTTCAAGGAATCAATGAGGTGACTCATGACTTTTGCTTATCTCTGTCTGCACTTGATTTTGAATTGGAGTTTTTCATTTAATGTTTAGTTACTTCTATTTTTTATCATTGTCTTATACTGAATTTGTTTTATTTTACAATTTTTGTTCTGTTGTAGTTTTAAGAGGTCTTGGCAAGGGACAGTTAGGAAAGTTAGAACACAATTCCTTTGCAGACACTGTATAACATCCAGCTAATTAGTGAGAAGAGCTGAGAAATAGCATTCCTGTTAACTAATAATTTTTGGAGGCATCTTTGATTAGCTGGAATGCTAATTTGACTTGCTTGCTGTTCTCTGAATCACTATCACAGATCTCTGCCTGCATTTCATTTTGAATTGAAGTTTTTCATTTACGGTTTGGTTACTTCTGCTTTTTTATCTTTTTCTTATAATGCATTTTTCTTTTACATTTTTTTTCCATTGGACTTTTAAGAGGTCTTAGCTGGGGTCATTTAGAAAACTTAGAAAATCATTGCTTTGCAGACAGTGAGTATCATCCATCCCAAGTGGTGGGAGCTGAGAGAAAGCATTCCTCTTTAACTAGAAATTTCTGAGGCATCTTTATTTTGCTGGAGTGCTTATTTGGCTTGCTTACTGTTGTCTGCCTATTACTAATCTGTGTTTGAATTTGATTTTGAGTTAAAGTTTTTCCTTTAAGGTTTGGTTACTCCTATGTTACATATTTTTCATAAATTGCGCATTCGCCACCCAAGAAAATTATTTTCCTGTGCCCCTGTCGAGCAGAGCCACAGAAATGATCCCCGGGGTGAATTTCCCGTTTCCCATCCAATCATCAAGATTTTTCTTGAAGAGTGCTAATGAGCCCTAGGGCCGATAGCCTAGTACCTACCTATGAACCTATGCATTTGCTTTGTTTTAATTTTTTTGTTGTAGTGGAGTGGAGTTTTCAAAAGTCTTGATTATGGCCAGTTAAAAAAGCTAGAAAATAATCACTTTGCAGGCAGTGAAAACATACAGCTAATTTGTGAGAGGAGCTGAGATACAGAGTTCCTGTTTAACTAGAGATTTTTGCAGGCATCTTTATTTAGCAGCAGGTCTTTTTTGAGTTGCTTGTTGTTCTGTGCCTGACTATTGCCACTCTCTATCTGCAGTAGGTTTTGAATTTATGTTTTTCTTTTAGGGTTTGGTTACTTCTATTTTATCTTTTCCTTATATTGCATTTGTTTTTATTTAAGTTTTTTGTTCTGTTGGAGTCTTAAGAGGTCTTGTCTAGGGTCAGTTATAAAAGTTAGAAAAAAAAATCCCTTTTCAGACAGTGAATAACATGGAGATAATTAGTGGGAGGAGCAGAGAAACAACATCCTCTTTAAGTAGAAATTTTGGAGGCATCTTTATTTAGCTAGAGTGCTTATTTGACTTGTTTTAAGTTTTTTTGTTCTGTTCAAGTTTTAGGAATTCTTGGCTATGGTCATTTAGGAATGTTAGAAAATAATTCCTTTGCAAACATTCAACAACAGCCAGCTAATTAGTGGGAGGAGATGAGAAACAGCATTCCACTTTAACTATTAATTTTTAAGGCATCTTTACTTAGCAGGAGTGCTTACTTGACTTTCTTGCTGTTTTTTTTGGGTGACTATTATGATCTCTGCCTGCATTTCATTTTGAATTTAAGTTTTTCATTTAAGGTTTGGTACATTTTTTTTATATATTGCATTTGTTTTCTTTAAGATTTTTTGTTCTGTTTGAGTTTTAAAAGGTCTTGGACAGGTCAGTTTAAAAAGTGAGAAAATAATTCCAATTGCTGATCTTTGTCTGCAGGAGATTTTGAATTGAAGTTTTTCATTATGGTGTGATTACTTCTATTTTTCCTCCTTTTTCTTATAAGAGGTTTGTTTTGTTTTAAGTCTTTTGTCCTGTTGCAGTTTTAGGAGGCCTTGGCTAGGGTCAGTTAGAAAAATGAGAAAATTCTTTTGCAGAGAGTGAATAACGTCTGACTAATTAGTGGGAGGAGGTGAGAATCAGCATTGCTGTTTAAGTGGAAATTTTAGAGGCATCTTTATTTAGCGGGAGTGCTTATTTAAGAGCATGAATAACATCCAGCTAATTAGTGGGAGGAGCTGGGAAACAGCATTCCTCTTTAACTAGAAATTTTTGGAGTCATCTTTATTTGGCTAGAGTGCTTACTTGTCTTGCTTGTTGCTCTCTGCCTCACTATTGCTGCTTTATGTCTGCAATTGATTTTGAATTGAACTTTTTCAATTAAGGTTTGGTTACTTCCTTTTCTATCTTTTTCTTATATTGCAATTGTTTTGTTTTACATTTTTTGTTCTATTGGATTTTAATTACTGTCACTTAGAAAAGCTAGAACAGAATTCCTTTGCGGACAGTGAATAACATCCATCTAATTAGTGGGAGGAACTGAGAAAGGGCATTCCTCTTTAAAAACTTTTGGAGACATCTTTATTTAGCTGGAGTGGTTATTTGGCATTCTGCTCTTCTCTGCCTGACTATTGCTGATCTCAGCATTTTGATTTTGACTTGATGTTTTTCATTTAAGGTTTTTTTAGTTTTATTTTTTGATCTTTTTCTTATAATGCATTTTTCTTTTACATTGTTTTATTGGACTTTTAAGAAGTCTTTGCTGGGGTCAGTTAGAAAACTTAGAAAATAATTGGTTTGCAGACAGTGAATATCATCTATCTAATAAGTGGTAGGTGCTGAGAGACAACATTCCTCTTTAACTAGAAATTCCTAAGGCATCTTTATTTAGCTGGAGTGCTTATTTGATTTGCTTACTGTTGTCTGCCTATTACTAATATCTGTTTGCATTAGTTTTTGAATTAAAGTTTTTCTTACTCCTATGTTTTATCTTTTTCGTAAACTGCATTTGTTTTGTTTTTAGTTTTTGTTCTAGGAGAGGTTTTGAAAGTCTTGATTAGGGTCAGTTAGAAAACAATCACTTTGCTGGCAGTGAAAACTTACATCTAATTTATGAGAGGAGCTGAGAAACAGCATTCATGTTTAACTAGAGATTTTTGCAGGGATCTTTATTTAGCTGCAGTGCTTTTTTGAGTTGCTTGTTGTTCTGTGCCTGACTACTGCCACTCTCTATCTGCAGTAGGTTTTGAATTAAAGTTTTTCTTTTTGGGTTTAGTTACTTCTATTTTTATCTTTTTCTTATATTGCATTTGTTTTAAGTTTTTTGTTCTAATGGAGTGGTGGTGCTGCAGTAGCGTTGTCGCCTCACAGTAAGACGTTGTCCTGTTCGATTCTCAGCTAATGCGTCTTCTGTGTGGAGACATGCTTGAATGGGCGTACCTTTGTTGAAGGTTGTGCGTCAGGGCTGGCAACTCGGTATGTAAAAATCTACTGCCAATCATTAGCGGACCGGAGTTCTGCTGTGGCGACCCCTAACCAGGAAAAGCCAAAAGATACAGCAGCAGGAGTCTTAAGAGGTCCTGTGTAGGGTCAGTTAGAAAAGTCTGAAAATAATTCCTTTTCAGACAGTGAATAACATCAAGATAATTAGTGGAAGGAGATGAGAAACAGCACTCCTCTTTAAGTAGAATTTTTGGAGGCATCTTTATTTAGCTAGAGTGCTTATTTGACTTGCTTTATGTTTTCTCTTATATTCAAGTTTTAGGAAGTCTTTGCTAGGGTCAGTTAGGAATGTTAGAAAATAATTCCTTTGCACTAAATAACATCCATCTAATTAGTGGGAGGAGATGAGAAACAGCATTCCACTTTAATTATAAATGTTTAGAGGCATCTTTACATAGCTGGAGTGCTTACCTGACCTACTTGCTGTTTGTTGGGTGACTATTGATGATCTCTGCCTGCATTTCATTTTGAATTGAAGTTTTTCATTTAAGGTTTGGTTACTTCTGTTTTTTATGTATTTTTATATTGCATTTGTTTTCTTTAAGCTTTTTTGTTCTGTCTGCATTTTAAGAGGCCTTGAATAGGATCAGTTAGAAAAGTTAGAAAATAATTCCTATTGCTGATCTGTGTCTGCAGGAGATTTTGAATTGAAGTTTTTCATTTAGGGTTTGGTTACTTCTGTTTTTCCTCTTTTTCTTATATGACCTTTGTTTTGTTTTAAGTCTTTTGTTCTGTTGCAGTTTTAAGAGGTCTTGGCAATGGTCAGTTAGAAAAGTTAGAAAAGAATTCTTTTGCAGACAGTGAATAAGATCTGGCTAATTAGTGGGAGGAGATGAGAATCAGCATTGCTCTTTAAGTGGAAATTTTTAGAGGCATCTTTATTTAGCTGGAGTGCTTATTTAACTTGTTTGCTGTTTTCTGCTTGACTATTGCTAATCTGCATCTATAGTACAAGGTCAAAACTTTAGTTAATCAAATAACTAAAGACTGATCTTTTTTCAAATATAATTTTTATTACATTTCTCTTCTATTTAAATACAAGAAAAGAATGACACAGAAAATATACATACAAGGTACTTAGAATATCAAGTTTCAGTCATCCAAATATGATATACATAACATAAATCATCAATGTTAAGGTAACAATTATACAGAATTGTCTAATAATCAAGCTGCTCTTAATGAGCTGAAAAACAGACATTTACATAAAGATAGTAAACAACATACTGAAAATGTGACATTAAAACATTGCAACCAGATATTCTAGTCTACCTAACTAATCATTCTGTCTTGTACTATGTACAATATATACACTGATGTCACCTTAATGTTCATCTTATATGTGTTTGCCATGACCTGTACACTATTATTGTTGGTATACACTTTTCTATACTAATTGTCTTTAGTTTCCCCTTAATTACGTAAAGTAATATTGATGGTGAAGTCCCTTGTTCATAAATAAATTTTGTCCTAGGATTTCTAAAAGCATTTTCTAAAGTTTCTGATAGTAAGATAGTTTTTTTTTTGGCTTCTTATAATTAATTTGCTGGCTAATAAGTACTTTATAGCCATTCCTTTAAATTCTTCCCATGTGATTTTACTTCTATCTAACCAATTTTGGGATATATATGATTTGATCACTGCGCACAATGTGACTATGATGTGTTTATTTTCGTAGGAGAAATTATTAGGGAATATATGTAAAACTGCCATTTCCCATGACAGGGTAGATTTGGTGTTTCCCTTTTTTTTCTAACTTGGTTCTTAATGAACGCCACAGCTTGTAAACATTTTTACAGCTCCAAAAATATGAAGGGTGTCAGGACCACTGTTTTGGCATGTGGTAAAATAAGTGGAGTGGGAGGGATTAATTTTACTAAGAAAAAGTGATGTGTAATACACATTGTTATTGATCATAATTTGGCTATACATTAGTTTTTTAATGGGAGTTAATTTCAAAGTAAGTTCAATAGCATCAGATTTTTGTTCATCAGTTATCTTATTATTTTTCTCTTCCCAACATTTGGAATATAGAATTGCATCTTGATACCTACTTTTTGTTATTAATCTATATGTATTTGATAACACTTTAGATCTCAACAGCAGCAGGTTAATAATTTGTTGATATACCTGCATGTCTTGGTTGTCTATTTTGACATTCATACTAATTGTGTTGATCAGGTATATTAATTGGCTGATTATGGTATTATAGCTTTTATTTACTTCAACTTTTTGTCTAATATTGTCAACTGAGAAACTTTTGATCTGATATAGGTCCCATACAGTGATATTTTTAATTTTTGGATACTGATTCAGGTTTAATATAGTATTGTTTAATTTAATATTAGGATTAAGGTGTACTGGCTGCCCCAATACCAAAGTATCTTTAAGATTTAGGGAGGCTACCAGCTTTTGAAATATTACTGTGTTTTTTATTATTATGGGATGAACCTTAAAATGCTTTAAAGTCTTAGAATTCAGAAAGGGTACTGCTCTAGGGTGTAAACTGCATGAGATTAGATGATTGTAATATATTTTAATCTATAGTGGATCTCATGATTTGTTGGATGGTTCAAAATTTGCTGTTTGTATAATTCAACTAGAGTTTAGTATGTTGTAGTATGTTTGAAATTCAGGTAGGCCTAGGCCCCCTTTTTGTTTGGGTAATGTTAATTTAGTGCATTTTTTCTTGTACTTTTTGGATTACAAATACATTTTCCTAGCAGTGTTTCAAGTTTGGAGAAGTTTTTTTGTATATTTTGGTTAATAGCACTAAAATGAAACAATAGCCTTGGAAGAATATTCATTTTAACTATGGCCGCCTTAGCTAGTGGAGATAGATTGAGGTTTAACCCTCTCTTAGTGCCTTCAGTGAAGTTAGATTAGTCTTATCAGACTGGAGGTGAGTGAACATAGTGCCCAGATATTTGAGATTATAATTGACTTTAATTTCAGATTCAGGGAAATAGAATTCCTTATGTCTTAGAGTATTCAGAGGGAATATGATTGATATATTAGGGTTAATCGCATAATTAGATATTTTTGAGAATTTTTCAATGGAGTTTAGTATCTTATTCAAGTTAGTATTATGGAATTCAAAATAAATGTTAAGATCATCAGCAAAAGCTGTATACTTTATTGGGACTTTGGAAATATTCATAATAAGGTGATAAGTCCTTTGTGATATTTTAAGCAGCCAAGGTTCTATGTATGTATTGAACATGTAAGGTGATAGTGGGCATCTTTGTCTTGTACCGTTCACTATTTGAATTGGATTTGATTGCTTTTTATCTATAGATAGTGTTGTCGTGGCATTTTTGTATACAGCCCTAACCATGTTTATATAGTCCTCAGGAATACTAAATTTCTAGAGTATATTTAATAAAAAAAATCAAAATTTACTCTATCAAAAGCTTTGGTTGCATCTACTGACAGTGCATCGCTAGGGTATTTATCATTCGCTTTTAAACTAATGATTGAATCAATAGCACGTGTGTTGTCATATATTTGTCTGTTGTTCATAAAGCCTAGTTGCTCAAAAGATATAATGTGAGGTAGGATTTGTTTGATTCTACTAGCTAGTATTGTAGAAAGAATTTTAATATCTATATTTATGAGTGCTATCGGCCTGTAGTAGTTTGGGTTTGATTCATCAAATTTGGGTTTTGATACAAATACAGTTTTAGAGTTATTGACAGACAGGTCATTGGTACAATTCTTTATTATGTATCTGTATACGTTCAGTAGTATTGGAGGTAAATGTTTCTTGACCCTACCCAGTTCGGCTTTGTTAAGGGCAGATCATGTCTCCTAAACCTGGTGGACCTCTTTGAGACAGTTAGCAAGACTATAGACAAGGGAAAGGTGGTACACACAGCCTACCTAGACCTTGTTAAGGCCTTTGATACCATTCCCCATTATGGTATTATAGACAAGTTCACCAGTCTGAATATAATCCCCTATGTCACAAGATGGGTTGCCAACTGGCTCATGGACAGAACCCACATGGTGAGAGTTGCTGGAGCTAGGTCCAACTGTAAAATGGTTACAAGTGGCATTCCCCAGGGCTCAGTCCTAGGACCCTTCCTGTTCGGCATATACTTCTCAGAGGTACAGACAAGCACAGGAGGACTATGGCTGACCAAGTTCGCAGATGACTGCAAACTAGGGGCTATAACTGACTCTCTGGCTGACACAGACATCCTCCAAAAGGGTCTCACTGAGACAGATACCTGGTGTCAAAATAATGGCCTCAAGCTAAATGCCAAAAAGTGCATAGTCATCCCCTTTGGAAAAAACAAAGTACCCACAAATTACCACATAGGTGGTAGTCCCCTAAATACGGAAGACGTAATAAGGGATCTGGGGACCCAAGTAGATAGTAATCTCACCTTTGATAATCACATTGCCAAAGTGGTTAGAAAATCCTTCTACGTGGCCCACCTAATCACAAAAGGGTTCGCATCCAGATCAAAAGAGGTCATTGTGCACCTCTAACTCATCACTCGTCAGACCCATCATAGAGTACAATGCCCCATTTGAGATGTACCTTACAAGTCACCTGCAACAGCTGGAAAGATCACAGAAGTACATCATCAAGAGGATCACTGGCCTCAAACAGATGCCCTATGCAGCTCGACTGAAGAAACTCCAGCTGTACTCGGTTGCATACCGCCTACTCAGAGGTGATCTCTGCCTGACATACTGTATGCTGGCCATGTCCAACCCAGAATTGATGGACATGCTCCACCTAAAGAAAACCATATCCCCCTCGAGCCACACGTTCTAGGGATCTAAACCTAACCACCACAATAAATAGGACGTGCTGGAGGGATAGATTTCTGTTCCAGTGACTTCCCATGCTTTGGAACAAGATCTCACTCTATATTAGGCAGAGCTCCTCGCTAACACTCTTCAAAAGAAACCTTGACGAGTGGATGGGAAACAGAAAGTTTACCCCGGGATCACTTCAGTGGCTCTGCTGGACAGAGGCACAGGGAACTAATCTAAGCAGGCGGCTAAAGCCAACACATTCTGGCTACACTTATAAATGCCTTTGATCAACCGAGGCACAAATGTAGGAATCCAAACCAGTAAGTGCAAGAAACGGATCCAGGCAGGCAGAAAAAGGAATGTTTTTAACGAACTCGGTTTAAAAACAGTTTAAAAGCAATTTAAGTAGCGTGTAAAAAATATTTACAATATACGCTCGGCAAATCAAGCTCGAACAGCTAAACAGCATGTAAATACATTTACTGTATACGCTCGTAAATAAATAAATAGTAAAAAAGCATATAAGTAAGCGCTTTCGTTTGTCTTGAATGACAAACTTCCTCTGACAAAAAATACATAATTTCCTTTGCCTTTTGAAGCTATAATAGAATACTATTACTTAATTAGATGTTCATTCCCATTTGCCCATCCCACTAATAGAATGATTGATTTTAATTTGAATTTAAATATAATTTTAGTATAATGCGCCCCTCTACTCCTCATAAAAAACCCCTATTAAATGAAAAATTTATGTATGTAAATTAAAACACTTCCAATAACAATGTTAAAAAAAAAAAAAATATATATATATATATATATATATATATATATATATATATATATAGTGTCATTATTTGTAAAGTATATATATATATATATATATGTTATACCATATAATCTAAAACTACAACCGCATAGTGCATGTAGTATGTTGCTTTTAATAACAAACAAAGCAAACAAAACCACGTTATTTAAGAAAATGCTAATATGTGTGTATATATATATATATATATATATATATATATATATATATATATGTTAAGATCGAATTGGAACACAGTAAATAATACATATACAATGTGTGGATGAAATAATGTAGTAGTGTCACTTGAACTTTAACGTTCTAAAGCTTTTAGTTTTAAAATACTACCCAAAGATAGCGTGCCATTTAATCCTGGCCAAAGATGTGCACCTAAATGAATTTGCCACTTTAATTCCATTTCCTCAAGAATGAATTGCCATGCCCCTCCCCTGCAACTATTATTTAGGTGGTCTAATACAAAAAATCTAAAGGAATGTGTAGTATATTGAGTAATATGTTTTGCTAATGCATTTGTGTCACTACCATCTCTTACGGCTCTAATATGCTCTCCTATTCTTTCTTTTAACTTGCGCTACGTTTTCCCTATGTAGAAACAAGTGCAATGGGTACATAGAGATCAATAAACAACTTTTGTGGAATCACAACTAAATTTTCCCAATATATTAATATTACAATTATTAATGGTTATGGAATTTAATTCCAAGATGAATTTACAAAACTTACATTTACTGCACTTAAACATATAACCTTTTGTTTTAGGTCTAAAACTAGTTTCAAAACATTTTTTAAGGTTATGACCCTTCCTGTAAACAACAGATGGAAATCCTAAAATTGTTTTTCTTATTAGTGGGTCATTTGACAATAAGGACCAATTTTTTGTCAAAATATTCCTAACTGTGTGGCTATCAGAATTAAAAGTAGTAATAAAACTACTGCCAAAATTATTTTTACTTCTATTATTGTCATCATTACAATTAATTATATGTTCATGAGGGTTGTTCGAATTTTGATTGAATACATTTACCCTAGATGTTATTCCTGTTCCTATAATAATATCGCTATTTTCACCCACAAGTGGTGTAATAGTATTGTCTAACAAAAGGGGCCTGAAGTGTCCATTTTCTCTTTTATGGATAACTTCTTCCATGATGTCAATTATTAGGGCCTCTGGGTAGCCCCTATGCAAGAACATGGTTTTCATTAACTCATATTCCCTTAGGAAACTCTCCCATCTACTCACCATATGTGACGCTCTTACAAATTGCCCTTTTAGTACAGTCCTCTTTTGTGTATATGGGTGACTACTATTATAATGCAGTAAACTATTACTGTAGTTTTTTTTGCGAAATATTTCTGATAAGAAAGTGTTGGTTTCATAATCTTTTTTTATGAGAACATCCAAGTAAGAAATTTGATTGATGTCCCATTCACCAAGAAATTGCAAAAAATTGGTCGTTTGATTAATATATTCAAAAAATTCATTGATTTTAGTTTCTTCGCCATGCCACAAGATAAATATATCGTCCAAGAAGCGCAAATAAATAACACAATACTGAAAGAATGGAGAATTAAAAATGAAGCATTTTTCCCATATACACATAATAATGTTAGCATAGAGCCCACCACAAGGGGACCCCATGGCAACACCTGTCTTCTGAAAATATAATTTATCATTAAACATTATGTAATTATTTTTAAGTACAGTGTCATGTAATTGATCATATAAAATAATATTATCCTGAGATAGTCCTTTACTATATAAATAATCACTAAACCATTCTGTACCCACATTATGGGGTATAACTGAATAAAGATCTTTGACATCTGGAGTTATAAATATATCTTGTACCCCAAAGCTCACTTCATTCATTCTTGACAAAAAATCCCATGAATCTTTGCACAAATGAGCCTCAGCCAACACATATGGTTTCAATTTTTCATCCAAAAATTTAGCTATAGGGTTCGTAATTGATCCTTGGGCATCAACGATATGTCTCATAGGTGTTTTTTACGATCCTTATGTATCTTAGGAACCTCAAATAAAACTGGTGTCCTAGGATACAACACCGACATGTAGTTCAAACAATCTATATTAATAGCTTTTTCAATAAAGAGGTCCTGTAATGTGCCCCTAATTCGTCTATATGCACCATTCATTTCATTAATGGAACTGCTTATATAAGTATTACTAGTAATTATATTCTCCATTCTATCTATATAGTCATTATAATCAAAAATGACCATGCCCCCTCCTTTATCAGGTTTTACAAGTCTAATTTTTCTAATATTCATTAACATTCGTAAGTTATCAGTCTCCGCTTTATTTAAATGATATTTCTTTTTATGTTTGGTTTCTATAGCGTGAATATCTAATTCGCACATTTTTTCAAAAAATTCCAAAGTTGAATTTAAAGGTGGGTTACAGCTGCTGGAGACATAGAATGGCTTAATTACTTTACTATTATGCTGGAATAGGAGTGCAAGGTTCAACTTTCGAACAAATAATTTTAAATCAATAATAGTTTCCACATCATTCATGTTCTTACTAGGAACAAAAGTTTGGCCTTTGGAAAAAAGGTCACAAATTGATTCATCAAAGACATAGCTAGAAAAATTATAAACTATGAAATCTTTTGCTTTATTCATTAAAGTTATGGGTTTAGAGTCAATTTCATAGTCTATCTGTTTGCGTATCCTTTCCAAACGCCTGAGGGGTGGGAAGGCCGCTGCTTCTAAAAAATATTCATCACTATCATTTTCCGTGACTTTATCATTATGGAAGTTATCATACCCAGTCACCCAGCACTAATCCAGGCATTCTTTAAAGTATTCAGTTGTATTTATTACTGCTTGGTAGTAACTTGATTAAAGTGTAGCTATCATTTCTAAGTCTTTTGGATTAAGCACTTGGGCTTCAGACCAGTTGTTTTACATTAGGAAGGTTTGTGGCCTGCACTGTGGTGGCAGGACAGGTAGCTTACATCCTTCTAAGTTGGGAACTGCTGATTGAGGGCTCAGTGTCTGTTATTCTAAAAGTGTATTAGTTCTGGTTTAAGCACTTGGGCTTCAGGCCAGTTATTTTACATTAAGAAGGATTGCGGTCTGCACTCTTGTGGGAGGAGAGGCTGGACTCTGCCCTTCTGAGCTGGGAATTTCTGGTTAAAGGCTTATAGTGCCTACATATTCTAACTGTTTCTTACTGAAATTGGTACACCTTGTTTGCTGTAGTATAGACTAGATCCAGGCCTGCTGAATCTAGCTTTGTTTGTATGCTTGCTGTTTGTTTATTTCCCTGAAACGCTAATTCCACCTAAAACGCGGCCTTTTAGCACTTCTGTGGATCCCTAGTGATATCTGCATTGCTTACTGTACTTATTTCCTTGTTTCACTTGAAAGAAAGTTACTGTTTGTCGTTTTTGCATTTAAGTTACCTGTAACACATTGCATTTAAGTTACCTGGCACTTGCTCACTAAAGCAATTATATAAGTCAGCTCTAAAAAATTAAAAGCACTACACCCTCACAAACTCCCCTTGAGTACCTTGTTCTCCATTGGCCCTTTTTTCAATTATAAAGGAATTCCCAATACTATTCTAGCATGTCCAAAGGTCAGTTGTCAATCTCCTCCGGTCCAGCTGGTGAATCTGGGAATCTTGAGGAAATGTTACAACTGCCTCATGTACACAGACAACCCTCTCCTCCTCCCAACAAATTCCAACACATGTGAGAGATGCAACCATATAGCCAAACTGGAGGCTAAGCTCTCTCAACTCAGTACTGGCGTAACCAGTCAGGAGGAGAAGGAAACCACACTCACTACAATTCCAGTCTCACATAGACCTACCACGACAACAAACCAAACACATAAACACACAAAAACATACTCGGAGGCTCTAAATGAAAATCTGCCTAAGCAGCAGAGACCTCCAAAGCAGACATCCAAGCAACCGCTACCCCAAAACAAAACACGTGCAACACATAGCTCACAAAGCCAGTGTGCCGAACAGTCACAGCCCTTAAGGCTAAACAACACACCTGATACACTTGTAATAGGTGACTCTATTGTCAGGCACACTGACGTCCCGCTCACCAGGCTGAACAAGGAGAAGGTCACGGTGAGCTGCCTGTTGGGCTCTAGGATCCGCCACATAACACAAGCACTCAGGTCACTCCAAGGCAAGTACAAATATGACTCAGTCATTGTCCATGCTGGTGTGAATGACCTGTGACGCTCTCCCTGGACTACATGAAAAGAGACATAGAGGAGCTCTTTGAGCATGTAGCCCAGGCCGGTATGACCCTGACCTTGAGTAGCATCTTACCCTCACCAAGAATGATGCCACAATATGAAGACAAGATGATCAATTTCAACAATTGGCTTAAGTATTGGTGTCATTCAAAAGGGATCCAATGCCTGTCAGCCTGGGATGACATGCTCGACAAGCCCCGATGCTTCGCTACGGACGGCTTGTACCTGTCACCCCTGGGCTTTCGGATATTGGCAAAGGCTCTTGCTACCCCCATAGTGCCTTTTTAGGTAAGGCTCAAAGACAAACCCACCTCCATAGGTATCACAAGGTATAAGAAACTAAGAGTAATGCTACTCAACGCCAGAAGTCTAAACCTCAAGATGCACGCACTCGAAATAAGAAGTTATGTACCTACCATAACGTTCCATGTTAGTTGTCTTCTCTCGCCTTCTTTCTTGCTTGATGGGTTCGGAGCCGATCCCTCGGCTCCGACTCGGCACTTGCTAAGCTCGAGAGTCACTTTTACCAGCTCGAGGCAGCCCCATATCCCATGATGCAAGGCGGTAAGTACCCAGATCTCGTTTGATGACAAAGGGCAATAGCACCAAGCATAAAATACTTCCCAAAGGAAGAAAGAAAACTTACAGATGGAAGAAGGACCAGGTCTGAATGGTCTTCAGCATAACAGTTTCTTATAACAAGGTCTGTCCAGGCCGGGGGAAGGAAGGAGGGTCGCAAGAAAGAAGGCGAGAAGACAACTAACATGGAACGTTATGGTAGGTACATAACTTCTTAATGTTAAGTTGTCAATCTCGCCTTCATTCTTGCTTGATGGGACCGCGTCCCTAGCACCTCTATCCTGGGTGGCTCAATGGAACAAACTCTTGAGGACTGTAGAGCCAAAACTGGCTCTGTCCCTGGAGGCCAAGTCCAATTTGTAATGGGAAACAAAAGTGTGAGGAGTGGCCCAAGTGGCCGCTGCACAAATAGTGTCTAAAGGAAGTCTAGCTTGAAAAGCTGTAGAAGTAGCTAAGCTCCTAGTTGAATGTGCTTTAGGTTTTGAGCACAGCTGTTTTCCCCTGAGCAGATAAATTTCAGAGATGACCGAAGAAAGCCATCTGGACAAGGTCACTTTAGAAACAGGAAGGCCTTTTTTATTATCCGCATAGGAAACAAAAAGTTGATCAGATTTTCTAAATTTTTTTGTTCTGTCCAAATAATATCTAAGTTGACGGTGGACATCAAGATAATGTAGCTTTTGTTCAGCTCTATCTGAATAGTTTGGGAAAAATACAGGGAGATCAATGGATTGATTCAAATTGTTCTTTGAAGCGACCTTAGGCAAAAAGGTTGGGTTAGTTCTCAAAGATACTCTGTCTTTGTGAAAAACCAAATAGGGGGGTCGAACCGAAAGAGCATGAAGTTCAGACACCCTCCTGGCCGATGTAATAGCCACTAGGAATAACGTTTTCCAAGACAGAAATTTCAGGGAACAAGAAACAGCTGGCTCGAAGGGGGGAAGAATCAAGGATGTCAGCACTAAATTTAGATCCCACTGAGGAGGAGGATTCCTGATTGGAGGCTTTAGTAGGAAAATTCCTTTCAAGAAGGCCCTGCAGAGCCTATGGGACATAATATTATGATCTGCTATCCCGACATGAAAATTGGAAATAGCAGCCAATTGAACTCTGACTGTGGAAGAAGAGGAGCCTGCGTGAAAAATCTCTGCTAAGAAGTCCAGGACTGCCTGAACAGGGGCAGTAAAAGGATCAATATTCTTGGCCTTAGCCCAAAAAGAGAAACGTTTCCATTTGCTTGTATAAATCCTCCTGGTAGAGGATTTTAGCGGTTACTATGATGTCTCTAACTGGGTTAGAGATCAAAGGAAGCCTGGCTAAGGAAGGAAGTGGAGCAACCATGCTGTGAGGTTGAGAGAAGGGATAGACCGGTGCAGCTGACCCGATTGGTGAATCAGAAGATCTGGTACTGGGTACAGATGCCACGGCTGCACCAAAAGGTGATGATGGAGGAACGGAACCAAACTTGTCGAGGCCAGTAAGGGGCAATGAGAATCAATTTGGCTCTCAAAGCGGTAGCTTTCTGGATAACCTGAGGGATCAGAGGAAATGGAGGAAGGCATAAAGAAGTCCCTGGGGCCAATCCTGGGTCAGAGCGTCTCTGGGGATGGCCTGATAGAGGGAAGAGGCAGAAGAAGTCTGGACATTTGCTGTTTTGGGAGTAGCAAAAGATCGCAACATGGACGACCCCATTCCAGAAAAATCTCTTCCGCTATAGATTGCTTGAGAGACCACTCGTGAGGCATGAGAATAGCTCTGCTCAATCTGTCCGCTACAATGTTGGTTTTCCCAGGGATATGCATTGCTACCAGAAACCGATGAGAGGAGATCGCCCATTGCCATAGTCTGAGCGCTTCTCGACACAAGGGGTAGGACTTGGTTCCGCCCTGTTTGTTGATATACCAAACTACAGACATGTTGTCTGTGTGGACTGCAATTGTCCCTACGGGAAGAAAGTCGTTGAGGGCTTGCAACGTTAAAAGCACTGCTCTCATCTCCAGGACATTTATGTGCAGATGGTACTCGAACGGCTGCCACGTCCCATGAACCATCCTGCCCTGATAATGACCCCCCCCACCCGATCAGGGAGGCATCCGTGGTGACAGTGGCTATCGGGGATGGGGTACAAAGTACCTGCCTTGGTGAACCTGAGGAGATGTGATCCACCAAGCAAGATGATCTTTGCAAGTCTGTGTCACCAGAATCTGGTGACACATTGGAAGTTGTTGGTATGACCACTGTGTGAACAGCATCCACTGAAGAAGGCGCATGTAGAATCGAGCCAGGGAAGAAGAGTAATGGCCGCAGCCATGAGGCCTAATACCTTTAGAACCATTCTGGCCTGTACTTTCTTGTTGGCCAGAATGATCCTGACATGACTCTGAATGTCTGAAACTCTTTGATCTGTAAGGGTAGCTGACATCCGAACAGTGT
Organism: Protopterus annectens; assembly: GCF_019279795.1. Lineage (NCBI taxonomy): Eukaryota > Metazoa > Chordata > Ceratodontiformes > Protopteridae > Protopterus > Protopterus annectens. The sequence continues at coordinate 397,133,040 of NC_056732.1, read as the reverse complement.
TTAAGTTTGCGCCTATGAAGGTAATAGACTGGCAGGGCGATAAGGATGACTTTTCAAGTTGATCGAGATGCCCAAATGAGAACAAAGATTTATTGTGTAATCCCTGGCTTGTATAAGCTGATGCCTGGTGGTGGCTGACAGGAGCCAGTCGTCGAGATACGGAAACACCTGGAATCCTTGGCGTCTCAGGTGAGCCGTGACCACTGCCATGCATTTGGTGAACACTCTGGGGGCTGTAGTGAGACCAAAGGGCAGGGCTCTGAACTGGAAATGACTGGACCCCAGCCGAAGCGGAGAAATCTCCTGGAGCGTCTGTGAATTTTGATGTGATAGTACGCATCCTGAAGAACAATTGAGCACATCCAGTTGTCCTTCTGTAAGAAGGGCAGAATTGACTGAAGAGTGACCATTCGAATCTTGTCTTCCTCACAGACTTGTTGAGTCTGCTGAGATCCAATATGGGTCTCCAGTCTCCGTCTTTTGGGGACCAAAAGAACCTTGAGTAGATTCCGGCTCTGAATGGTCTGTTGTAACTGGCTGAATGGCTCTTTTGCAGTAGTTTTGAGACTTCTAACTCTGCAATTTCCCTTAGACCGGGTGGTACATCTGGAAGGGAATTTGAGGGGAAAGGACTTTCCTCGAAAGGAAATATGTAACCCTTGGATATGATCGACTGTACCCATCTGTCTTGAGTGAGGGAATGCCAGGCTTCTGGGTACAGTGATAATCTTCCCGACTGCCTCCAAGGAGGGACAGCCGGGCAACATCTCAGGGATGCTGAAAGGGCTTGTCAGAGAGGCTCTCTGTTTCCTGGTTTTTGGACCCCTCTGCCTCTAGAGCGCGTCTGTTGTTGTTACCCCTCTGCCTCTAGGGGTAAACTGACCACGTGAATCCGGCGTGACTCCTTGGGATTTACGGAACCACATTTTTCCACCTTTCTGTCCTTTGGGATAAGGTCTAGAAGGGGTGGAAAACGGACTCCTACAGCAGAAAGAGTCTTGCCGTCCTGTTCGCACCTGGTCAAAGTTTCCTTCACCTGAGGGCCAAACAAAGCTGACCCATCAAAGGGAGAATTTGTGAAGGAAGCCTTGAAGGGATCTGCAAAGTCACATAGCCGCATCCAGGCTTGGCGTCTAAGAGCCACACCTGTACCTGCGGCTCTACTCGCTCCATCAGCAGCATATGATATTAGCCGCATGGAGGAGTTTGCAATGGAATTAAGGGTTCCTAGCTGCGAAGCAATCTTTTCTTGAGCTCCTGCAGCTGTAGGATCCTGTACTACTTCACCCAGCTCCTTGAGGATATCCCTCTGGAGTCTGGTGAAGTGACATAGGTAATTCAGCAAACGCATAGCAAAGGTCGCTGAGGAAAACATCCGCCACCGTACCTATCCATGGTCCTAGAGTCCTTATTAGGAGGATGGACGGCACGGAAGGATCTGCAAGTTCCTTCTTGGTGGCAGCAGCCACCACCATGGCATCAGCGGGGACACCCTTAGTGAGGAATTGCTTGTCACCTGGGGCAGTGATAAATTTTGAAGGCCTCCTAGGGACTGGCTCTACAGAGTCAGGAGCTGCCCACGCCTTTCGGGCAATAACTTGCATAAGGGGTCGAAGGCGGAGACACCCAGGAGGTGGAGGGCCGAGATCCAAACGCCTCTAGGTATACTGACTCATCCTCAGAGGGATTGTTGGTGGGCCAGTTTCCCCTCTGTTTAAGGAGTTCTAGGATGTCTGAGAAGGAGACATCCTCAGAGGGGATCTAGGGATCCCTCTGACTCATCAAAGTCAGTATCTGAAGTGACAGACTCGGGAGTCTACATGTTTCCTCTTACAAGTCCTCTTCCTAGGAGGATCTCCCGAAACATCAGGAGAATCCTCGGAAGAGGGGAAATTCCCAATGGGGAAACCTGAGGCGGAGGATCTCTGGGTCCTGTAGCAAGAGAAGTGGCAGAGATGTCAACAGGCACTATAGAGGGAGGAGCTACGGGAACAGACTGCTGACTGATACCAGTGGCCAGCACACTCTTCATCACCTCGAATGCTCCCTCCCAGGCAGGTCCGAGAGAACCCGTTCAAGAACTAGGAACTCCAGGGACCACCGAAGGGAAGTCTCGAGGCAGATGTCGGAGCCGAGCTCACCAAGGCCGAGGCTCCAAGGGGAAGAGCGGTTCGGACAAGGGTCCGATGCCACTCACCCCTCGGAGGAGACCATGGAAGCCCGACCACCAAATCCCTCTAAGGAAGGTCTCGAAGAGGAGATAAGAGTAGAGGCTGAAGGAACAGAAGGGGGTATCTGTCCTCCAGCCATAGCAGTAACCATTCCCGAAGACTCCAACTCCAAGCTCTGGGGTAGAGTTGAAGGAGGAACTGTAACGGGGTGTGGACCAACAGTCATCTGTTGAGACGGACTATGTAACATTTGGGCCAGTGCCTGTGACTTAAGTAATCTGCTGACCACTCTCTCTAGGTCATGGTCTGAAAGTCTGGATCTGGATGACCTTGAAGATCGGCTCCGATGGCTCCGTTCCGAAAGGAGAGGTGAAGCCGGAGCCGAAAGTATCGGCTCCAAGGAAGGAGACCTCGACCTCTTCCTGGAATGAGCCATCGGAACCGATACTATAGATCCTGTCGGAGCCGAAGACTTATCGGAGCCGACAGGAAGCCTCGATGCATCGGCTCCAGCCGGAGCCCATACAGCCACAAAAGTAACGGTGTCGGAGCCGATCGGAGCCGACACCGATGCCTGTGCCACATGGTGGTCGGAACCGATCGGAGCCGACACCGAAGTGGTCGATGCAGAATCGGCACCGATAGCCATCGGTGCCGAAGGCTTAAGCCAGAATCGGCTCCAGCCGAGCCGATCTCGACTCAGAACGAGTCGGAGCCGAGGCCGCAGGCTTAGACACAGAAGCCTGGGCCTTGGAAGATTTGGCTGATTTAGATGGAGCTAACTTAGCCGGAGAGCCCTCCGGCTTAAGAAGGCCCCTAAGTATCAGCTTGTTTCGTCTTTCCTGCAGGACTCTCTGGCTGAAGGAATGACAAATAGCACAGGAGTCCTGCAGGTGAAGAGGCCCCAGGCAATACAGGCAAGAAGTGTGACCGTCTGTCAGAGACATCTTCTGACAGCACGAGTCACACTTCTTAAAGCCTGAGACCCTCTCCTTTGACATGGTGTTTCACAACACACACACACACCAGTCAAAGAATTAAATTAAATAAAATACCAAAAGGTATTACTAGAAAAACACACACACACACCCTAACAGGGGGGGATGGGATGGGTAAAGTTTGACTAAAAAAAATTAGTAGAGACAGGGATTTTCTGTCAGAAAATCTATATAATTAACTTAAAACTAAAAATTAAAGGGTTTTTAGCAAAAAGGGGCTAAAATATCAAAGTAGTGAATCACTTACCAGGAGCTGGTAAAAGGAGGACCTCATAAGCGAAGCGGCAAACGAGATCTGGGTACTTACCGCCTTGCATCATGGGATATGGGGCTGCCTCGAGCTGGTAAAAGTGACTCTCGAGCTTAGCAAGTGCCGAGTCGGAGCTGAGGGATCGGCTCCGAACCCATCAAGCAAGAATGAAGGCGAGATTGACAACTTAACATCTCTCCTTAGCATGGAGAACATCGATATCTGTGCAGTAACAGAAACCTGGTTCAAGGCTCCCGAGAGCACCCCAGCACTACCAGGTTATATCTCATACCATGCTTTTCGGCCCCAAAACTTGGACAGAACCACAAAAGGAGGGGGAGTATCAATATTTGTCAAACATACCCACACCTCCATGTTGGTGGCAAAGCATGAAGCATCAGAGACTATCCATGTGCAACTGACAGTGGGTAAAACTGCCTTCCAGTTTATAGCCTGCTACAGACCACCCTCCCAAACACAGGAACCCCACTCGGCCTTCCTGAGAATACTGGAAAATATGAAGGTCTCTCCAAACACCATTATATTGGGCAACTTCAACTACCCAAACATAGAGTGGGAGCATTACTCTAGCTCCAACACCCTAGCCCAAAGGTTCCTAGAATTTATAAACTCAAATGCCATGGAACAACTTGTTACCACTACCACAACAGGGGAAAACATACTGGACCTGATCATCACCAACATGGGGACACTATGCTCCAGACCAGAAGTGTATCCCTCACTGGTAAGATCAGACCATAAACTAATCTCACTGGATATTCACATCCCGACTCCACCCCCTGCCCAGAAAACCACAGTGAAAAACTTCTCTAAAGCAAATTTCACATGCCTCAAAACCGAGGCGGAATCCTTCAAAGCCCCCGGGACTGTGGAAAATACGGCCCAGACCGCAGAATCCTTTATAAACACATTCTATGAACACCTTCAGGAATGCATGGATCATGCAATCCCAAATAAAACCAAGACCCAATCCTCCAAAGGCAGACGTCCTGTCTGGTGGACCCCAGCCATAAACAAACTATACAATAGAAGGAGGAAGCTACTACATGATAGAGCAAAATTCCAAAAAGGGAAGGCATCTCTGATCAGTATTAGCAAAAAACTACGGGCACTCATAAAATCGTCTAAGGCCAGCTTCGAGAGAAAAATTGCACAGGACACTAAGGATAATCAAAAGGCTTTCTTTAGTTATGTTAGGAGCCTGGGTGGGAATTCCCAGATATGCTCAGAATTAGTCCAAAATGACAAAAAATACACCGAGCCCACAGACATTGCCAACATCCTAGCTGACAGGTTCAATGCAAACTTCTCCCCCCCTCCCCACCAAAAGGGCAAATATCTATCCCAACAGAGTGCTGCCCCCCTGACATCTCAGATGCTCAGGTAAGAGCCGCCTTCTCCAAAGCAAAAAACACAGCATCAGTGGGACCAGATGGTGTCCCGGGCTGCATCCTACATGAACTCCAAGAAGAGCTAAACCCAAACATAAAACTACTGTTCAATCTTAGCCTTACTACAGGATATGTACCCAAAGAGTGGTGTACAGCAATAGTGGTCCCTCTCCACAAAGGCGGTGCCTCAACGGATCCTGGAAACTATCGCCCCATAAGCCTGACTAGCTTGGTCTGCAAAGCTATGGAAAGGATCATCATGGACCTCATAAATAAAGATATTGGGGACCTACAGACACTGGATCCTACCCAGTTTGGCTTTGTTAAGGGCAGATCCTGCCTCTTAAACCTGGTTGATTTCTTTGAAACAGTCACCAAGGCCATTGATGAGGGGAAGGTGGTCCACACAGCCTACCTGGACCTCGCAAAAGCCTTCGATACAATACCCCACTCGGGCATTATAGATAAGCTCTCCAGCTTAAATATAAACCCCTATGTCACTAGATGGGTTGCAACCTGGCTCAAGGACAGAATCCACATGGTTAGAATTGCTGGAGCCATGTCAGACTCCAAACCAGTTACAAGTGGCGTCCCACAAGGCTCAGTCCTGGGACCTCTCCTGTTCGGTATATATTTCTCAGTGGTACAGGCCAACACGGAAGGACTGTAGCTGAACAAGTTCGCAGATGACTGCAAACTGGGCGCCATAATCAACTCTCCAGTCGACACAAGCATCCTCCAAAAGGGCCTCATAGAAACAGACAACTGGTGCCAGAGCCATCGCCTCAAGCTAAACGCCAAAAAGTTTATAGTCATCCCCTTTGGCAAAAACAAAGTGCCCACAAATTACCACATAGGTGGTAATCCATTAAGTACAGAAGAAGTCATTAGGGACCTGGGGACCCAAGTTGATAGCAATCTCTCATTTGACAACCACGTGGCCAAAGTGGTTAGAAAAACATTTTATATAGCCCACCTAATCATGAAGGGATTCACATTTAGATCAGGGGAGGTCATCGTGCGTCTTTACTCATCCCTCATCAGGCCCATAATTGAGTACAATGCCCCTTTTGGGATGTACCTTACCAGACACCTGCAGCAACTGGAAAGACCCCAAAAGTACCTCACCAAGAGGATCAAAGTGCTCAAACAGATGCCATATGCTGCCCGGTTAAAGAAACTCCAGCTCTACTCAGTGGCATACTGCCTGCTCAGAGGCGATCTGTGCTTGACGTATAAAGCCATGTCCAACCCGGAATTAATGGACATGCTGCACCTCAGAAAATCCAAATCCCATCGAGCTACGTGCTCGAGAGACTTGAACCTCAGCACTGAAATAAATAGGACATGCTAGAGGGACAGATTCATAACCCAGAGGCTCCCTTCACTCTGGAATAAAATCCCATTCCAGGTTAGGCAGAGTCTCACATTGACTCTCTTCAAGAGGAATCTTGATGAGTGGATGGGAGATCGTAGGTTTACCCCGGCTATCACTTCTGTGTCACTGTTAGACAGAGGCACAGTATACTAACCTCAAAAAAAGGCATAGCAAAATTAATTTAAAATGGGTGGCGAAAGCCAAACACACTCTGGCTAGGCTTATAAATGCCCTAGGGCAGATAGCCTAGTATGAACCTATGAACATTTGTTGTTTGTACATTGGATAGTTTTGAGCCCCATTGCTGTGATGATGGTGGTAAAGGTTATGCTGTCTTATTACCATATGCTTTTAAATCTCTATCAAGTTTTTTTATCTTTCATTCCTTTATGACCTTGATTCTTTCTTCAATGGATTTAAAAAAACACGGTCATTTTTAATGGCTGCATCAATTTCATTTGCCTTTATTGTTAGCTGTTCAATGGTTCTAGTATTATCATTGATTATTAGGTTCATATATTCAGCACCAATTTTTTTTTTTTTTTTTTTTTTTATGAGGGGTAGAGGGACGCATTACACTAAAATTCAATTTAAATTAAAATCAATCATTCTATTAGTGAGATGGGCGAATGGGAATTAACATCTAATTAAGTAACAGTATTCTATTATAGCTTCAAAAAGCGAAGGAAATTATGTATTTTTTGTCAGAGGAAGTTTGTCACTCAAGACAAATGAAAGAGCTTACTTATTATATGCTTTTCTACTATTTATTTATTTATGAGCATATATAGTAAATGTATTTACACGCTGTTTAGCTGTTCAAGCTTGATTTGCCGAGCGTATATTGTAAATATTTTTTACACGCTACTTAAATTGCTTTTAAACTGTTTTTAAACCGAGTTCATTAAAGACATTCCTTTTTCTGCCTGCCTGGATCTGTTTCTTGCACTTACTTATAAATGCCTTCAGGCAGATAGCCTAGTACCTACCTATGAACCTATGAATCAAGGAACTTTCAAATACCTTCTTAGGATCCATTTCAAGGAGTCAATGAGGTGATCAAGGAACTTTCAAATACCCTCTCAGGATCCATTTCTGCAGAAGTCCAAGCATCTGTGACTTCTCAGTTCGCTACTCTGCAAACCACCACGACTAAGGCATTGTCAGACCCCACACCGATGAACCTCCTGCATATCCACAAAACAAACAGTACCAGAATTACTTAGTCTAAAGACTTAAACCTTGCCTGTGATACAAATAGGACCTTCTGGAGAGATAGGTATGTATCCCAAAGACTACCCCATCTATGGAACAGGCTTCCCATCCATGTGAAGCAGAGCTCCTCCCTAACCAAATTCAACTGCAAATTGCACAATTGGATGGGAAACCGGAAATTCATCCCTGGTTTGGCACCTATGTCTTTAATGGACACACGTAACCTGTAAATGGTTCATCTCCCAGGCCCATGCTTACACTTATCAACAGTATCAGAACTTGTCAGAGATTTGGGATGCATGGCTAGGCTTAAAAAGACCATTGTGGTCATTAGCCTAGTAAAACACCTATGAACCTATGTGGTTCAGGAAATCCCAGGGTCCTTTCCAGGACACTCGTTGAGGAACTTCCCCTAGGGGGAGGGGGGGGCTCCAATGGTCGACACCACCCCTGCAGCAGAGGAGGCCCACAAAACCAAAGGTCCAGAGATTCTTTCTTGGACAGACCCTACCAGTGCTCCTGAAAGGAGTCCCGACTTCCCACCTCTGGAGAAAATCGGGTGTTGATTATCCCTGCACCACAGAGCCTGGCTAGACATAACAAAAGATACTTGGGTGCAGAAGATTATTTCCAGAGGGTATATAATACCCTTTTCCCTTCCACCTCCAATCTGAAGAAAATCCCTGGTGTTCCACCTAGTCAGAGGGAAGAAGCAGCAATTCAAATATAAATGCTGTTAGAAAAACGAGTCATCCAAGAGGTCTCAGCAGACCAGATAAATATGGAACTTACTCAAAGTTCTTTTTAGTGCCAAAGAAAACTCGGGACTGGAAACCAATTTTGCATGTTAGCAACTTGAATAACTTCGACATACCAAGTTTTGAATGGCCACGGTTCAGTCCCTTCTCCCTTTTCTGGGCAAGGATGACTGGATGTGCTCGACAGACCTTCAGGATGCACAATATCATATAAAGATGAACAGATATTCCAGAAGATACTTATGTTTCTGGGTGGGAGCCAGTCACTACCAGTTCAGAGTTCGACCCTTTGGTCTCACCACAGACCCCAGGGTGTTCACCAAATAAATGGCAGTAGCAGCAGCTCACTTGAGACTGCAGGGATTCCGGGTGTCTCCATATCTAGATGACAGGCTCACTACTGCCCTAACCAGGCATCAATTGAAAAGGGCAAGAAATCAGGTTCTCCAAATATGTACTCATCTGGAAATAACCATAAACTATGTCAAGACTCAACTGGAACCAACTCAAAATTTGGAATTCAACACAAAGTCAATAACAGCTTCACTTCCTCCCTCAACAGTACAAACTGTTAGATCACAGGTCAGAAAACTAATCTGCAGTACCAAGATTTCAGCCTGCATGGTCCTTTAAGCTCTAGGATCAATGTCAGTGGCGATAACCCTAGTACCTGCATCCAGATTGTATATGAGGATTCTCCAATGGATGCTAGCGACTCAATGGTCGATACTTTACCAAGCCATGTCAACCCAAATATGAATCACTCAGACATGCAAAGGAGATCTCAGTTGGTGTGATCAATCAGATCAGGTTCTACAAGGCCGTCCATTCATCCCCCCTCACCCCAAGGCCACGGTGACCACAGATGCTTCCCAGTTGGGGTGGGGGAGGCATTTTCTGCGGAAAACAGTCCCAGTCACTTGGTCCCCGAAGAGGCCAACCTGCATATCAATGTCCTAGAGATGAGAGCAATGCTTTTAGCGTTGCAGGCCTTTCAAGATGCTCTCACTTCGGGGACGACTGCAATTCAAATGGAAAGTATATCAGTAGTTTGGTACCTCAGCAAATGACAAGGGACCAGATCGTATCCCCTCGTGTCAAGAAGCACTCAAGAGTGTGGCAATGGGTGATTTCATCCAACTGCTTTCTCACAGCAATGCACATTCCAGGGGAAGTCCAATGTGATAGCAGACAACCTGAGCAGGTCCATTCTTGTAACTCACTAGTGGTCACTCAACAAGAAAGTGACAGAAATGATTTTTCGTTGATGGGGCCAGCCTTGCTGCAATTTTTTTGCTTTTCCCCTAAACAACAAATGCAGCAGCTACTTTGCCCTTTTTTCCCCACAGCGGGGAATCACCGAGGGATGCTCTACTTCCTGACTTCCCCTCCCCGGTCTACTTTATGCCTACCCGCCAATCCCATTAATTCTACAGAAAGCTGTCAGATTGAAGAACAAAGTCATCTTCACTGCACCATACTGACCTAGACAAATTTGGTTTCCCTTCCTTTGGCATCACTTAATTCACCAGGCTTGGACTCTGGATCTGACTCCAGACCTCCTGTCTCACCCAATGGGCATGATCCATCCCAACATCTCAAATCTCAGGCTGATGGCCTGGTTTCTCTAACTCCTTTAATAGCCAGACAACTGATGCTCTCTTCCCCGTCTGACATATTATTTTATCTTTCCATAAACCTTCAACATGGAGGGAAGAACACTCTACCTGGAAATAATCGCGCTTTTTGGAGGCTCAGGAAGTAGTCCTCAAAAGGACTTTTCAGTAGATGATTCACATTGTAGTTGTCCTGGGGTGTCCTTATAGTTGTAGCCCTGAGGAGGGCTGTTGTAGTCCTGATGTGAACTTTTATAGCCCTGAGGAGGGCTGTTGTAGTCCTGATGAGGGCTGTTGTAGTCCTGAAGAGGACTGTTGAAGTCCTGATAAGGACTGTTGTAGTCTCAAGGAGGACTGTTGAAGCCCTGAAGAGGGCTGTTGTTGTGTTGGTTAGAGCTGAAGTGGCCCTTAGGTAGCCTGTCAGATCAGATCTCAGTAGGTGCCCCCTTATGTAAGGCTGGGCTCCTGCAGATGTGGTCTGCAGGTTCTTAGAAGAACCTTTGTGGTCTATGTGGCCTTACAGAGGAACCTGGAGGGTATCCTAGTAAGCCAGACCTATTACAGTCGCTCTTAGACCGGGTTGGGTTTCCATGGGTTCTTATAAGAACCTTTGTGGCCCCTTGTAGGGCCTGAGCTTTCTTAGTCCTGTTAGTCCTTGCCCTAGATGGTGGGCAGTCAGCATGCAAGGCATTCGTTTGTTCTAAAAGAAGATACCAGAGGCAGTAGCGTTTGATCCAAGTTTCTTTATTTCTGTCCTCGCAGGTCACAGTTCCAATCTTCCTCCTAGCACTGCTCTGAGTAAGAATCTAGCATGCATACAGTTACTGCTCCTTTTATACACTAAATGGGTGAGCGTGTTTTGTGAGCTCGTTGATTTGGTCTCTCAGTAGGCATGGAAGGAACCTGACACAGCTGAACCCATACCCAAACCCAACCCGGTATAAGGGCGACTGTAATAGGTCTGGCTTATTAGGAGACCATCCAGGTTCTTCTTTCTGTAAGGCTACACAGACCATAAAGATTCTTCTAAGAACCAGCAGACCACATCTGCAGGAGCCCAGCCTTACATAAGGGGGCACCTACTGAGATCTGATCTGACAGGGTACCTACGGCAGCCCTTGTAAGGGGCACTTCAGCTCTAACCAACACAACAACAGCCCTCTTCAGGGCTTCAACAATCCTCCTCGACAGTACAACAGTCCTTATCAGAACTTCAACAGTCCTCTTCTGGTCTACAACAGCCCTCCTCAGGGCAACAAAAATCCACATCAGGACTACAACAGCCCTCCTCAGGGCTACAACTATAAGGACACCCCAGGACAGCTACAATATGAATCATCTACTGAAAAGTCCTTTTGAGGACTTCTTCCTGAGCCTCCAAAAAGCGCTATTCTTTCCAGGTAGAGTGTTCTTCCCTCCTGAAATTTAACCCACGCTGTGGGCTACACTCTAGGAGCAGTAGGTTTCCCTTTCTTGTATGTTCTTTCTATTTTTTACTGGGTCATTCAACTGAAGACCCAGACCGGAAACCACTGGCCCACCTCCATCGCCATGGAAGGTTCATGGTTTGAAAGGGTCACCTCCACACCGGCTCTAGTACTGGAACTAGAGCCCGCTCCCAATAAGGAGACAGACCCAAAAAAGGAAAAAAGGGAGACTCTCCACCATCTCGAAGAAGAACTAAAGGACTATATCTGCCTTAAATGGGACCACCAATACCTGCTACAATGTAAAAGCCAAGAACAGATCCCAGAAGGCCTCACGTTGAACAAAAGACCACTACTGAGAAACTGCCTACAACAACTCCAAGAGGCCTGGCACGAAACCTTACATAAAACGAGCCTCAGCCTTATGGATCTGCTCATTGAGCACAATGAAAAACAGCAGACCAGCAAGGCTGCCAGCATCTAGGACCTGGAAAAACAATGCCCTGAGAAAGCTGAAACCCAGCAGCCTTTGGGGACATTATGGGCAGGCTCATTGCCTTAGAAGATAAAATAAAGGCAAAAAAATCCAAAAAAAACTGACTAGAGACCTCAGATACAAACAAAAAAAACAGGAGCATAACCGTACCCACAACAACAACCAACAGGATTTTCCAGGGGGCCAAGCACCATGGGAACCAGCATTAGCAGAGGAAGCATCCCCCAGCCAGAATCCTATCAACAGAACTACAATGGTCTCACAGAACGTACAGGTGATGCCCACCTCACCGAACGCACAGGTAATGCCCACCTCAACAGGCACCCAGGTCCTAACCCCCACCAACATGAGACTCGGCTACAGGATGCCATCCACAACCAACAGCAACAGACCAATGGGCTCCCACACAAAGGAGGTATTCCACCCTCCGAGACTGTCTTCCCCAGTCCCTGTTGCAGAAAAGAAGGACAGGACATGGAGGGGAGTGAGAGCACTGGGGCACCTCTGGCAGCCCCCAGCACTCATGGGGCAGAGGAGGAGAAACAAAAACACAGACCTCCAGAAGTCTGGAACCACTCCAAAAAACTGCTAACCAACCTAGAGAGGAAGGTACTAGAGAGGGGCCTCACCTTCATCCCCACCAGAAGAGCGAACCTGGCAAAAACAGTCATCGACATTAGGCTCTTCAGTAGGAAACTCCAGCTCAAGTTGCTCTTCTATCGAAACGGGAAGAATAACAATGGACTAGACACCCATGCCATAAGAGAAGCCAACTGGAAAAATCCAAGCAATTTCTGACCCCCTCAAACCAGGTCATAGCAGCTTTCCAAGAGAAATGCAAAACAGACGTGAGAAAAATGCTAAAAAGACCAAAAAAGGGAAAGCTGTATAATATCTCCAAGGCAGAGATGTTGGCCCTAAAAGACCTCAGCCAGGACAACAGCAGACGAGTGATGAAAGCAGATAAAGGTGGGGGCATCCTGGTGACTGACATGGCCACCTACAACTCAAAAATCATAGCTATGCTGGACAACAATAACTGCTATGAACGCACAAGCTTGGACCATACTACGGAAGCCTTCATGGAGCTCTACAGATCCCTGGACGACATGCACAATGAAGGCATCAACAGCTCCAATATAAATGATTTCCTAGAAGTGCAATTTCCAAACTCCCACAGTTCTTTGGAATCCCCAAACCACACAAGAACCTTCTCGACCCAGCCTACAGACTGGTAATTGCGAGTGGTGGGCCTATCACCGAGTCAATAGCTATCTACTTGGATTTCATGCTAAAATCCCTGGCAGCCAACAACCAATCCTACATTCTGGACTCTATTGACTTTCTCACCAAGATAAAGGACATCAACCTAAATGAAAACTCGATCCTGGTCACCATAGATGTGGAGGCACTCTACTCAGTACTGCCCCACGACTATTGCATACAGGCTGCCATAGAGGCCTATCACAAAAATTGCGCAGTCCTGCCAGGAGAAACAGAAAATCTCAGCCAGCTACTAACCCTGGTCTTGGAGAATAACTACTTCAAGTTCAACACCGACATCTACCGGCAGACCACAGGGATAGCCATGGGAGCTGCCATGGCCCCCAGCCTGGGCAACACAGCTCTGAGAAAATGGGAGATGGACTTCATCTATGGCTCCCCCTACTTCAATCACATGACATGCTACTATCGCTTCACTGACGATATCTTTTTGGTATGGGAAGGTGACAGAGAGACCCTGGAAGAATTTCTCAGCTACATCAATTCCACCACCAACTTCCTGAGGTTCACGCACAAGACCAGCTCGGAAAAAGTGGAATTCCTGGACCTCATGGTGATAAGGACCTGGAAAAAGGACGTGCAAACCATGATCTCTACAAAAAATCCACCAGGGTCAATTTCCTGCTACATGCCAAAAGCATGCACCCTCCCAGATTGAAGAGGAAAATCATCAAATCTCAGGGGCTGAGGGTGGCCAGGATAACCAGGGACCTTGACAATTTTCTACGCAACATCCATGAGCTAGAGAAGGATTTTCTGGCCAGGGGTTACAGCAACAGACTGGTTAGGGGAATTCTGGATCCTATCACAGAACACAGAAAAAATAATGACTACAAAATCCAAATCAGCGGCAGGGTCAAGGATCGTTACAATAAGGAACAGCAACTAAACTGCATCCTCCAGTACTCCCTGGATTACAGAGACATTCAGAAAATCATCAAGGACAACTGGGCCATCATCAAGAACAACCGTCACTTTGGGCATATCTTCCCGGATGAACCCAAGTTCACCATAAAGAAATGCCCCAGCATCAGGGACCATCTAGAAAGAGCGCCCAGAGGGGATACCACCTGCCCAAAAGGCAACTTCCCATGTAGTGTACCACTCTGCCATTACTGCAAATATATCAGCAACAAGGATCAGTTTGTATGCCCAAACAACAAGAAGACCTACAAATCTAAGGTACTAGGCAACTGTACCACCAAAGGAGTGGTGTACAGAGCACAATGCTCAAAATGTCAGGCCTTCTACGTGGGAAAGACCATCAATATGCTCAAGACGAGAATAATGAGGCATGTATTTGACATCCAAAATGGCATCACCAGCAACCCTCTGGCAATGCATGCCAGAATGAAACCGGGCCACCGGACATTCAGTTTACATATCTTGGAACAAGTGAAAAATGACCCATTCACAGGGGACCACAACTCACGTCTTGAAAGTAAAGAACTGACTTGGCAGATTTAACTAGAAGCCAGGAAATCACCTGGTCTGAACACCACAGAAATGATCATCCCCATTCTCAACCTCAAGACTCTGAACCATGGGCAACACGGCTAAAAAGAGAACAAGGTAAGTGTCTCCAAGGACCCATCCCTCATTTTGTACCTATTTTGGTTCTTGGAAGCACAGACCTGCTGCTGGCCTTCTTCATTATTATTATTACTATCACTACTATTATTTTTGCTAACACTACTACTGCGATTCATTAATTTCAAGATGTGTAAAGTTGTTTCATATTTCTGTTAAATATGGAGAGTAAGGCTTGAAGGTTATGAGTATAATACCGGCTGATATATATACATAAAGGAGTACAGCCATATAAATTTAACAAGAATCTTTTACAAGAAGTTACATTTATTCCTCCCTGAAGAAGAATGCATTTCGAAAGCGTTGTGTCATAATCTCTGAGTTCTTTTAAAAGATGGGATTTAGAGGGAACATGTTTAACGGAAAGCTTTAATCCAAACAAGAGCTTCCTCAAGAGTCCCCTAGTCACATAGCCTATGTCAGATATGTGTTTAGACATATGATATTGTGAATACAGATTCATTATGATGTTTTAACTTCTTACTCTTTTTTCTGTTTTTCCTGTTTTTGATGTCATGTACTACTAATGCCCACACAGGCATATGTTATCTTAATATCTAACAATTAACCAATTTGGTCTACTTTGTCTAATAACTGAGAACTTAGCTTAGTAAGTAACTTAGCCTTGATATACAGACAAGGGACACCTAGAAATGTAAATTGGGTGAATTTACCCCACCAATGATAGCTCTCCACCGGGACAGCCACATCCCTGGAGAGACACAGACATGGGAACCTGGAAATGTAAATTGGGAGAATTAACCCACCAATGACAGTTCTCCATGGGGATAGCCACGCCCCTGGAGAAACCCCAATTGGTGATTGGTCCAAAACAAAACATGCCCACCCATTTAGTGTATAAAAACAGCAGTAACTGTATGCATGCTAGATTCTCACTCAGAGCAACGCTAGGAGGAAGACTGGAAATGTGACCTGCAAGGATGGAAATAAAGAAACATGGATCAAACACTACTGTTTCTGGTGTCTTCTTTTAGAACAAATGAACGCCTTGCATGCTGACTGCCCATCATCTCGGGCAAGGGCAAACAGGACTAAGAGAGCTCAGGCCCTATAAGGGACCACAAAGGTTCTTATAAGAACCCACGGAAACCCAACCCGGTCTAAGGCTGACTGTAATAGGTCTGGCTTACTAGGATACCCTCCAGGTTCCTCTGTAAGGCCGGTCAAAGGGCGACTGTAATAGGTCTGGCTTACTAGGATACCCTCCAGGTTCCTCTGTAAGGCCACATAGACCACAAAGGTTTTTCTAAGAACCTGCAGACCACATCTGCAGGAGCCCAGCCTTACATAAGGGGGCACCTACTGAGATCTGATCTGACAGGGTATCTAGGGCAGCCCTTGTAAGGGCCACTTCAGCTCTAACCAACACAACAACAGCCCTCTTCAGGGCTTCAACAGTCCTCCTCGAGACTAAAACAGCCCTCATCAGGACTACAAAAGTCCACATCAGGACTACAACAGCCCTCTTCAGGGCTACAACTATAAGGATACCCCAGGACAGCTACAATACGAATCATCTACTGAAAAGTCCTTTTGAGGACTACTTCCTGAGCCTCCAAAAAGCGCAATTCTTTCCAGGTAGAGTGTTCTTCCCTCCTGAAATTTATACCCATGCTGTGGGCTAAACTCTAGGAGCAGTTGGTTTCCCCTCCCTTGTACGCTCTTTCTACAAACTCTCAACATGAAAACAAGTAAATGGAAAAGATTCATTTGCTGGGCATAACAAAATTATGTTGAGCCATTTTTAGCTCTGATACATAACATACTCAAGTTTTCAGCCTTACTTTTTAAAGAAGGGACTAGTTCCTCAACCATTAAAGTTGATTCAAAGGTTCTTCAGTGGCCTTTCACAAATTGTGCAGAACTTTCATGAGAGGCACTCTGCTTTTGAGACCGCTCTAATACATTCCCCCTTTGAACCAGCAGCTAAACGTGACCTTAAGTATCTTACTTGGAAAACTAATTTTTAGTAGCCATTACCACTGCTGTACGAATTTCAGAAATTCAAACCTTGTCTTCAAAACCTCCATACTTGATCTTTCACAAGCATGGAGTGATGCTACAAACTATTGCCTCCTTCCTTCCAAAGGTAGTGCCAGAATCTAATATCAATCAATCCATTAATTTGCCAGTATCCTTCCCTAATTTTGCTAACAAGGACAAATAAATGCTGCATTTATTGGATGTTCATAGACAATTACGTTTTTACCTGCATAGAAAAAAAAAAAAACAGAAAAACAGATCAATTCTTTGTTTCCTTTGCAGAATTGAAATTGGGTAAACCAGTTGCAAAAGTAATCTTAGCCAGATGGCTAACTGATTGTATTTCATTTATCTAAAGCAAAATGGGTATTACCTTACCACAAATTATATGAGTTCATTCAACTAGGTCGATGGCAACCTCTTCAGTTTTTCTATCCAGAGTGTCCATGGATGACATATGTGCAGCAGCAACTTGGACAACTCCCCATATTTTTATTACTCATTACAAATTGGATCTGGTCTCCAGTGGTAGAGCATCATTTGGTTCAACTGTGCTCAAGATTATCCTTTCTTAGAGTCCACCGGGATTATAGGTAGCTGGGGATTCTGTCCCATCAGTTGAGGACAGAATGAAAATTGACAGCATCAGATAAAGAAATTATGTACTTACCATAACGTTCCATCTGTGTTGTCTATTTTCATTCTTCCTCAACTTCCTGTCCACCAACCCACATCCTTTCTGTTCACAAACTTCTGGACGAATGAACTGTTAGAAGGAGATCATTGCCCTTTATATTAAGCTCCAGATATAGTTTTTTCATTTTCTTGAGCACATGCAATTTTATATTTTCTAAATTTATGCATGTTAAACACTCCTGTTCTGGTAAAATCAGCAAACAAGATCTGAGGTAGCTTAGGGTTGGTGCATTATGGTTAAGGAAGGAGCTTGACAGCTTTTTGGTTACCACAAGCTTTAGTAACCGCTGAGTCAGATCTGAAGATCGGATCCAAACCCATCAGTTGAGGAAGAATGAAAATGGACAGCACAGATGGAACGTTATGGTAAGTACATAACTTCTTTTTAGTTTGTCTGCTAGTTAAGAAATAGCTTGGTTGTCAAGAAGTTTGAGTAACGGACATTCTAGTAAGAGCGTACATCTTTGTTAGACTGGGAGAAAATTTGCTTTCACTACAGTTTTGCTGTGGTGTTCCTGTTTTGGGTAAAGGGTAATAAACCTGCAGATCATGTTTTATATTGTTTGAATATGTTTAATGCTCCTTTTTGATGCTGATGCTATTAATGGAAGGGCATATTCCAGTTGGGCTGGAAGGATGCCTTTGCCTCTTGCTCCACTAGTGGCTTTGGAGATGACTGGAAAGAACTTATTGGCCCACAGTAAGTGTGTGTTAATCTTTTTCCTGCTGTTATCCACATTAAGAGTGAAGTTTAGAAACGGATCTAACCAAATGTTTAGGTATTTAAAAGATCTGGTGTTTTCTAACAGAGGGTCTTAATGGTCAACAATGTGCAGTGGGAAAGTTATTTTTGCGAGCTTTTGTTTTTGTTGGTTCCAGTGAACATAGTCTTTGTTTTGGTGGAGTTAAGTAAAATATTTTTGTTACTGATGGAGAGAAAGTCTGACTGGTGCTCTTTTTCTAGACTGCAAGTGAGTAAGGGATAAAATAATAGCTAAGATTTAATGTCACTGATTAAATAGGTGATAAAGCAGACTAATATGGGTGAATGGCTTGAAGAGTTCTTGCCTATTAATTTGCCAAGGGGGTGGGTAACATAGACAGGGCAAATCATAAGAATGCTGAACAGATTTTCAAAATTGCAATACCGGAAATAGTTGAAGTAGGGTACTAACGCCTTAATGCAGGGCCAATTTATGGAGATTATGGAAGGAAATTAATTTTTTTCAAAATCTTTGATTTACCGTTGACATCTTTAAGAAAACTCAGACTGCATACCGACATGAGATAGGAGTGGCCGTTATGAGTGGCATGGTGCATGACACAATGCAGAAACAAAACCACAGAGGTAAAAGTATTAGCATCTTATATAACATAGTTTGTAGAATAGAAACACTTGAGACCGACAAATTTAGACTGGTGTAGTAATGAGATCTAGGCAGATAAATAAATCAGAGTGCAAGAATGAGGGAAAGCAATGTTAGCTCCTCCTATGTATCTTATCAGATGTTTTTTTTTTTTGTTTGCAAAGTCTGAAGCATTTTTACAGTCCAGCTAGACTTGCCAAAATTTTCCCCAAAGTAAAGTTGTTGAAAGTGCAATCTTTGCATGCTATATGATTTCTATCATATATTTTGGGGTTCGCATAAAATACATGAACAAATCTGGTCAGTTAGGACTGACATTACTGTGTTTGTATTTTTAATTAGTATGATTAATGCACATTATGAAGAACTGAACGAATCTTGCTACAGCGTATAATGTTGTCTACTAAAAATCAGTTAATAGAAAATGAAAACAAGTCGTCTGTTCAAAAGGTGGTGACATAAAATTAAATAATGTCTGAAATGCAGCTATAAAAGTGGCTAGAAACTATCTGAGTCTCAGAGAGAGAGAAGACTGCAACAAAAAGGACTCCTCTAAGATTTTGAATATGATTTCGTAGAGTATAACGCTGATTTTTTTCCCCCAATAACTTTCAGTTTCCAGATGTTTGGTAGTTAATGACTATGTTTATGGAAATGGGTTTGGGGACTATTAATTCTTTCTGGCATTGTAACTTATTATAGATGTTTGGTGGATAGAATTTTTGAATAACTACATGATTGGCAGTGGCTCAAAGGCAGCACACACATCTTTGGTGCTGGAAAATCAGAAGTTTGTGGGTTCTATTCCCACTCCATGAGACTGGATTGCTACAGTGCAGCGCAGTATTGGGGGGGGGTGTGAGTGTGTTATTCTTTGGATGAGATGTTAAACTGAGGCACATTCTGATACAGTTGGTGGTAGCTTAAGTGGCTGTAAAAGATCCCATGGCACCTATCAAAAAGAGTAAGGAAAGTTCCTGATGCCCTGGTCAAATTTCCCCTAGTAGTGTAAATATAACCTATGGTTTCCCTGAAACGAGTCCAACAGCCTAGTGGGACTAATCCAGTCAACAAGGGATAAATACGTGTTTTTTATATGTACCCCACATTATTTGTCCCTTATGTGACCTGACATTTTTTTTTGTAACTGTACATGTTGCTCCCTCTGAATAAAGTAGTTGGCTGTTTAAAAAAGTTGTCTCAAAAAACCTGAAGCAACATCAACATGGTAAGCTGGTGAGTGTGAGGTACCTGTAGTTGAGTGTGGTCCTGAAAGACTGCAGGATAATCTCCTGAAACTCTCTGAAGAGTCCAGAGACCTGAGCTTCTATGTTTCCACCTTGAGAAGGATGACTGCAAACTGCCTCCCCTGGAAATGGGTGAGAAAGGGGTTACTGAAAGTCCGACGCTTAGGCCAGCAGAATTTTCTCTACTGCTCCTGCTGCTGGGACTTCCTCTAACAGAAAGCAGGGAAAGATGAAGTGTACTACTACTTTGAGAATGCATGCATAACCAACAGCTGCTTTCAACAGAACATTCTCTTGCTAGCTGGAAGTTCTCTGTAAATTAATGAGTAGGTTTGCAAAAAGTACAGTTTTGTACCTACCATAAATGTAGATGTTCGAGTGTAAACACTGCTGCAGTCATTACACTTGGGTTATCCTGCCGTCAGGTGGTTCCCCAGTCGGCCTGAGTTCCAAAGTCTTGGTCCGGCGTCGGTTGCTGTCGCCTCTTCCCTGACGTCAGTGCAGCAGGGGTATATAAGATGCAGCCGACGCCATTTTCTTCAGTTTTTCTTGCCCCAGATGTCAGGTCCCCCCAAATAGGTAGGCAATTCAAATTGCTAGTAAAATATATAAAAGAAAAACAAACAACCATTGTTAATTACCAGCAAATACTCCCCATAGGTAAAAAAGGGTAGAAGCCCTAGGTACGTACCAGAAAGTAAGAGGGGTAGGAGAGAGGATAACCTGGACTGTAGCAGTGTTTACACTCGAACATCTACATTTATGGTAGGTACAAAACTGTACTATGTTCATCGTGTTACACTGCTGCAGTCATTACACTTGGGTAGAATCCCAAAGCTGAGGTAGGGAGGCTGGATCTTTAAGGCATTAGGGGTGGCTATAAGGCCCTGCAGCACAGCAGTGGCAAAGCCAGCTCTGGATTTGGAGTATAAAAGCAAATGGTAATGTTTGGTGAAGGTATGCACAGAACTCCATGTTGCTGTTTCCAAAATATCGTTGGTAGGCACTCCTCTGAGGTAGGCAGTTGAAGTGGCTGTTGCCCTGGTGGAGTGAGATCTAATGCTGCTAGGTATAGGTTTCCCAAGGTGGGTATAGCAGAAACGTACACAGTGTGCTATCCATTTTGAAAAAGTCTGCTTTGAAATGGCTTTTCCCTGTGCTCCTGCAGCGTATGCTACCAATAATTGCTCTGATTTTCTGAAAGCTTTGGTTTTATCCAAGTAGAAGCGTAACTGCCTGTGTATGTCCAAAGAATGTAGTAGTCTCTCCCCTTTGTTCTGTGGTTTTGGATAAAAAGTTGGCAAGTGAATAGTTTGGTTTAGAGCCACACTTGATACCACCTTTGGCATGAATGTAGGGTTAGTTCTTAAGGACACCCTGTCCTGGTGGAAGATGAGGAAAGGTTCCACTGCCATTAGTGCCTGTAATTCTGAAACTCTTTGTGCTGATGTTATTGCCAGTAGAAGAGCAGTCTTCCAAGAGATGTACTTTAATTCTTCTGTGTTTGCTGGCTCAAAAGGAGGTAAAGTTAATTTTTCCAACACAAAGTTGAGGTTGCAAGTTGGTGTAGGTGTTCTGCGGGGCGGTCTCATGTTTTTAGCCCCTCTGAGGTACTGTTTGAGCAAAGGATTAGAGAAAATTGGTGGATCCGTGTTGTAATGAGCAGAAATGGCTGAGGCGTGGATTTTGATGGATGAGAAGGAGAGGCCCTTGTCCAGAATCTCAGTTAAGTATTGACGTATCTGAGGAATGTTTGGGACAAGAGGGTCAAGGCTGTGCGCTTGGTTCCAGGCACAGAATCTCTTCCATTTATCTGAGTAGGCTTTCCTGGTGCTAGGCCTTCTGGCCTCCAGAATGACATCCATAACAGTTTTGGAGAGAGGCAATGCTTGCTTGGCTAAGGAATTTTCCATGCAGCTAGATTTAAGGTCTTTGGCTGGATGTGAAGTATCTGATTGTTGTGCTGTGTCAACAACTGTGGGATTTGAGGCAAAATCCAGCATGGTTCTTGTGCTAAGTTCTTAAAGATTGGGTACCAGTGCTGGCGTGGCCAGTCTGGTGCAATCAGGATCATCTTTGGCTCTTCCTGCCTGGCTTTTATGAGTACCTTTGGAAGGACAGGTAAAGGAGGGAAGGCATATACTTGTAGTTTTTTCCAGCTGAATGAGAGGGCATCCACTTTCCATGCTTGTGGATGGTAGCTCCTTGTGCAGAATTTCTGTAATTGACAGTTCATTGGGGATGCAAACAGATCTATGTCCGGTCTCCACCATTTTTGTGTTATCATTCTGAATATTTTTGGGCTCAATTCCCATTCGTGGGGATCCATGGTGTTTCTGCTTAGGTCGTCTGCCAGTGTGTTTTTCTCTCCTGGCAGGAATTGTGCTTGCAGATGAACTTGGTAGTTTAAAGCTGTGTTCCACAAGGTCATGGCTTGTCTGCAGGGAGAGTATGAGTGTGTGCCCCCTTGCTTGTTTATGTACCACATAACTGTGGTGTTGTCTGTCTTTACTAGTAATTGTCCTGGATGCAGCAGGTCCTTGAAGGATATAATTGCATTTTGTACAGCTAGCATCTCTTTTTGATTGATGTGGAGATGTCTTTGCTCTGTGGGCCACTCGCCCTGAATACATTTTCCTGCCATGTGTGCTCCCCAGGCGTAATCCGATGCATCTGTTGTCAGTGTTTGCCTGGCTGTGGGTTGAGTAAAAGGCTGTCCCTTGTTGAGGTGACAAGCTTGAGCCCACCATCGAAACTCCTGTTGAAGGCAAGGAATTAGTGGTATAACTGTTTCCAAACTTTGACAGTGTTGAGACCATACACTCTTTAGGTACCATTGTAGTTTCCTCATATGCAGTCTGGCATATGGAATTAGAAGTATGCAAGATGACATGTAGCCCAAGGCCTGCAGAATTTTCTTGCAGGGAGTTGGGTCTTTGTTGCCATTAAATGAAAATATTGAGTCAGTTGTCCTTCTTGTCTGGCGTGAGATAAGCCATCTGGGCTGTTGTGTTCAAGCTGGCACCCAGGAATATTATCTGTTGTGAGGGCACTAGTTTTGATTTCTTTTCGTTTACTGTGTACAGCAGGCAACTTAATAACTTTTTTTACGTACACCAGATGCTTTAGAAGAATGTCCTTGCTCTCTGCTTGAATCAGGCAGTCATCCAGGTATGGATAAATTTGAATCCCTTTTTGCCTGCAAAATGCAATTACTGGTGCCAGGCACTTTGTGAAGACCCTGGGCGCAGTAGATAAGCCAAAGGGCAGTGCAGAGAATTGATAGTACATTGAACCAGCTAGAAATCTGAGGTATCTTCTGCAGTTTTGTCTGATAGGGACATGCAGGTATGCCTCTTTGAGGTCCAAAGTCACGAGCCAAGCTTTCTTGCCCAGCATGGGAAGAAGCTGCTGTAGTGTCAACATTTTGAATTTCGGAATATCCAGGTAAGTGTTCAGAGAAGAAAGGTCCAGAATGGGTCTCCAGGCTTTGTCCTTTCTGGGAACCAGAAAGAGTCTTGAGTAAAATCCACGTCCTTGCTCTTGTGGTGGTACCTTTTGAATAGCTCTCATGTCCATGAGTGCTGTAATTTGATTTTGGGCCTCTGCCCATTGATTTGGTGGCAGATTTGGCATTCCTTTTAACCTTGGCAGAGTGTGAAAGTGGAACCTGTAACCTTGAGATATAATGTTGAGAACCCATTTGTCTTTGGTGATGCAATACCAATTGTGATAGAAAAGTGCCAGTTTTACTCCTAAGGGGGCTGCCAAGAGAGAGCTGTTTGGCATCTGTAGTGGAAAGTCATTGAGGCTGTTTTTTATAAGGTTGAGGCCTGTCTTGCCCTTCTTTCTGGCCTGGTGTACCCCATTGTCGAGGTCTGTAGGGGCCTTGTGCCTGACCTCTACCTCTTGGACATCTATATCTGCCCCTTTGAGGTCTGTCTGTGACTGGTAAGGACCAATTCTTTGTTGGCCAATTTCTGCTAAAACGAGGAGGCTGAACCTGTAAGAAATCTTTCACAGTTTGCATAGATTTTGCCTTATCCTCCATCTTTTTTAATACCTCCTCTGCCTTAACTCCAAACAACACATCCTGCTTCAAAGGTGCATCCAATAATTTGGCCTTAACATGATCTGGTAGCGTATGTTCTTTTAACCAAGCATGCCTTCTAATGACAGAGCCTGTAACTGCTGCTCTGCAGGAGGCCTCTAAGGAATCAAACCCACATTGCAAAGTATGTTTTCCCACTTGTTCAGCTGCATGCAATAAATCCTGCATTTCTTTCAAATTAGGAGGATCTGAATCTGGAAGCATCTTTTGTTTCAACTGAAACATTAGAAATTGCTGATATTTTAGCATGTGAAACTGGCAATTCAAGGCTCTCATTGCTAAAGTTGCAGACATATATACTTTCTTTCCCCATCTGTCTAATGCTCTGGAATCTCTGTCAGAGGGAACTGGGTTTTTAACTGATGAGGCCTTAATCCCTTTGGGTCCCTGAGAAATAGTTTCAGGGTCAGCAACAGGGCTTTTGTACAGAAATTTGTAAGAGTCAGGGACTCTATAATATCTATCAGGTTTAACTGGGGCAGGGGGTAAGGAGTCAGGGTTTAAGCTGGATTCAGTGTACACATCATCCACAATGTCTAAAACTGGCGGGATAGCAAGGGGTCTGTGTTGAGGCAATAAAAGGAAGTCTCTGAGCCTTTTCTTGGATTCTGAGTTATCCTGGACTTCCCAGTGGAAATGTTCCCTCATGGTATGTAAGGTCTCCCCAAAGGAGTAGTCCTCAGGCGGAGAGGCTGATGGAATTGATTCCTCAGCATTAGAATCCTAATAAGGGGGTAAGGAATACCCTAGGTCTGAGGATGAGTCAGAGAAAATGGACACCTGGTCGGAAGATTCATAGTCTGCATCTTGTCTGGGCCTTTTATCAGGAGGGGGGTGGGACCCCCTGATCAGGGTAATGAGGTCTTTGGCCATTTTTAGCATTTGTTTCTTAGGCATGGTAGCCTGTCCTGGAGATTGCTGTGTCTGTTTCTTTGCTTTTAAGGGAGGCTTAGACTTAACAGAGGGTTTAATGGTTAACTGGGCAGGTCTGAAAACACCCTCTGTAGCTGTGGATTGCTCAGCTACCTCGGTTCCCTCTATAGGGTTAAGTTCGGTAATCTGAAAACCTAGTGCGTCTGAAGGCCCAGCCAGCTCCACGTGGGAGTCGAAGGCAGTCTGTGGCTCTGTGGAAGCGGTCGTCAGGGGCTGCGTAGGTGCCTCGCTGAAAACCAGAGAACCAGCGACCGGCCTAGAAGAGGCCTCGTCGTCAGTTTTGGGCCTCGGATGCCTGTCCTTGTCCTTGCACTTTTTATGTATTCCGGTCATCTGAAGTTCCGACGGCATGGTGTAATTGAATTTTCTGCCAAAATAATGTCGGGCAAAATCAAACTGACGTTTAATAGTGCGCTTGTTAAACCTAGCACAAAACCGACAACAGACAACGTTGTGGTCTGGGCCTAGGCATGGAATACAACAGGAGTGGAAATCCTTATGAGGTATTTGCTTCCCACAAGAAATACAGTTTTTAACTTTTACTGACATCGGTCTGAGGCAAGAAAAAGTTTCCCCAACGGGGTATTTAGCTGTTTTAGAAGACTTCGGTTCTGGATTCGGAATGAAAATCTCAGGAGTCGGCTGACCGGCACTTGCGAATTGCTTCTGCTTCGGGCACCGCGTGGCAAGAAAGACTGAAGAAAATGGTGTCGGCTGCATCTTATATACCCCTGCCGCACTGACGTCAGGGAAGAGGCGACAGCAACCGACGCCGGACCAAGACTTTGGAACTCAGGCCGACTGGGGAACCACCTGACGGCAGGATAACCCCAGTGTAATGACTGCAGCAGTGTAACACAATGAACATCAATTGTTTAAAAGCCATCCTAGTTCTACGTTTTTCTCTAAGCCACTTAATATTTTATAAGCTGCCCTGCCAAATAATGAGTTTACTGATGGCAGCATGTAAAAGGTTTAAAATGTTTTGCTTATGACTCAGTTCAATATCCCTTACCCCCAAGGCACAGGAAACTGTATCTACTGCATACTATGTACAATTCAGGACATGCATAATTATTTTATCAGACATCTGACATCACTGTCATGAACAGACTGGAAATTCTTATATAACTGTGTACATAGCTTTCACATGCTACTATGTAAAATAACCAGTTAAAGGCTGTAACACAAAGATAAAAAAGGTAGTTATTATTTTTCATTATATGTTTAGAATTCTTTGTGCTGTCCCCCTTCAGGGCCAGTAATCAAGGAGCCTCAGTTTTCACCACTGACACCAGTGAGGGCGTTCACTTAGAACAAAAACAAATACAGCCATTAGTTACAGATGCAGCTCTCTGCACCAAGCACAATTTCCCTTAACATCACAATGGGGGAACACTCAGTCCTGGGGCTGGGTTTCCCTCCGCAGGCCCCAAACAAGACTTCACCTTTCTCTCTGCAGAAACCAGTGCTCTGTGCCCTTGTTCCAAGTAGCTGACACACACACTCTCTGAGATTTGATTTTCACACACACACTCACACACACACACACACACACACACACACACACACACACACACACACACACACACACACACACACACACACACATGGGAAAAGCTGGCGCAGATTTACTAACTATGCCACCTCCACCCAGACTATAAGGTAGACTCACTGCCACCAGCCAGCTACTTTAAGGCTTTTCTTACCAGGGTACCCGATTACTCTTAGTAAAATGAATACTTAAATAAATGGTAGTTTGCAATCCAAGCAGCAAGACGTTCAGGAGCATGAAGCCCATAGTTTCACCAAATAAATGGAATTCTCTCAAAGGTTAAACTATTTTCTAAAAGACCAGCCACAATGAAAGGTTTAGATATATTTAATAATAAATAATAAAATAGAAAACATGAACATACTGAATATCTATTTACAATAAACACCAGAGTTTCAATTCATAGGAAATATTAAAAATAACACAGATGGTAGAACTCATACAGATACAGAAAAACAATATGTTTAACTAATCTCACTATTTTCCTAACTGACTGAAGAATTACAATTCCCTGGTTACTTACTAAAGCAAGGCAAGATGAAGTAGGTGAGTGGTCTTTGTTGTTAGGTTCCCTTTGCTGCTCAGTGCCATTATCACATCTCTCACTAATATCTAATGGCTATAGAATGACATCACATCTGGTCTTCTGACTCTATGGTTCCCGCACTACCCCCTGACTAGATGCTGAAGCAGAATGTAGCACAGATGTGTCACAGTACACACCTAGAGCTTTGCTAAGGCATTTGGTGACTGTAAAACAATTCTAGTACTTTCATCCTTCTTGTAGAGACTAATCAGCCATTCTCTGGAACCCCAGGGTAGCAATTAGTTCACCACTAAGGACAATAAGAGAAGGATCCCAGACCAGACATTGCATCACTGGCTGCATTCAGGTCTGTGTGATATAATCTTTATGGCCTAAACCAAGTCATTTAATTTCAAACTATTTTTCTTAAGATAAGCTGGGCTGAGCTTAACCCCTTCCCTTCCAACATCCTCTGCTAACATATGTACATTTCCTCAGTTACAACAGTACAGTCTGATATAAATGTATATTTCTTGTCTGTCCAGCAGGACAAAATGTTGATACATTTTTAACAAAAGGAGCTTTGCAAACACATTTTTAACGCAAGCATCTGTACAAATCAGATTGATATAAAAATGACATAAAATTCTTTACAAAACTCTAGCTAGCTGTGTTGGCATATGTTACACATGGACTGCCCTACTCTCTCTGGCATAGCTGCCACTATCTCACATTGTCACAGTCTTAACTCCCAATTTCTATTAAGAGAAAAAAATTCATACATGTATTTTTTAAACTGATAGAAATGGACTCAAGGAATGCATCTGAAACTGTAATAAACTGCATTATGTATGAGTGGACTAAGGGTTGGGGATTGTTAGTGGCTCTGTTTTCTGCTGAAAATTACTTATATCATTTACATATAACTGTTAATGCCAGTGAGGGTGTGTCCTACAGGGACTAGCCCAGTGTGTGTGTGTGTGTGTGTGTGTGTGTGTGTGTGTGTGTGTGTGCACGTATGCACGCTTATGCAGCATTTTGCTGGAGACTGACCTAAACATTTTTGTCCATGGTGCAACTATAAGTACTTAGGCTCATCTTAGATCCCACTCATAAGTCCATCAGTGTATCACACTCACAGTTGCCAACATTTCAGCACACCTATAGCAAGCCTACACAACAACAACAACAATAATTAGTACCCCTGTCTCTTCCAATAGTTAAAATGTTCGAATCCCAAAGTTAAACAACTCTCTCCCATTAAATATGTCAAGGAACTTGCAAGATAAACTTCCACTACAGAAAAACCCTTCAGAGGACATGAAAGTTCTTTTTAATAGGTGGCCCCTCCATTTACCAAAGAACACTTCTGAGCTCAACTAACTTGCTATGTACTGCTTACTAAATGAACTACATATCTCCTCAGAGCCATGATCTCAAAACATCTTTAAAGTTATCTATTTTTCCTCTAGTTATCATGTTATAGCATACTATAATGTACAATACTTCTTCCTCACTCAGGTCACTAGGTTTGGGGTCCCTCTCACTTCACTAGTTATCATTCATGGGAATGTCAACTGAACTGTTCAACCTGTGGAGATTCTGGTAATTTCTGGCCAGAGTATAACAGTGTTAAAAAAATATATGAAAAATATGTTAAGGAAAACGTGAGAGAGGAAGAGGAGGAAAATAATGCTATTAAGAAGCAGAAAGGTGGGTGATTTCCATATGGACAATTTAGAAGACAAAGCTGGGTATGAGGTTGGCACTGTACAACATAATAAGCCTTATGATGTACAGAGCAGCATAAAGGGGAAGTGAAGAATACTGGGGAGATGAGTTGAATGAAGGGAAATTGTTACTTGTGGAATGTGTCAAGAAACATAAGAAATGGATGAAAAACTGGTCAGAAACAATGAAAGCTTTGTGTTTAAACCTTAGCAGTTTAACGATAAAATAAAATACAGTGTTGATAACTGATTGGATATTATGTCTTCAAGAAGTGTGTTTCTTTCTCAAGAACAGAGGAAGAAAGGTTGCAAGCAGTTAAATGTAGTACATTTTTTGGATGTGAAATGAATTTCTTACTGTTTCTTTGGATGTGGAACAAAATGCTGTAGTTAAAGAACAGGAAAGAGAGTAGAAAGTCATATTGTACATTAACGGTAAGGTATGAAAGCATAGGTTTAAGGTTATTACTTAATTTGCACATTTAATTGGGTTGCATAGGCAGGAAGTATTTAGAATATTGGGAAATCATATTAAACATGGACTACATTGTATGTGTGTGCTTGTTAGATATGGGGAAAAATCGGTTAAAAATATGTAATATTAATTTTGGATCTAATGGTTTGTAGGATAGTTATTAGGTAAGGGGATTAAAACATATTAGTTTTAGGAGTAGCTTCAGCTGGAATGTATACTGGAGGATTTACAACAACAAATACTAATTTCTGTATCAAAAGGCCTTAGGAAGGAAACAACTGGGTGGTGTATAAGTACTGTAACTTTCAACACTTTATTTCATGAAAAGTACATCAGGTATTCTGGTTGTGAGTTGATCACACAGGGCAGAAGGTTAACATAATTTATGTAATATTTTTAGAAAAATAAGATTGCTGCTAAGGAAATGAAGGGTGTGAAGCATTCGTGTGACAAATTGGAAGCAAGAGATATAATGGGAAGGTAATTATATAATGGGAAGGTAATTAGAAGCAAAGATAATGTTTGAACTTAGGAAGAAAAGGAACAATTTAGGTTACAAAATACAACTGTGCAGGTAAAAAGTAGCAACTATGCTGGTTATTACGCAAGAAGAAGTGAGACCAGCAGTATGCACAGCTTAATGAGTACGGTGAGCTGACAGAAAGTACAGAACAGAAATTTCAGATTGTAGAAAAATACCTGAGAGTTACAATTCAGAGTGAACAATGGATAGAAGTTTATTTGATGGATGAAATAGAGAATATGTCTTATTTCACTGACAGAATTTGAACAGGATTGGAAAACTAGTAATAAAGATACTGTTCTAGGATTGAATATGATTTTTATGGAAAACTACATGATTCTTAAAAGTACTGCTGTACTGAAGGTATTTAATAAATGCTTATAAAGCAGGCAATGGTGTAAGGAGAAGCTGTATAAAGAAGGGATAACATTTTTAAAGAAAAATGAGGACTAAAGACTTTTGACTAAATGGTGGTCCAATTCTTTGTTAGAAGAAGGTTATACACATTAACTAGGATTGTTTTGAATAAAACAGAAAATAAGTGTGGTGAAGGAAGAGGAAGATATTGGAGGAGTAAAAAAAATAAAGATATGGGTCATTTGTTGTGTTAAAGAATAGTATTTAGTAACTACATATGGGGAAGAGAGCTTTTGAGCAACTTAAACATGAAACAAATAAACAGGTTTTGGTTATGCTAAGGGAGGATAGGGTGTTTATATTAAATTTTATTTTCAAGGTTACTATCAAAAAAACAAAGAAAAAACTACCACTATAATACAAGAATCAAGTATGGGTATCAATGAGCTGTTTGGTGTACGACAAGATTTTCTATGATTTAGGTGGTACTTCCAGGGAGATCATTTTATCCTACCAGTGCTGACAAATGCACATGCTATGACAGCAATGATTAAAAATAGGAGTATGTCACAAGAACTGATCGACAAGTTAAAAAGGGAGGGAGCAATGGTGGGAGTTGAAGTTTTATAAATGAAAAACTAGGGTTTTAGTAGAGAAGATGCTTTGGCAGAAAAGATTCAAGTGCTGAATGTTGAATTTTTATGGATAGCGGGATGGCATATGGTGCTAGGGATTGTGTGTGAGACAGTTATGGATTATGGAACTGGCTTATGATGACACTGTAAAAAAAAGACTTTCATGATAAAGACGAAACTCAAAGGTAAAGATTACCTAATGAAATACCCTGAAATGAGAAAAACTTTTCCACCAAGCTAACAATGTTTTTATTTGTTTCATTTTTTTCTCTCCATTGACTTATTAAGCAATAGCCCATGCCTGGGTGTGGGTAATGCTGGATTTACCCACGGTTGGTGTGGTTTGGTCATGAGGGGGAAGCCCGAGTGGCCAAACAAAGACAACCATGGGTAAATCCAGCATTACCCACACCCAGAATTGGGTTATTGCTATTATACAATGACATTATTTAAGAAAAAAAAAATACTTACGTTTCTTAAATAATGGCATTGCATAATGCCTCCTTGCTGCCCTTCTGCAGCTGTCCAATATTCTGCGGCAATTCTGATGTACTGCGCATGCGTATGGTTACGCAGTACATCAGAACTGTGTGTGTGGAAGCAATGGAGAAAGGAAGATCTCCATTGCTTTTAAAAACTTGTCTCGCTATGTTAAGAGTTTAACATAGCGAGATAGCTTTAAAAAAAAGCAACGGAGATTTTCCTTTCTCTGTTGCTTTTTTTAAAGCTGTGTGCAAGTTTTGAAATATTAATGGGGGGTCGTTGTATAATTACACTTTTTATACTCACCAAAAGTTACTCCCAAATCTTTACTGTCTTTCTTGTGAAATATATTCCCTCTGTTTTTTTATCTCATCAAATCCCTTACACTTCATTTGCTTTAACTGCAGATCAATTTTATTAACAACTTTTTATCCTTATTACAACCTCATGTATTCATCCCTTGTTTTTTTTTTTTTTTTTTTTTTAGTAGAGCTAAATCGTCTGCATATGTCATACATACTGGTAATATAATGTTTCTTTCCCTCTCCCATCTTGCCACCCTTATTTCTTACATATGTCTGTACTACTGCATTCATTTCTAATGCATATTATCATATTCTCATTGAGCATCCCTGTTTTACTCCTCCATTAATACTTATTTTGTCATAACTTGCACCCATAAATTGTCATAGAGTTTTTATTACATTAATATTTTTTCTCCTGTATCATATGCTTCTAAAATCTGACACATTGCTTCATGTCTCATTGTATCAAAGGCTTTAGCTAAGTCACATGGTATCAATTTTACTTCTTTATTTTCTTTCAGCATCATCTGTACTACTATGTTTACTATAATTAACATTTCTTTCATTTCTCTTCCTTATAACAGATATTGCTTCTCCTACTACCTCATCCAATACTTTCTCCATCCTTTTTGGAGTATTTCCATAAATATTTTACAATCAGTATTCACTAGTTCATAGTTATATACTAGGCTAATGATCACAAGGGCATTTATAAGCCTAGTTGTGCAATCCAAACTGATTGTGTGCCTGTATACCATAGGTGTTTAATAGGAGGGGGTATGCTAATTGGGAAGTTTCTAGAGGTTCTGTGGGAGAGGCATATTAGCTTGGGCAATACTGTCTGCCTC
This sequence comes from Protopterus annectens, assembly GCF_019279795.1. Lineage (NCBI taxonomy): Eukaryota > Metazoa > Chordata > Ceratodontiformes > Protopteridae > Protopterus > Protopterus annectens. The sequence goes on along the minus strand of NC_056732.1, from coordinate 397,100,650 downwards.
TGTCTATCAGAGACATGGGGGCCAGACCCAGGGTGAATTTCCAGTCTTTCATCCATTTGTAAAGGTTGCACTTAAATAGGGTTAGGGATGGACTCTGCTTCATGTGGATGGGAAGCCTGTTCCAGAGCATGGGTATCCTCTCAGACACATATCTGTTTTACCAACATGTCTTATTTATGTTGCAAGCAAAAATTAAATAATTGGATCTAGAGGTTCTGATGCTGTTCATGTTGTGGATGCACAAAAAGTCCATCAATGCTGGAACCAAGGATGTCTTGTATGCTGGGCATAGATAACATCTCGATAACCTGTAGGAAACACAGTATAAAGACAGGGGTTTAAGGTGGTCCATACAGGACAATGCATTTATACCCTAGATTCTCCTGGTAAGGAACCCCTGTGGGCATTCCAACTGTTGCATATGGCTGGTCAGGTACATGTCAAAGGAGGCATTATACTCATTGATTGGTCTGATAAGGGCAGAATAAAGTGGCACTATGACTTCCTTGGAACTAGATGCAATGCCCTTACTCATAAATTGTGTTACACATAATGATTTTCTTGCTATTTTGATCACTTGTTGGTGAAAGGCCAGATTACTGTCTATATATGTTCCCAGATCCCTGACTACTGGGTCAACTCTTAGGCTTGTCTTATTGATGGAGTAATTAGTCTGGGTGGCAGTTTTCCCAAAAGGCACTATAATGAATTTCTTGGCACTGAATTTTAGTCTGTGACTTTGTCACCAGTCATTTGTCTGTGCTGGACCCTCTTGTAGGATGTTTGTGTCATGTGGGGAATCTATGATAGCTCCCAATTTGCAGTCATCTGCAAAATTGGTCAGCCAAAGGCCCTTGACATTAGCCTTTACCTTCGAGAAGTAGATGACAAATAACAGCGGTCCCAGCATGGAGCCCTGAGGTACCCCACTGGTGACTGGTCTTTTAGTAGAGGTGGTATCACCAATCTTGACTTCCTGGGTCTTGTCTGTGAGTCAGCCAGGAATTCAGTGAGTCATGTAGGGGGTTATTCCCAGTTCAGTGAGTTTGTCAACTATACTAGAGTGAAGTACTGTATTGAACACCATAGCCAGGTTCAGGTAGGTGGTATACACAAATTTCCCCTAGTCCATTGCCTTGGTGACCTTCTCAAAGAAGTCCACAAGGTTTAATAGGCATGATTTTCCCTTGACAAAGCCAAAATGGGTAGGGTCCAGTGTCTGAAGGTTGCCTGTGTCTTTGTTGATCATTTCCATGATAATCCGTTCTACGGCTTTGCATATTAGACTGGTTTAAATAAAACAGGTCTGCAGTTTCCAGGGTCATTTGATGGTCTACCCTTGTGAAGTGTGATAACAACTGCAGTCCTCCATTCTCATGGTACAAAGCCTGTATGGAGTTTTTATTTGAAAAGCGGCTCAAGTGGTCCGGATAGGTCATGTTTCCAGCTACTTAGGGGGTATCCCGGGATACTATCGTGATCCACTGAGGCTGTGTTTTTGGCCTTAGCGAATGACACCAGGACCTGCTGTCAACAGACCCTTCTGGTCCCTGTTAATAGTTGGGAGGGTTATGCTAGTAGGTATTTCATGGAGGGAGGCGGGGGGATGGGGAGTGATGTTTGAGCTGAATTTGTCAGCCAGCAAATTCACTACGTCGCTCTGCTCATTTAAGGTGGCACAACTGACCACCAGTTCAGCACACTGACATGGGCTGCCTTTGCGGTTTTGGACATAACTGTAGAAGGCACTGTGGTTGTCTTTACCCTGAGAGGTTATCTTGACCTTGTAATTGGGCCTTCTTATTTAGTTTAATTAGACAACTCCTATCATTATGACAGTTGCTCTTCCTGATTTTAGCCATGACTTTTTTTTCTTTCATTACATACCCTATTAAAGTTAGGATTCCACTACTGTGGTTTGTTTTCAGGGTTTGTTTAGGGCTTACTTCTAGTAGGTACAGCAGCCTATATACAGCCATTTGCATGGTTGTACAGGGTCTCTAAATTTTGATAAACTATTGCTTAATAGGGTGTAGTTTGCTTTGGAATAGTTCCTAATTTTTAAATGGTTTGCTGGGGTTACTAAGTTACATTTTGTTTTGATGGTGACAGCTTTGAGGTCTGACTTCACAAGTGAGGACTTGATACTGGAAGGGGGTGTAGCCCTCTCCCATACTGATGAGCATCAGGTCCAGTATGTTTGAACCTCTGGAGGGTGTGTGGACTATGTGGTCAACAGTATTCATGTTAGTAAAGTCCAAGAAATGTTGTGCCTGCAAATATAAGGCAGTGTATGTTTCCTAGTCTACAGAGGGTTAGTCAGTCTCCCATGAATAGGGTATTAGGTTTAATGGTGAGTGTTTCAAGTAGGTCTAAGTATGAGCTAGGGGATTCTAGGTACATAGAGAGTGACCTACAACCTTCTTGCACATGGCATGAGACTTTGCTTATGGTGATTTGCACATGGAAAAATTCTAGGGCATTATCCTGTTTAACCAAAGGAGAGTTATGCTTGTTGCTAATGTCTGTGCAGCTGATGCTGCTGGAATATATTCTGCAGATTTAAACCATGTCTCAGTAATGACACAGATGTCTATATTCCCCAGAGTGAGGAGAGCTTGTAGGGTGTGGAGTTTCTTGTTTTAGGCTCCTAGCATTGAGAAGTAACACCTTCAAGTTTCTTTGGGTTTTATTTGCTGTGTCTGTAGGTTTGTCAATTTGGCATTGCACAAAAAGGCTCTAAGGGGGTGGATAAAGATTTAGCCAATATTCAGAAGCTTGGGGACACAGGTGCAGACCATCTTTTGCAAAGCAAAGTGGTCTGTTAACCATGTCTTCCTATGCTGACAAATATTAAATCCCCTTGGAAAGACACCAGAAACAAAGCCAATTATTGAAGTCACTCATCTTTTGTTTACATTATGGCATCCTTTGTGAAGATGGAATGCTGCTCAATGCAAGACAGATACCTGCCTGAGACACGCATTCAGACAGATCAACAATATCTTTCTTCATACAGTCTTGGGAAATCCGTCTCAGGTCATTAACTGCCACATGGACTATGACAGAATCATACTGGTACCTCTGGTGTAGTGAACTGAGTGTGTATGTCACTTGGTGGATCCTGTTTCCAGATAAGCAACTAACCATGATCTTCTTGTTTAGTCTGGTGAGTGGGGCATCTGTGTCTTGTACAATGGAGTCCCCTATGATAAGAGTCCTGGGTAATGTGTTTGCTTGCCTTACAGGCATTGCTCTTGGGGCTTCACTGGGTACAGTAGAATGTGTGGTGCTTGGTGTTGCTTTTGGTGAGTTCTTTACAGATTGCTGAGGAATGGCACTACCATTTATAAGCTGAGGTGGTCTTTGAGGTTTGGGAATACTGCTATTTAGTGCCTTAGCACAGGTTGGTCTGTGTGTGTGGTACACACTATGTGTGATGGATGTAGTGTGTGTGTTCATGGCAACTTTGTTTTATGAGAGACTTTTGCTTCCAGTGAAATTGTGTATGTGCATCTCTCGCATACTGTATTTGTTTTTTTTTTAAGGATTAAATGGTTGTCTATGAACATGAGACATTTGCTACATTGTCCCAGGTTGCCCATATCTACCAAGTGGTTAAAGTGACATTTGGAAATTGCACATCTATGTTGTCCGGACCTGTATTTGGGTGGGCTACTGTAGGTCATGGACTGGGTTATAGAGGTCTCTCCTTCGGTTATCTCTGGCATTTGGAACTAGACTAAGTTTGGTTGTGCTAAAACTTGATAGTAATGCTGTTTAATGTGCAAAGTAGCTGTTCTAAACTTGCCTCCAAACAATGGCTTTGTTTTAGCCTCACTAAGTTACGGGTTTTAGTTCCAAGGAAAGTTTTACAGGTAAAATTTACTTTCTGTGCATTTGTGGATGTAGAGGTCACTGGTAACCTCTTGATGTAATAACACCAAGAAAGACTACCCGTGAGTGTAATGCTACAACAAAACTTAAACTACTTTGACAAGACAATTTCAAACATTAGGGACCTTTAGAATGATTTAAAAGCAAAAATAAAGCAGTAGCACTCTAAAGAAGTGCAAAACAAAATAAATCTCTTACATGCCAAGGATAGAGCAGGATTAACTCAGGACCCCCTCAGAGTGTGGCTAGGGTGCCAGGCAGATGGGAGGTCTGGGTAAATGAGTAGGAGACAATCTGCTGGAAGGAAGGTATATTTAACTGCAATATTTAATTGCTGGGTGGGCACTTAGCATTTTGGATATATGGAAAGCAATGGGTGGGAAAATACTTAAAAACATGACACAACAGACAATAGCAATGAAACAAAAAAGTATCACCACACAGATCAGTATAAGTGCAACTTAAAACATTTAAGCAGAATTTAAATAAAAAGCTTTTCTTCTTCCCTTTTGATGAAAAGCTTGTATCTCACTTCTCAGTACAGGCTTCCAGTATTTATCTTTCCTTTCATCCTTTTTCCATATAAATGTTATCAATCCACTATATATGTCTTCTTTCATTATACCTTCCTTCAACAATTCATTTAATATGTTTTTTTTAATCCTCTTTATTTTTTTATTCATTTCTCTATAATACTCATAGCTTATACCATCTAATCCTGGTGCTGATTCAATGTTACTTTTTCTCTACCTTTTCTTTTGTTATATCCTTTTCTAAAATGTGTTTACTTTTTGCAGATATTTATCACTTTCCATTTTTCTTACCTATCCATTTTTTATTTTTCATACATTTTTCTAAAAATTGTCTGCTAACTCCATAATATCATCTTGTTTGCATTTTATGTATCCTTTGCCATCTATGACAGCATCCATTCTTTCTTGTCTCATTTTTACTTCTTTTCCAACATAGAGGGAGTCTCATTTTTCTTTCATATTAGGAAAAAATCTTCATTTTTATAACATCACTGTCATTTCTTCTATATCCTTTTCATACATCTGTCCTTCTATTTCCCTAATTTTTCACTTTCTTGTTTTATCTCTCTCATATTTCTGTAAAATTTGTTCATATTTTATCTTATTTTCTTTGTTCTTCTTTCCATTCTTTCTACTTCTAAATATATTTATTATACTTCTGCTTATAAATTACCCTCCGTTATGTCCAATTTTTATAAAATGGTCTTGTCATATAATCTTTCAATAATAGTTTTCTCTCATCATTCCTTCCTCCTTTTTAAACTCTGCAGTTAATCTCTTTACCCTATTCCCTCCTTTATTATTTCTCTGTCCTCCTCATTCTAACACATACTGCTCTATGATCTGAAAACTCTGCCATCTGTCCCTGGTATTTCTTTCAAGTCTTTAGAGTAAACTATAAAATCTATTTCAGATTTATAAATTCCCCTTGTATGTATCCATTCTCTATTTTTTCCTACTTTTAAACCTCCACATTTTATCAATTCCCCTAACATCTTAACATAAAATTTCCAAACATACCTACTGATGTAGTTGCTAACACATTTTTTTTAATTACTTCAGAAAAAAAGAAGTTATGTACTCACTATAACATTCCATGTTGGTAGTCCATCTCACCCTTCATTTTTACATATGGGTTCGGAGCCGATCCTCGGCTCCGACTCAGCCGATTTACAAGCTGGAAGACTTCTGGTTGGCTCATGGCTAAGCAGGTATCCCATGGTGCACCAGTACAATCCCCAGATCTTGTTTGCTGCTCACTAGAATAACAACCATAAAAACAACCAATACTAAAGGGTCTCCAACCAAGGGAAAACAAATTATTACTTCCAGATCTTCCAGGATGGGGGCAGGAGGGCGGGTTGGTAAAAATGAAGGGTGAGATGGACTACCAACATGGAATGTTATAGTGAGTACATAACTTCTTTATGTTAGGTAGTCCGATCTCACCTTCATTTTTACATATGGGATAGCGTCCCTAGCGCCTTATTCTTGGGTGGCTCATTGGAAAAAACTCTTGAGCACTGTGGAGCCAAAGGATGCTCTACCCCTGGATGCCAAATCCAATTTGTAATGTGTAATAAAAGTGTGAGGGGTAGCCCACGTAGCTGCTGCACAAATATTATAAAGTGGTACCCTGGCTTGAAAAGCTGCAGAGGTAGACAGCGACCTGGCAGAATGAGCCTTGATCCTGCAGGGTAAAGGTTTGCCCTCCGAGCTATAGATAAAGGCTATACAACTCGAAATCCAATTAGATAGTGTCACTTTAGAAACTGGTAAGCCCAATCTAGAGTCAGAAAAGGAAATGAATAATTGATCTGATTTCCTGAAAGCCTTAGTCCGCTGTAGATAAAAATGTAGTTGTCTATGAACGTCTAGCTGATGAAAACGGTACTCAGCTGCATTACAGTGGTTAGGGAAGAAAACTGGGAGTTCTATTGATTGGTTCAAGGTAGCATTAGAACAAACTTTGGGGACAAAGGAGGGATTAGTACGTAATGACACCCTGTCTTTGTGAAAAATCAAATACGGTGGCTTAATAGACAAGGCCTGAAGCTCCAATACCCATCTAGCTGATGTGATAGCTACCAAAAACAAGGTCTTCCAAGACAAAAATTTTAGAGAAGATGAGTGGGAAGTTTCAAAGGGGGGAGAAGTCAATTTGGACAACACAAAATTTAAATCTCAAGAAGCCACTGGTTCTTGCAGAGGTGGTCTCAATAGAGTGGCTCCTTTCAAAAAGGTCTTGCATAGCTTATGAGACATTAAATTGGTATCTGGAAAACCTAAGTGAAAATGAGAAATCGCCACCAATTGGACTCTGACAGTGGCAGCGGCAGATCCTTGCTGAAAAATCTCAGAAAGAAAATCCAGAATCACAGGGATAGAAGCAGTGTATGGATCTACATTCATTCTCTGTGCCCAAATAGAAAATCTTTTCCATTTACTGCCATACAGCCTCCTTGTTGAAGGTCTATGGGAGGACATAAGAATATGTGACACTGAGGATGATACATCATGAAGCCTGACTAGGGATAGAACTGGAGCAGTCACGCTGTCAATTTGAGGGTGTGGATTGAGGGGTGTAGCAAACCCAACATGTGAGTCAATAGATCTGGAGCTGGGTCCAGAATCCAAGGATCGTTCAGGAGGAACCAGAAAGCGCTGGGAAGAAATTGCTCATTCCCAAACTCGCATGGCCTCTCAACAGAGTGGGTAAGATCTGGTACTGCCCTGTTTGTTGATATACCAAACCACCGACATGCTGTCTGATTGTATCGCAATTGTCCCTAGAGGAAGAAGGTCTTGAAGTGCTTGCAAAGCCAGAAGCACCGCCCTCATCTCCAGAACACTGATATGCAGATGAGCCTTGTGTTCTTGCCATGTGCCTTGGACAGTCCTGCCGAGATAATGCCCCCCCACCTGATCTGGGAGGCATCCGTGGTCACAGTGGCAACAGGTTGGGCCGGAACAAAGGGGGTACCCGTGATCAGTCGATTGGGAGCTACCCACCAAAGAAGGTCCTTCTTGCATAATTCCGTCAGCAGGACAGGATGACTCAGTGGGAGAGACTGGAAGGACCACTGGGAAAACAGAAGCCACTGGAGAATTCCCATGTGCATCCTGGCTAATGGTACCAATAGAATTGTGGAAGCCATACTCCCGAGGAGCTGAAGAACCCACTTCTCTTTGACTTTTCGCAACGGGAGAAAATGTTGAACTTGGGAGATTAAGTTATGTGCCCTTTCGGCGGGGAGACGAGCTGTCAAGTTCACTGTGTCTACCTCTGTGCCTATAAAAAAATCACAGACTGAGAGGGAAATAACGCAGATTTTTTCCAATTTATGGAGACGCCTAACTGAGCACAAAGTTGAATTGTGGCGTCCCTGTTTTGGAGGAGTAGATACCTGGTGGAGGTGGTCAGGAGCCAGTCGTCCAAATACAGAAACACCTGGAATCACTGACATCTCAGGTGAGCTGTCTCTATTGCCATGCATTTGATGAACACCCTGGGGGCTGTGGTGAGACCAAAGGGCAGAGCGAGAAACTGATAGTGACTGACTCCCAGCTGGAAGTGTAGATGTCTTCTGGACGACTTGTCCATTTTTATGTGGTAGTAGGCATCCTGAAGATCCAGAGAGCACATCCAAAAGTCTTTCCCTAAGAAGGGGAGTATAGACTGCAGTGTTACCATCTGAAACTTGTCCTTCTTCACTGATTCGTTCAATCTGCTGAGGTCCAGTATTGGCCTCCAATCTCTGGTTCATTTAGGAACTAAAAAGAACCTGGACTAAGTTCCGGATCTTATCTGGTCTGCTGGGATGGGCTGAATGACTCTTTTTACGAGCAACTTGTTGATCTCCACAGTTGCCTGATCCCTGTGATTGGGTGGTACATCTGGGATCCTTTTGGGAACAAACGGTGATAGGGAAAAGGGTATGATATAGCCTCTGGTAACAACTCTTTTTTACCCACTTGTCTTGGGTGATATTTAGCCAGGCTTCTTGGTACAAAGAAATGTGATCCCCGACCAGCCCCAGAGAAGAGCAGTCAGGCTCCACATCAGGAGTGCTGATAAGGCTGTCCTCGAAAGGAATCATGGCCTTGTTGGTATTGCGGACCGCCCCTGCCTCTAGGGCGATGTCTGCTGTTTCCTCCTCCTCTGCGTTTGAAGGAGGATTCACCCTGTGTGTCAGGAAAGACCCTCTGGGATTTCATGAACCACATTTTACTGCCCCTTTGACCCTTGGTATATGGTCTGGAAGGGACAGTAAAATGCACTCCCACGGCAGAAAGCGTCTTTCCTTCTTGCTTACACCGAGTGAGCGTATCCTTCACCTTGGAACCAAACAATGAGGAACCATCAAATGGGGCATTGGTGAAAGTAGACTTGAACCGTTCTGCAAAATTACATAAGCGCATCCAGGAGTGGTGCCTCAAGGCAACTCCGGAACCCGCTGCTCTACTTGCTCCATCCGCAGCATAAGAGATAAGTCGCATGGAGGAGTTAACCACAGAATTTAAGGTGGACAATTGAGGAGAAATCTTGTCAGGAACTACCTCAGTACACGCACCTTGTATGGAATCTCCTAACTACTTGTGGAGATCCCTCTGCAACCTTGTGAAGTGAATGAGATAGTTCAGTGATCAAAGGGTAAAGGACGCTGAACTAAAAATACGCTTCCCAAATCTGTCCATCTGTCGAGACTTCTTGTTTGGTGGATGAACAGATGAAGAGGTCTCCGCTAACTCTTTCTTCGTGGCCGCTGCCACCACCATGGCATCTATGGGAGTGCCCTTGGACAAGAACTCTTTACCAGGAGGGGCAGACAAGAACCTATTTGGTCTCCTGGAGACTGGCTCCATGGTGTCAGGAGTATCCCACACCTTTTGACTAACTAGATCCATAAGTTTGTCAAAAGGTGGGGACACCCAAGAGGCATAAGGTTGAGACCCGAAAGCCTTCACATACACCGACTCCTCATCAGAAAGGTTAACAGTGGGCCAGTCGCACCTCATCTGCCTAAGGATCTCTAAAATGTCCACAAAGGAGACATCATAAGAGGATGACTTGGGGGACCCTTCTGACTCCTCGAGGTCAGTGTCTGATGTCAAAGACTCATCCTGGGAGTCAATATGTTTCCTCTTACATAACCTCTTCTGGGGAGGCTCCTCGGAAGGATATTCTGGGGAAACCTCGGAAGAGTGGGGGCCACCAGCCTATGGCTCCTGAGGGTGCGGATCTCTGCTGTCTCCAGAGAGAGTAGGGGTTGAGACTGAAGTGGGTGCTCTCGGGGGAAGAGTGCTGGTGCCACTGGTAGGGGCTGGAGAATGAGAAAGCATGCTCCTCATCATCTCAAATGCTGACCTCTCCGGCTCTGAAGACTTCCCCCGCTCTGAAGAGACGCGGGTCGGCGCCGGGGCCAGAGCTTTCGGCTCCAAGATAGATGCACCCTGGCCGAAGCACCGAGAGAAAGGCTCGAAACCGAAGAAGATTGATTCCAGCCCTCCCTGTCGGTGCCAACAGGAGAGCTTTGGGCCCTGGGCACGACAGACGGCACTGAGCGTGTCGGAGCCAAACCAGGCTCCAAGGCAGCAACAAGGTGAGTTGGAGCCGGCATTTCCTCCATTGGCACCAAGCACTCCGGCTCCGAAAGACCAGTATGGCTCAGAGGAGGAATAGCAGACAAAGGCAAAGCTGGGCCAAGTGGCTCCGGAGCCGACTGCGTCAGAGCCAACAATAATTTTGGTAAGGCAGATGACTTCAGGAGTCTCAGCACTACCCTCTCCACATCTTCTTCTGAAAGGCTCCAGGAAGACCTGGAAGACATAGTTGGGGATCTTGACCTGGGGGGAACTGGAGACTTAATTGTTAAGGAAACTGGTAGGGAGCTTACAGACAGGCTGCGAGTAGCAGTGTCAACTGCTGTATCAACAGGTTCAGAGATCGGTCCCGAAACACCTGTAACTGACTCTGACACCACCATGATGCTCTCCTTCGGCTCCGAAGGCTGAGGAGTCGAGGAGGCAGATTTGGATTGTTTCAACTGTTTAGCAGGTGGCTCCGAAACACCAGCCGGTTCCAGAGAAGGCCTTTTTGAGGATGTTGATTTCCCAGACTTAGAGGAAGCCAAAGAACTGGATACTGCTTCCTCAAAGCATGGTTTCAAGAGACCCTTGAGTATGAGTTTGTTCTTTCTCTCCTGTAACACTCTAGGAGAGAAAGCATGTCAGAACAAGCACGACTCCTGTAAGTGGATGGCTCCTAGGCAGTAGACACAGCTACTGTGGCCATCTGTTAAGGACATCTTTTGGGAGCATTTCATGCACTTTTTGAACCCCGAGGGTTTATGCTCCTTACCTTCCTTGGACATATTACACACACACAACCCAGAAAAAAAAGGAGAAAAAGAAGGAGGACTAGGTCCTCTAACTGAAACGGGCCTAGCCCGGTGTAGTGAAACTAGGTCTTCTAACTTAAACAGAGCAGAAAGGGAAGCCCATGCACACAAGAGAAACCGTAAAATACACAATAAATGTCTATATTCCTAAAGAAAAACAGGTAGTATACTTGCAATCCTAGTAAATTCACAAGCGGATCCCCGCCAAAACAAACAATGTCAAAATAGCAGAACTGCCAATGGTGACCAAAAAAAAGGTCAGAATAACAAGAGACAAGACAACAGGAGCCCCTGTTAACTAAAAATGGAAAACCGCCAAAAACTCTGCCTAATATCAAAAAATGCGCAACGGCACCTAAACTATCTGGCACACAGGATACCAATAACAACTAGTAAACTAAGTTGCACTCACAAAGGGCAACCAATACAACTGCCTAATCTATTAGCAACACTAAATATACAATAAAGCATTGAATATAAAGAAGTTTGAAAAAAAAATTAACCAGAGCCAAGAGAAGCACAACCGAACTCGTTGACTTGGGAAACGAGATCTGGGGATTGTACTGGTGCACCATGGGATACCTGCTTAGCCAGTAGCCAACCCGAAGTCTTCCAGCTTGTAAATCGGCCGAGTCGGAGCCAAACCCATATGTAGAAATGAAGGTGAGATCGGACTACCTAACATCAACTGTTTTGCCCTCTGTCATATTACTATATGGATACATTCACTATTAATCTTATTCATTTTTGGCATATACAAATTAATACCCTTCCTGGTACTACTATTGTTAAATTTAAAATTATTATGTCTTCATTTTTATAATAATTCTCTTTTCCTAATGACCAAACAATGTGTCCCCCCATACTGTCCACTTTCTTTTCCTTTTTTCTTCATTGTTGCATTTGCTATCTAGCAAAAAAAAAACATCCAATTTTATTTTTTACACCATTCCACCATCACCAACCTCTTTTTTTGTTTCTAATGCTATTCCCATTTTCTATATCATCATTTTCTTTTTTTGTGTTTTACTTCCAAATCTTATTTTTTTCTTCTCCTAAGTCTCCCACCAATTGATTTTTCACTAGCTTGTTCTTCTTCACCTCCTGTCTCCATTTCTCGCTCTTCTTCCTTTTCACTTTCTAAAATTACAAAATGTTGACTCTGAAGTATTTCTTCTCTGTCTCTTCATTCTTTAACTGTCCTTCAGTATCCCCTTCCCCCCATAACACATTCCCCTGCAACATCTTCTGTAGTAATATTTTCTACTGTTTGTCTTTTTCTGAGCTTTCGTCTTCCTATACCCTTTCCTTTTGCAATAACGGGACAGTCAAACCAGGGGTGTCCAAATTCTTTACATTTTCCATGAGCAGACTTACAGTTTTTTGTTACGTGTTCCCGTTCCCCACATTGGCCACACCTTCGTTTGTTACAGTTTTGCACTAAATGAATTTCATCCTCAGAAATAATGTGTCTATATTATAATATCGAAGTCTTAAAACTTCGAATGTTATAATATCGAACCCTATGCACAGAATGCTGAAAATAGTGAAGCTGCAGAATATCGAATACTTTCCCAGGGAAAGTATTCAATGGGCCGTTTCTGCAGCTTCCATATTTCCTCAACTGTGGAGTGAAGGTTACGGACCGGGTTAAGGTAAGGTGTGTGATAGTTAGGGACCTTAGGGTTAGGGAGCGGGTAAGGTGAGTGTGCGATAGGGACCTTAGGGTTAGGGAGCGGGTAAGGTGAGTGTGCGATAGGGACTTTAGGGTTAGGGAGCGGGTAAGGTGAGTGTGCAATAGGGACTTTAGGGTTAGGGAGCGGGTAAGGTGAGTGTGCGATACTTAGGGACCTTAGGGTTAGGGTTGGGTTAACATAAGTGGATAGCTAGTAGTGTATGTATGGTTTAGTGTAGGGTTTTGTGAAGTGTATGTGTGTGGATTATTTATTTTGGTGTGCTTGTGTTTTGTGTATGTTTGTCGGAACAGCAAATTTTTCCCCAGGGAAAATATTTGCTATTCTGAGTGTTTGATGTTATAGTCTTTCGATCGAAATGGTTCGATATTATAACATTCGAAGTTTTAAGACTTCAATGTTATAATATAGACCCAAATTAACATGCTTTAGGTTGGTCCCATTACCTAACAAAGTATCTTTTCATTCACAGCTACTGCATTTGAAACATGTTGAATTTTCCCATCCTTAACATCCATTGTTAGCCACACATCTTGATCTCTAGTCCTTACATTTCTTTTATCACATATTTTTAACTTTGTGTACTTTATAACAAACAGTTGTAACTCATTATCACTAATATCTGGTCTAAAACTGCATGCTTGTTTCCTTTTTTAGTTGTAGTCCCAAGCACTGAGATAAACAGTATTCTCATGGTGCTGCTGCATTTCTTTTTTTTCAGTCTCACTCAAGACATTTTTTCCAGCAAATCAAATCTTTCAAATGTCACTTCAGAAAAATTTTCAGCTCCCAAATGAATTAATGCTCTCATGTTTTTAATGTCAAACCTTGGTAGCAAAATACTATCTATAATGTTGTACCTCTTCACTCTGTCATTGTTTTTATTTTTTATTCTTACCACTGGACATCTTCTATGTCACTGTTGAGAAACTGCAAATCTTTGTCCTGTCTCAGTTCATTTTTACTTGCTGCATCTGCATAACACCTTCTTTCTTGTAACAAAAATGCTCTTGCAGAGGTAAAACCTTAAAATTAACTTTTCCATCACCTGAAAATACCTCGTGTTTCCATTCACCAGCTGTTACTTCTGTTCCCAACCTCTCAATCTCTTCCTTCTGTAATACTTTTTCCACTATTTCACTCCATCATGTTTCCTCCCCTTCCTCTGGCTGTGCCTGGTTCATCAAACTTATCAGCACTGGTGTCTCCAGTCCTCCAATTTCCATTTCTGTAAAAATTATTTTTGTCTTCTCCTCCTTCCTTCAGTAAGTTTTCTCTTGCTCCTCTCTCCATCTCTGCTGTACATTTCTCCATTTTGGAATTCTCAGAACTGCAGTAACAGTCCCCTGGTAACACCTAGCAGCTTCAGAGAGTAGAGAAATTTCTCTGGTGCTCTGGCCAAATTTCCCTTAATCAGTATAAATACTACCATGGGTCTTCTCTGAGAAGAGGCCATTGGCCTAGTAGGACTAAGGCAGTCAAAATGCGTAAATAAAATAAAATCAAATATAACAAATAGGTACTTTGGGATAAACCTGACTCTCTGATGTTTACAGCCCTGCAAGTTAGATCATTAATAAATCTTAGACGAGAGGCTACTGTTGATATAATCACTGAGAGTTTTGAGTTAGCCTCTTAGTTTATGACTGCTTTCAGAAAAAAAAAAGGAAAATGAATATCCTAGGAAAGATTACATGTTGTTACATTCTTTAAATTTGTTGACTAGAAGGGAACCTTTCATCCAACTTAGGACTGACATTTTGACAAAACAGATATTCAATAATTCTTGCAAAGCAAAAACAAAAATGTGCATGAAGTAAGAAACTAAACTAGTAACTTTAGAGGAATCTGGACTGTGGAATGGGAGGCTTGGGGAGATTTGGCAATAAGTTTAAATTATGTCGGATGAATACTATCATTCTACTGTTGGTTTCAGGACAGCATTAAAATGTAGTTGAAAACCACAGGCCTGCCATTTTCACATGGACACAGCACTTAATACATGCATGTGCAAAGCACTTATGTGAACAATATGGGGGGAAGGGAATCAAAACAAATAAGAAAAACTATAAAAATGATGCAGAGATAAACACTAGTTTAATTATAGTAAAACACAGAAAGATTTGTAAATATAAGAAAGTGATGATGGGAAATATTTTTGGAGTATAGCAACAAAGCAGTTCAAAACTACAGACACTGTAAGTGATGGAAGTGTATTATTAGTTAGTACACAGACAGGTTTTATGGCAGAAAGATTTATTCAAAATACTACAGAATTTACAGAAGCCAAGGCAAATAAGTTAAAGAATTATTGCTACTGGTAAGAAAAATGACAGACAGTACAAATATGGTTGAAGATGGGAGAAAACTGGTATCATGTGATACCTGAAGGATTTTGACATAGATAACCATAAGGTGATGTAGACATTTGGGGGATGATATGGGATTTGGGGGGGGGGATTTCTGCTCATTATGTACTACACTTTATATCCTAACTAAATAATTCATTTTGTAAGCACATAGCCAAGAAAAGAAATATGTACGAAGATAGGAATAAAACAAGGCTGCCCAATAAGAAGATTAGTTGTTCTAAATAATGAATGCTGTTGTAATAAAACATAAGGCAAAAAATAAACCAGAGAAGACAGGATTTGAGCTTAAGATAAATTTCCCAAATTCATAACAGTTTATGCAAATTACTTGAAGCTAATCAAAACATTCCTTAATTAAAATGGGCAATTATAAGCTTACAGGGGGAGTTTGGAAAACTGGGATTAACTCAGAAAAAAGAAAAGTGTAAAGGTTATGAAAGAAAAGCAAAAACAGAATGCAATACATTTTACAACAAAAGAGAATTTTAGGATTAACTTTGGAAAGAAAGACGTTAAAAGTTGACAGAAGGAAAAATTACACAAATGTGAAACATTTTCAGGGTGTCTTTTAAGAATAAAGTGCATTTAATTAACAGAGTATTATTAGAAGTGCTAAGTCATTATGAATGGGGTACTTTGTTTACATTTAGAAAAAAAATAGTGGAACACAGTTTTACAGTTGTTTTTTCAGAGTGGTTTAGATTGAACCATGCATAAAGAAATATCATTTACAATGAAGAACATCATGGTGGTTTGGGTTTAACAAATCCCAAAAGTATACACAGCATCTCTACATCTCTTTTATGTGCTAAATGTTACAACAGTAGAAAACCAGTGCTGCTGTTCAAGTGTATATCAAATTTGGAAAGTACACAAGAAGAAAAAGGAAGCAATATGATAACGTAAAACGCATCTACAGATATGGCATCAGAGAAAAGTGATGACATGGAAACTTAAACTTAGAAATACAGGTAAGGGCAGAAAAATAGTACTTGAACTATCATGAAAGAATATTATCTGGTGAACACCTGAAAACAGTTAGGAAAACGGAGCTAAGATGCATTTAAAGTGAAGATAAAAAAAATACAATCAGAATTAGGGACTTCTTATGACATCTTTTCAGCACAAACGTTACTGGTTAAAACTTACATGAAGTAGAAGCAAAAGCAAGACAAGAATATGTTTAGTTAAGGGGTGTGAAGAGGGAAGAAAAACAGAATATATATTTCCTGCAAGGAAATGATCTAAGGGTTAGCCTGGCTTCATTGCATAGAAAGCTATATGACACAGATGAACTGCGTTCAACTGGTGACAGCAGAGCTGGAGGAACGGAGTAAATTGCTCCTATCAGTTCAGCCATCCTGGGGGCAAAGGAGGAGGCTCAGCTCATCACACTGGTGACACCTTGAGGAATGTAGGTGTATCAGCTCGAGAACCAGACTAGCAAGGCCATGCCACACAGCACTGTGCTGCATACATAGACAGTTGTTGAGTGTGACAGTATACAGGCACATAATGAAAACAGAAACCATGGAGTCTGCAAACTCAGCTGGGAGGAAGTTAAGTTTAGAAGGGAGATGGGATTCTACAGGATGAGTAGACTGGGCCACTTCCTAACACTAGAATGTCACATGTGAGTAGTAAATAGGATGCAGGGTTCTTGTCCTGCCTGATAAGCTTGGCTCTCACACTGTTCGAGGAACAAACAAGCTAAATGGGTGATGGAAGAAGGAGCTGTTAAGTGAACCCTGCCAGAACAAAAAAATTCAAGGGTTTGAGGGTACAGCATTTACAAAAAGTTTCTGCAAAAATCTAACAAAAACAGAAATGGCTACAGTATATGTTTTTTTTATGAAGGCATGCAATGAGTAGCTCCAGATGAGATGGATAATAAAAGTGATGAACTGCTTCTGGCACACACAGAATGATCTTTGTACAAACATTTTATACAAGACATGAAATAATGTGGAAATAAGAAAAATCAAGTTATATTTTAGTAGCAAAAAGGGGATAACTCAGTAAATAAGTACTGCATAAAATATTTAAAACTGCAAATAAATATAAATAATTCATATGTTCGTGCACATTTATATAATATTGTGTTTAGTTGTTTTTATAGTTATAAATAAAATATTTCTCTTACTCTTTTTAATAAGCAACAAGCTTTTATATCTGTCTAACCTACCACCAACGGGACCTCAGTTTAATGTCTCTGCTGAAGGAAAGTTACTTCCGAAATGCAGCACCCACTCTAATGCTGCACTGCAGTGTCAATTAATGAACATGAATTTAAGCAAATAATCTGAGGGAATAGAGTTCAAAGACATCTGCTAATCCTGGCACCAAAGGTAAGGGTGCCTCCTACTGAACCACTGATAATGCAATATGCTTTTCTCAGGCATATGTTTCTGATGGGTCAGTTCTGTTTCTAATTTTCAGTCCCACTAAATGGCTTCCTTACACCCTGAAAAGTATTGCCAAATTACCTAACTTTGTCTTTTGCATCTCAATGTATGCAGCAAATGCAGATAAAGGTATTTCATTTCCATACCTAAAAGACAAGATGATAAAAGCCAGTTCATTCATGACACCTCAGCAGCATCTATTATATCAGTTTCCACAGATAGGCAGCCTTCAGGGGAGGGAGCTCAGAAAGTCACCTGGCCCTTTCTGTGGTTGCTTACATTTCCTACAAATGGTTTTACACTGCACTCCTTAATCTTGTCTGTGCTAGTTGGTGCCTGGCTAGTTCCTCTGAGAAGGTCTATTTGAAGCAGGGAGACAGTGACAATGGTATCAGCAAAAGCACTGAAGTTAATCTGGTAGTCATCCTACCTGAAGAAAATGATATTCCAAAGGCATCAATCACTTGGTGTTGTTCTGCTCTCCATGTTGTTTACATGATATTGGTAGATACAAAGGATTCATACTCAAGAGAAAGACAGAGATGATATATTAACTGTAGATCTGTATCTTAGTATAATTTGCTAAGTCTTGGCCACTGAAACAGCATTGAAATGGTTTTTAAAATAATATTCTAACACGTTAGATACTGTGCTTAATATCATTAAGTTTACGGTTAACCCGAGGTGACTATCTCCATGGTCTGTCCATGGGTAGTGAATTGTAAAAGGCCACCCGTAAGTCACATGGGAAGGACGATAAATGACCTTGGTTTGCCTGAGATACAAAAAAACTCAAAAGTTTGGTAAGCTTATGCACGTGTATACAGTGGGTATCAGATAGAACTTTTGGTTTGTAACCAACAGTAGCCTTTCTTTCCAATTCTTCGTGGCTAGGATGTACACAAAAGGAAGTTCTATACTATACCTGTCCAGCTGATACTTCTTCTCTAAGTATCTGTCCACAACAGTGTTGCACACTAGAATATGAAGATAACGTCATTTCTCTTTAAAAGGTTTACAAATGTGCAGCACCAGTTTTTCAAGTATGCAAATTATGTCACTACAGTTTTACTTGTTCACAGGTACAGTGATTTTCTCAACAGAGGGATACTAGGTACCCACTCTCTGGAAAAAACATGGTATGGTCAGTTTCAAGATCCAGTCACTTAATGGCCATTTAGTAATGCTCCTAAAGGTAGACTCTGAGAGTACATGCTTATATCTGAAACTGCTGGAATGACTCAGTATGTTCATAATTATGAATAGAATATCTTTGTTCCAAAGGAAGTATGTTCATGCTTATGAATAGAATATCTTTGTTCCAAAGGACTTAAAATAGCCAGTCTGGCATGGCTTCGTCTCCAAAATTGCCTCATAATATGATGCTGTTTTGCCTTTCGATTCTCTTGATGGTCCTTTGACCAAATATTTATACTTCAGTGAGTAGAATTCAGGCCAGACATTCTCTCAGTAGGTCCTGAGACATACATTTGTGTGGACATACATACACACACACACATATATATATATATATATATATATATATATATATATATATATATTAGATACACACGCCTATAAAAATATACTGAAACATTTTTCAAGTATAAAGGCTAATTTCTTGCTTCTTTAAGTTGAGGCTAAATCATCATATATAACAAAAAATGGTTGAGTGAGCAAAAGTGATACCAACTGCAAGATGACAAGATTAGTCACTTGCTTTCAGAGCAAGAAATTGGTAATACAATTTTCTATGACAACAACCAACCAACAACAAAAATCAGAGCAGCATCTTTTAAAAGCACACCCGCAATCACTTCAAAAGCAATTCACAGAAAGCCTAGGTTCAAGACACTGGAACGCCTCAGTGAACAGTGACACCGTATTCAATGAAAAGGAAGGAAAAAGGTTTCATGTAGCTTCTTTTTTAATTTGCAGAAGGCCCCTTATTTAATGAGGTCAAGGAGGTAACAGACTGGAAAGCTGCCCTTTCCAAGTATTTCTTGTTTTACATGATTCAGTAACAAGCAGCAGAGAATGAAAACACTAGAACTTGTTAAAACACATACTTGCAGAACAATGCAAGTTAGGCAGAAACAGATTTCACAGTTTTCTGGTACTCTAGAAGACCAAATTCAAAACTGTAAAGTTTCTAGTTTTAATCAAAATAAAAATGTAAAAAAAAAAAGACTTTAGGGAGGGTGTGCTACCAAATTATGAAAAAAAAAACAGTTTTATAATTTAACGTGTTCATCCTATAAAATTACCTCTGAAACCATGAAGAGGAATGGATCCCATTCAGAAGTTTGACTTATCAGAAAGTCGAACTTCATATGGTCTTGACCATATGACTGACTTTCCAAAAAGTCAAACTATGAAAACAACAGGGGACAAGCCCCCCTGCACCCCCTCCCAGCATTTTACATATATCAACTTGGGGAAAAGGGTAAATTCCCTAATCCCCACTGTACCATGATTTCAATTCAAAAGCTTTGACAAATCAGAAAGTCGAACATATGGCCTTGACCACATCAGGTTTGATTTTTTGGTAAGTCGAGTTTCTGAATGGGCCCAGAGGAACACATACAAAACAATATTCAAAAAAATGCTAAAAATATTAAAGTGAGCATAAAAGTTTTAAAACTAACACAGAATAAAAACAAACTTTTAACATGCAAATTTCCAAGTTCTTGATCCAAACTGGAGGAAAACAAATAGGAGATGAGGAAATATTCCACTAATATTTCTCGGTTGAGTACAGTTTGCTTTTTTGTCACTTTATTTTACCAGGCCTTCTTCTAAGACAGTTTTTACCAAACAAAACGATGCATAATTTCAATGATGATGAAGACAAAAGCCTGAGGTTAGAAGCTGATTTTTTTATATTCTGGCCAGACGTTTATAATGTTTTAGTTTTCTTTGTTGACCATCTCCTAAACAGAGAGATACTATGCTCTTATTTTTCTAGACTGGAGAAGATAGTAGGAATTGCTCAAAACTGTACTTGTTCAAAATAAAATGAAAAGGGATGAAAACTTTATGCCTGACAGTAATGTACTTAAGTGTTAACGTAATGATTACAAACATCCAGTTAAGTTTTAGTCTAAGGCACAGTTCAGAGTTAGGAAATGTGCAGCAAGGAAGACTCTGTCTGAAATGTTCTGGATATGAATCCTGTCGTTGTTAAATCATCTTTACTATGTCACCTGACAGCTCAAATGATCCTTGCAATATTCAGCTTTTCCATCCTCAAAAAAGCTTTCAAAATTAATTTTAGACTCCAGTAATGCAATACATGAGGCCATAGACTGGGATAATAGCCATTTAAATAACATTAATGAAAATAAACTGGTTCAACTTGAGGCAGTGAAGAGTTTGTGTTGAAAACTTGGGCAAATGCCAAGCAGCTCTGAAAAACCAAGTACAACCATACTTTTTTTCTCTGTAACATCTGTGACAGTTAAATGGCATGCACAACAGAAGTAACTTATCAGTGTTTCAGTACCATCACCATCTGCATTCAAGACGCAGACTGTGTGAAGACTGTAATGTGTGGGCATACCTTGTAGGTATACAATAATAAGGGACTGCCTTAGATCAATCTTACTTTATTGAGGTATTTTACTGGTTTCAGTGAAGTGTCAATAAGGATTAACAGCAAAAAATACATACAATTACACAGAAAGACGTTTTAAATTTTATTTTGCATATGTTTTGGATGCACAAGCCAGTGCATTTCTTTGTGCTGGTCCCAAGCCCGGATAAATGGGGAGGGTTGCGTCAGGAAGGACATCCGGCATAAAAATTATGCCACATCACTTATGGCGCAAAATTTTCATATTTCCATACCGGATCGGTTGAGACCTGGGTTAACAATGACCGCCACCAGTACTGTTAGCCAACAGGGTGCTGGCGGAAATTGGGCTACTGTTGGTCGAAGGAGAAGAGGAGGGTGAAGGCATGCCTGAAGGCAGAAAGAGAGGAGGAAGGTTAGGAGTGTAGCAGTGCGGGTAGGAACTTTGAATGTTGGCAGTATGACTGGTATAGGAAGAGAGCTAGCTGATATGATGGAGAGAAGGAAGGTTGATATATTGTGCGTGCAAGAGACCAGATGGAAGGGAAGTAAGGCCAGGTGTTTAGGAAACTGGTTCAAATTGCTCTATCATGGTGTGGATGGCAGAAGAAATGGGGTAGGGGTTATACTAAAGGGACAATATGCCAAGACTGTTTTAGATGTGAAGAGAGTGTCTGACAGAGTGTTTATGAAGCTTGAAATTGATGGTGTAATGATGAATGTTGTTAGTGCATATGCTCCACGAGTTGAGTGTGCGATGGATGAGAAAGAGAAATTTTGGAGTGAGTTGGATGAAGTTGTGGTGAGTGTACCCAAGGCTGAGAGACTAGTGATGGGAGCGGACTTTAATGGGCATGTTGGTGAAGTGAACAGAGGGGATGAGGAAGTGATGGGTAGGTATGGTGTTAAGGAGAGGAATGCAGAAGGTCAGATGATTGTGGATTTTGCGAAAAGGATGGACATGGCTGTGGTGAATACGTATTTTAAGAAGAGGGAGGAGCATAGGGTGATGTACAAGAGTGGAGGAAGATGCACACAGGTGGATTATATCCTATGTAGGAGGGCCAGTCTGAAGGAGATTGGTGACTGTAAAGTGGTGGCAGGGGAAAGTGTAGTTAAGCAGCATAGAATGGTGGTCTGTAGGATGACGCTGGTGATCAAGAAGAGGAGGAGGAGTGTGAAAGCAGTGCCAAGGATTAAATGGTGGAAGTTAAAAAAGGGTGATTGTGAAGTGGAGTTTAGGGAAGAGTTAAGACAGGCACTGGGAGGCAGTGGAGAGTTACCGAACAGCTGGGTAACTACAGCAGAACTAGTAAGGGAGACTGCTAGAAAGGTGCTTGGTGGGACATCTGGACAGAGGAAGGAGGACAAGGAGACCTGGTGGTGGAATGAGGAAGTACATGAGAGTATACAGAGGAAGAGGCTGGCAAAGAGGAAGTGGGATTGTCAAAGAGATGAAGAAAGTAGACATGAGTATAAGGAGATGAGGCGCATGGTAAAGAGAGAGGTGGCGAAAGCTAAGGATAAGGAGTATGGAGAATTGTATGAGAGATTGGACACTAAAGAGGGAGAAAAGGACCTGTACCGATTGGCTAGACAGAGGGACAGAGCTGGGAAAGATGTGCAGCAAGTAAGGGTGATAAAGGATAGTGAGGGAAAGGTACTCACAAGAGAGGAGAGTGTGTTGAGTAGATGGAAAGAGTATTTTGACAGGCTGATGAATGAAGAGAATGAGAGAGAGAGAGAGAGAAGGTTGGATGATGTGGGGATAGTGAATCAGGAAGTGAAACAGATTAGCAAGGAGGAAGTAAGGATAGCTATGAAGAGGATGAAGAATGGAAAGGCTGTTGGCCCAGATGACATCCCAATGGAAGCATGGAGGTGCTTAGAAGAAATGGCAGTGGAATTTTTAACTAGATTGTTTAATGAAATTTTGGAAAGTCAGAGGATGCCTGAGGAGGAGAAAAAAGTGTTTTGGTACCTATCTTTAAGAATAAGGGTGATGTGCAGAGCTGCAGTAACTACAGAGGGATAAAACTGATCAGTCACAGCTTGAAGTTATGGGAAAGAGTAGTAGAAGTTAGGTTAAGAAGGGAGGTGATGATTAGTGATCAGCAGTATGGTTTCATGCCAGGCAAGAGCACTACAGATGCAATGTTTGCTCTGAGAGTGTTATTGGAGAAATACAGAGAAGGTCAGAAGGAGTTGCATTGTGTCTTTGTAGACTTGGAGAAAGCATATGACAGGGTGCCTAGAAAAGAGTTGTGGTATTGTATGAGGAAGTCGGGAGTGGCAGAAAAGTATGTAAGAGTGGTACAGGATATGTATGAGGGTAGTGTGACAGTGGTGAGGACTGCAGTGGGAGTGACAGATCCGTTTAAGGTGGAGGTGGAATTACATCAAGGATCAGCTCTGAGTCCTTTCTTATTTGCAGTGGTGATGGACAGGTTGACAGGTGAGATCAGACAGGAGACCCCGTGGACTATGATGTTTGCAGATGACATTGTGATCTGTAGTGAAAGTAGGAATCAGGTTGAGGAGACTCTGGAGAGGTGGAGATATGCTCTAGGGAGCAGAGGAATGAAGGTCAGCAGGGCTAAGACAGAATACATGTGTGGAAATGAGAGGGAGGGTAGAGGAATGGTGAGGATGCAGGGAGTAGTGTTGGTAAAGGTGGACGAGTTTAAGTACTTGGGATCAATAGTTCAGAGTAATGGGGAATGTGGAAGAGAGGTGAAGAAGAGAGTACAGGCAGGGTGGAATGGGTGGAGAAGAGTGTCAGGAGTGATTTGTGACAGACGTGTACCAGTAAGAGTGAAAGGGAA
Organism: Protopterus annectens; assembly: GCF_019279795.1. Classification (NCBI taxonomy): domain Eukaryota; kingdom Metazoa; phylum Chordata; order Ceratodontiformes; family Protopteridae; genus Protopterus; species Protopterus annectens. Next base: position 397,076,949 of record NC_056732.1, on the reverse strand, counting down.
GGTCTACAAGAGGGTAGTGAGACCAGCTATGTTATATGGGTTGGAGACAGTGGCATTGACAAAAAGGCAGGAGTCAGAGCTGGATGTGGTAGAGTTAAAGAGGTTAAGATTTGCACTCGGTGTGACTAGGACGGATAGGATTAGGAATCAGTATATTAGAGGGTCAGCTCATGTTGAACAGTTTGGAGACAAAGCAAGAGAGCCGAGATTGCGCTGGTTTGGACATATGCTGAGGAGGGATGATGGGTATATTGGGAAAAAGATGCTAAGGATGGAGCTGCCAGGTAAGAGGAAAAGAGGAAGGCCTAAGATAAGATTTATGGACGTGGTGAGAGAGGACATGCAGGCGGTTGGTGTGACAGAGCAAGATGCAGAGGATAGGAAGAAATGGAAAGAGATGATCCGCTGTGGCGACCCCTAATGGGAAAAGCCGAAAGATGATGATGATGATATCTTTTGTACAACTGATATTTTAATCTCATTTTAAATTCACCAAAATAAGCAACTGACAAGTAATAAATAAGACACAGCAAAATGTGGGTGTATAGTCTGAAAAGAACATGGTCCTGATATGTAATAAGGCACAAGGTGCTTGTGTTTTCTTATTAGGCAATAAACCAAACTTCTAAGTGTCTTATTTTGTTTATAAAATGTTTTTTGTTTTTTACATATTAGTTTTTGTTAGTGTGTTTTTACTGTAAATAAATGTAAAACTACTTTTAGAAAAAATACCTCTGTGTATTAAAATTCTTCATAGCACTTTATATGTTTATTATAGGACTTTGTAACTAAAGAGCCACAATGTACTTTATAACTAAAGAGCCACAATGTACTTTCCACGCCATCATACCAATATTATGTGCCTGGCTTCTTAGTAAAAAGTCCTGCAAACATTTTATTAAATGCATGCCCATATAATGCTACTACATCCATTGGTGACATCATTGCAGAGATAGTGTGCGGGTGTGTCTACAGAGTCTAATGGATGGGGTGGCATGCATGCGATGAGATGCATCAGTTAAAGTCTGTGGAAGTACCTCTCATGATATCTCTACGTTGCCACCATTAAGAGTAATGGTAAATTTTCAGGGATGTCACACACAGAAAAACAGTACTGTTAAGAATTTTTTTTAAATGTGGCCACAAACAAATAATTAAGGATGCCACCTTTTTATGCGCCAAAAAATGACCAGAATCTATACGCGTTGCACTACCCAGAACCCTGCCCTTTCTGCCCATTTCCACACAAATCCTGCCTACTCTGCAACACATTTTCTGACATCGCCACATGCCATAGCAGGGTGGAATGCCTTCTTTTGATTCTTTTTCCCTTTTTTAGTAGGAAGTTCCAGATTTTCAATGTATCGTGTTAGCAATGCTTTTCAGTTAAAAAGTTCATTCGAGACTGTGTTTACAAACTTCGGTATTCTGGTTGTGCAGATAAGCAGAATACTGGAGTTTGCATACTGCTTTCTGGACTACCGGAACAACATTGTGATTTCCGGGTAGTCTGGAAAAATACCAGACAGGTAGCAATGCTAGAAATAACTGGAATTACTGGAAGGAAAAAACATCACATCACTGAAGGCACTACATGCCATGAAGTATGAGGTAAGTAACAAAGTCTGATGCAATACTTTAACATTACAGTCAGCTTTCCTGCAATATTGAGCAAGTTCAACAAACACAGTTACACAAATGAAAGTTTTCAAATCTTTTCTGGGCGCCTACATGTAATGATATTCTCACTTGGGATGCCAGAGTCAACTACCAACTTTCTGATGGTGGACTACATGGCCTGTACTGCATCTATACAAATGTTTGTTACAACAAACATTAATATCATCCCAAAGCTTTCGTCTTTATGTTTTACATGTGCAATTTTATGCTCACATATGAAGTTGTGTTTACAAATAGCAATATAACTTTGTTTTGTTTCAAAAATATTAAAAAAATAAAAACATAAATATTAAACATTTACAATGCACAAGCAACTGTGACAGTTTAAAATTATTCACAGTACTGCATGGCAGCAGCTAAGTTTCTTGCTTTCAGTAATGCTGGTAAGCATGTCTTCACCAATTTGTGCAATGTTGTTGAAACTTTCTCTTTCTCTGTCTCCTTCTTTCTCTCTTGCTTTTTTTCCATAACTAGGCAGCAATCCCATGGATATGCAATATGAAGATGAGGAATGGGCAGTGTAATGGAAATTATGGTTTTACAGTGGTTTATCTTGATGTCAGAAGACAGAAGGAATGAATATGTCTGATTTTTGAAGGTGGTGGCATTGTTTCTTTAGTTATCTTGTGACAGCATAGTTTATTGTTTCTAAACTACTGTCTGTACTGCACTCTGAAAAAAACTGAGCTAGGTCCTATGTTATTGTTGTGTTGATCTATTTTACTTTAAATTTAAAACAGCCACATTGTTGGTGATTGCTATTCCTCTGTTCGTAGTATAAAATACAAGCATATGAAGGCAATTGCAAAATTCAGATAACTGGTGAACAAGTATATGCACTGTGTAGATCCAGGGATTATCTTTAGATTAGACAACTACAGTCTGTTATCACAGCAAGACCATGATGCATATAAAAGAAAATATGACTGGTACACATTCTACGACGTGGTATGTGACAATTAACCCAGCTGACAGTCATTTCAATCCTGAGGCTGCTGGCTAAATGATGCATATTTTTTTATTATGCTTGGGAGCGTGGGAGTGTGAAAACAGTCTCAGCCAGGGCTCTGTTGTTCTATAAGACAGAGCTATAGACCAATCCGTGCTTACTATTTTAAGGGTTTCATAAGAAAGACTATAATGTGTCCCTTGATAAAACTAAATAAAAAAAGGTGCAGCATTATGCCGAAGGACCATTAATGAAGTTTTTTTTTAACACTTGCAAGTGAGTTTTATAGAGAATGACACCTAAGCTTGACAATATTTTTTCTTTTCTTTACTGAAATGTCAATTTAAATCACACTCATTCCACTTAGAATAACTTTCAGTTTTATAGATTTTTAGTTTCAATCTGTTCTGACCAAGCATTAAAACTACTGTATGTGTTTTAAATGTGTCAGAAAATAATGCAGTCTGCAAGCCCTTCATAACTAATACGTCCCTAAACTATCAAATACTACTGAAACTACATAAGACAGTGGTTCCAATTTCAAAAGTATACTGAAAGAAAACTAAGGATAAAGCGGTTAGATTATTAGATACATATAACGCCCAGCAACAAACAAAACAGCTATCTCAATGAATTAAATACTTCCAGATGACCCGATTCCTTGTCTGTATCCACCAGACTACATGAATCTAGAAAATAAAAACACTCCTCCTTGTTAGTTTCTACCTTGGCTTCTCTTTCATCTCGACATAACGCTGAAACATAAGTACTTTTCTTCCATCATCATATCCATCCACCCATCCACAACCCCTTTTCCCCATTTTTTGCACATGGGCTCGGGGTGTCACTTCAACAGTGACAATTATCTAGAGCCAAGGTTCACACTGCTGGATTGCTAGTCCTGTTACGGTTGTTTTTCCACACCACACACTTGCACACCCACTCACACCTATGACCAATATAGAGTGTCCAATACACCTACTGCATGTCTTTGGAAAGTGGGAGAAAACCAGAGCACACGGAGGAAACCCACATGAACGACATGCAGACTCCATACAGAAGGCACCCCGGCAAGAATCGAACCAGGGAACCCTCTAGCTGTGAGGTGACAACACTATCCACTGCACCACTATACAGTGCCCTAATTCACACTAATTAATTTTCCCCAACTTGGCACAGACTGATTCGTAATCCTGGTGAACACTGGCATTATTTTAAAATGTATAAAAAAAGATGACTGCAAGTAGTAGCCAGTAACACAATTTTTGGAATATCCAAAGAGTATGCAGACAGTTAACCATCACTGCTAAATACTTTGTGACTATCCTGTAAACAACTGCTAGGCAATGGCTAAATGCTGAAATGTTCTGTGGCTTTGTCTAATAGCCAACAGGAAATAGATATTTCTTTGATCCACAAAAGACAGCCTGCTTGCCAGAAAATCACAAACTTCCTTGCAACACTGGTACTCTGTAAGCTGTCATGTAAAGCTGTCAGTTGCAGAGCATGAAGTACAGAGAGTGCACTTCTACTCCACTGACCTAACGTGAGTAAGAAAGTATTACTCCTCCAGGGATAATAGCCAGACCAGATTTGCTAAAAGCACCTCAGATAGATTACGTTAAGACCAGTGAATAATTAAACTAGAAGGGCAGGGAAAAAGCTGTGCCATGCACTCAATTAAAATACATTCCTACCTTTTCTAACAAATGGAAAGTAATGGAAGAAGTGGATCAAGCACTCTACATCCTGTAGTTGTGTATGCGAGCTCATTTGGCCACATTTTACTCTTTTCCCTGAAGGTCTGGTAGGATTTGAAATGACATCCTACCATATATTCCTCACAGCTGGCAGGAGAAGGCTGATTAGTATAAAAAGACGAGTCTATATTAGATCACTGAATGCTTAAAAAAGCAAAGAGGGATTAATCGACCCTATGTAAGTGAAAGATTACAATGTCGAAGTGTCAGAACAGTGATTTTTTTTCCAAGGGAAAAAAAACCTCTGTTCCAACAACAAAAAAATAAATAAAAAACGATTTCAAATATTACATTACGTGGGGGGCTTCACCCCCCCCGATGTGGGGGGTTGCACCCCCACACCCCCCTACTTAAATATACCAACTCCAAGACCACACTACAGTGCCAAAAATGGCAAAGTACCCAAGCGGCCAAGCACATTGTTTCCTAGGGAAAGAATTTGCTTAACAGCTGCTTCAATATTTTGCGTTTTCAGCCTTCTATGTCTGACCAAGACACATTCGAAAGAATGCATCTTCGGTCTTGTAATACAGACCCTAAAAAGACAGAGAGAGATGAAAAGGCTCTAGACAAGCTTAGAAAATAAGAAAATTACAATTAAACTAAGTTTCACATCTGTTTAACTATTTAAAGGTACTCTACTTGCTAATTAAAAATGAAAGGAAAACGATGGGAATGCTAAGTATTTAGCTCTGCATTATCAAAACAGGTTTGCTGTCCAAATTCCAGCATATTTGACATATAACTATGTTACCCGACACAATCTGCTGTTATCAAATAAGCATACATCTTGTTGGAAGGTATACAGTATTATGATATTTTACTACCACTCTACAGTGTTTGTCTAGGAGTGTGGTTTCTGAAAGTAATGCAGATACTGCTGAAGTTTTTTTTTCCCCCTTGGAAATGGTCAGAAAAAAAGAAACAATGGCTGGGTAACTTGGATGTCTAAAAACACCTTACTTGTCAAGGAAAGGTTTGCGCACTCTACTTGCCTTTTTGGAACAAGACTGAGAAATGGGTATTGTTAAAGTTCATGCAGGACATTTTCACAGCTAATTGTTTTTTAATATCTTTTTCAGGGATGGAATGCCCGTCTCTCTCCACATGTACATAATTCCTAAATCAAATGTAACATTTCCCCTAAGCATATATATATTTAGGATGGTTGGCAGGGAGAGAAGAAGCAAGTGACAGGAACTGCGATAGTGCAGACATTCATATGCTTAGGAGGTTCACTTTATTTTATATAAAAGTATTTTTCCACCAAGGAAGTGATCTCCTCCTTTTATTTATTTATTTATTATTTGCTGACAGTTGATAACCGGGAATGTCCATTGGGTCAGCGACCCATTTTTAGTGGAGTCCCTGGGAGGAAAGCTCCAAGAATGATTACAAGACATGGTGTCACATCACATGAGCAAGTATATACAGAGTGTAAAAGTCACATCAGTTACAGTTACAAACATACACCATACAGTTACAAGTAAACCATATCAGAAAGTATTTACAATCTAAAGATAGTTACAATATAGATATGATAAACATTTTCCTGGAAGAACTAGATGGTGTGGATCTGGATTATAATTTGGGAGTCCAGTAAATGTACTAGTTAAAACCTACATCTGTTTAGAGAATATAGGTCCATATATGTTCAGAGGTCTGTGCTTGAGTTACTAAAACGTCCTTTGTATGCAATGGTAATCCGGTGTTGATGTTTAGGGGCCTGCACCTGTTCTTAGAAATAGTACAGCATTTCACAGCTTTTCAGTGTCAATGGCCCTTTTCTGAGTGTAAGGCAAAAAAAAGGTACTAAAACATACTTCTGATAACTGAAAGGGACCCCCCACATACAACTGCCATTCAGAGGGCTCTGACATCTGCACCTCCTACTTAGCTATTAGTCATTCAAGTCTTCATAACTTGGAATGTAAGGGATGCTCTTCCCAAATCAGACCACTGGGATCATAAAAGAGCTGTCTATACTCAGGGGCTACAACTGGCTACACATTTCCCCTCCCGAACGTAGTTTTGGTGTACTGTAAAAGACTGGCCTGTAAAGGTGAAGGAGAATGTTCTTCAACAACTGTACAGCAAGAGTTATAAGCAAAACGAAAAGACTCCTTTACAGGAGGCTCCCTCATTCAAGTCATCTATTCAGATTTACAAGTTGAAATTGCCTGTGACACTGTCTATAAAAGAAAGTGATCCCATGGACCTTTTGGTGTGACAGAAAAGAAGGTTATTGTGCTTACCATAATAGTAGATCTAGATTATCTCAGTCCTTCCTCTTCAACATCAAGGACTTGGCTGCAGACTCACATCTGTTGGGCAGTGAAAGCTCTTCTAGGCTTCAGCTCCTCCTAGCCTCTTATGATGCCTTGCACAGGTTAGTTAGATTTCTGAGTGTATAGCTGCAGTGCTCAGCAATGACCTAAATATAAGCCTATGTAAGAGATGCTCCAGCAGGCCTCACACCTGCATGAGGAAAGGAGAAGGCAGGCGGGTTTGTTGTACAGGATGGACTCGGGTCATTTAGATTTATCGTTACAGTGATTACATATGACTAAGATGATTCAGTTCATCCTCTTTAGTCTCTAGGACATAGTCTCAACCATAACCTTCTGGGTGACTAAGAAATTATCCCATGCAAAATGGTGGACTTGAAGGAAGACTGCTCACTCCGCACCACATTCAAGATAGTGTCTTGTGAATGTATACAGAGAAGCCCAATATGCACCTGCATAAATATCATCTGCAGAAGCATTTTGCATAGAAGGCCTTAGAGGTAGCCAAGACCCTGGAAGAAATACCTTCTGAAGGCACACAAAGCCATTTGCCATACCTTTTGTGACAGAATTCAATGCAATCAGTATGCCAATAACTTTCTTGGGTGGCATAATCCAGGGAACCTTGTTGGCTAGGCTTACTTAGGCCTTTGGGCCAAAAGCCTAGTACCTACCTATGAACCTATTAGTTAGTGATTTTCTGTCTCAACTTGCTTTGAGAAAATGAAATGAAAAGCTGACTGTCTTTTCTGAATTGTTCAGTTGTCTACAGACAGACAGACAGACAGACAACTGCCTGTGGACATCTAGGAAATGCAATACATATTCCCCTTTTATGTGAGCAATTTAGAAAAAAAATACTAGGAGATTAAATAATTTAAAGTAGTCTGGGTAGCCAGTTCTGATATAAAAGAAGGGTTAATGTGAAGTGTTATCCTCAACTTATGGAAGATCAGGTTAAAGAGAATCAAGGCAGAGGATCTTTCATTCAGATATTCTTCTAGCTGCAGTAATTGCCACTAAAAAAATGGTTTTGTGGATATATACTTCGGATAAGATGAGAATGCTGGTTCAAAGAGAGGTAACAGTAGCTTCTGCTGTAAAATATTAGGCTCAACAGATGCAGTGGACTCTTTAATGGGGTTCAAATAAGGAAAGTGCTTCTACAAGAATCTCTACACCCTTAAGAGAAGCCAAGATTTGTCATGGAAACCCTGATGGAAACTGTACCTGGTTAACTGTTGCACCCTGACTTAAGAAAAATGAACACCTGAATCAAAGAGTTGAGAAAAGTAATCCAGAGCAATAAAAGAGTCTAGGCCCCTCACTGTTGTCAACAATGCAAACCTGTGATACTTCACTTTACAAGTTTTCCTCATTTTTGGGCCTCTGGGAAGAGGTAAACAATCTGGATGACCCTGTGAGGGTAAGCAGTCTCTCTGGCCATCACTGAAAGTGAAGAAACCAAGCAGTTAGTTTGAAAGAAGTGAAAATTCAAGTAAAGGCTTCTTAGATGGGAGACTGAGAAGGGTTATGAACAGTCTCAGGTGGAGAAGTTTCTCCAGAAGATGTGGCCATAAAAGGTACAATTAAACTTGCTGAGCCCAAAAGACAGCCACACGAATCCCTTTGGTCTTGCTGATTGTGGCTTTCTGGATGAACTTGGGAATTAGTGGAACAGACGGAAAGTATAAAGTAGTTCCAAGAACCAATTTCTTGCTAGTTCATCTCTGGGCTGTTCCTAGGTTCATAGGTAGGTACTAGGCTATCGGCCCTAGGGCCTATACAAGCCTAGCCATAATGATTCCCTGGCTATTGCTTCCCACAAATATTTACTTTCCTGGACCCCTGTCTAGCAGGGCTACTGATGTGATCCCCAGGGTGAATTTTCTATCTCCCATCCAATCATTAAGGTTCCTCTTGAAAAGGGCCATTGAGGCGCTCTGCCTGACATGTATGGGCAGCCTATTCCAGAGTATGGAGAGTCTCTGGGTCAGGAACATACCCCCCCCAGCATGGTCTATTCACCATGATGACAAGGTTAAGATCCCTGGAGCATGTGGCTCAGAGAGATTGGGATTTCTTTAAGTGTAGCATGTCCAACAACTCTGGATTTGACATGGCCTTGTATGTTAGGCAGTGATCACCTATGAGTAGGTGATATGTGACAGAGTATAGCTGGAGTTTCTTTAGACGGTCAGCATAAGGCATCTGCTTTAGGCCTGTGATTCTTTTTGTGAGGTATTTCTGTGGCCTTTCTAGTTGTTGCAGAGGTCTTGTGAGGTACATACCAAACAGGGCACTGTATTCTATAACTGGTCTAATGAGGGATGAGTACAGAGGGACAATGACCTCCTTTTTTCTGGATGAAAAGCCCTTAGTGATTAGGTGTGCCACGTAGAAGGATTTTCTAACTGTTGTGGCTATGTGGTTATCAAAGGTGAGACCACTGTCCACCTGTGTCCTTAGGTCTCTTATCACACTTTCTGTGTTTAGTGTACTGCCACCTATGTGGTAGTTCCAACAAGGCAGACCAAGGTAATTGCTGTAAAACTGGAATAAAACTCCAATAAGCTGAAAAAAGCCCAACATCAAGAAACTTCTTTATTAAAACAACAAAGCTTTTGGGTCTACACCCTTTCTCAGTGTGAATATAAAACACATGTATTAACTCAGTTTAAATAGGCGCAAATCACATCATGTAACTTACAGTCAGCTCATCACGAGTGCCATTTAAAACAACAGCCACTTATAACATATAAAAAATATATATGTCACACAAACATCAAAGTTTACTTTGTTGCAATTTAACCAGCACAGGTTTAATAGTCACAGCAGTATTAAGGCCAGGCCTTTAGAGCGCCATTTTTAAAATCCCTCTGCTCTGGCCAAACGTCCCTAGCTTTCTGGGTTGTGTGTGGACCGTAAGTGTGCTCTATCTTGTGTCTACTGTAATAGACTTTGTTCTGTAAACAGTGCTGTGTAATGATTTAGTACTTTGCTATATGCTTTGAAGCCCTATGACAAACATTGATTGCTACTTGGATGTTTAAATTAATGTATATTTATGCACCTAAGCCCCTTGATCTCCTGGAGGTGTGTGTGGGCTGTAAGTGCGCCTCATTTTATGCCTAATGAACTAGAATCAGTTTGTTAATAGTGCTGGGTTGTAATTTTCACTTCTTAATGCTTCATAGCTTTAAAGATAAACAGCATTGTCGCTCTATGTATGCTTTAATCAACGTATATTTTGACAGTGTTTTTTCTTTACTGGCATTTCTGCTGTCTCTGTAAACATATTTGATATTTTGAAGTGATAAGTGTCTTTATGATAGTGTTCTTGTATATTTAGTGGTACTGTTATTTTTATCTGCTTCTAAAGTTAGCCAGTCAGCGCTTTGGTCTTTGCGCTGTGTTATCCTAGGTGTGACTGCCACTTTTGGTCTGGCGTGTTCCCTGCATGGTGTTTTTCTTCCACGCTGTGAGTACTTTTACTATAGCCATAGTGGTGGAATGAATTTTGAATACTGAGGGCTACAAGCAGGTGTACTTGGGATATTTTTGATTTTACAGTGTAAAACATTACACTTTGAGCTTTCTCCACTCTTATTGCAGTACCAGACTCGTTGTTTAAGTCCATGTAGCTACACGTGGAGTGTAACAACCTTCGTTACTATCGACCATAGCCCTTAGCCCCCTACAGTGTTTAAGTGTTAACTGTTGAAGTTCCTCAACTCTCAATGTGCTGGCTGCCATTGTTATCCTGTTACTCCTTTGTTGGTGGTGGCTTTTGTATCTGGATAGCCGAATTACGCTAGTATTGGATAAAGGGTTTATCTGATACCTTGCGACTTCCCTAACCGGCTTCCAGGATAGCTGTTTAATTGTAATTTACTGATCCGGTAGCCCGGACAAGCTGATCTTACTACCTCGACTCTGTACTTATTTTTGTGAGGTGTAAACCAGCCTTATCCCTCTTTTTGGCTATAATGTTTATATACTGCTAGAGTTTAGCATGTGAAGCCTGTGAAGGTGTAAACTAGCCTTATCCCTTTGGCTATAATTTTTTGTTTTTATCCATTTAAAGTTTGGCTAGAATTGGTTATAACACTATAGCCCTTGTGAACTATTTGCAGCACAAGACAACATTCTTTTATGACAAGATGGTAACAGGCTGTATTACTGTTCTTTGGTTTGGTTTACTTCTTGTGTAGTTTAATAAGTTAAACTAATTAATTAGTTTTTTTTTCCCTTTTTAACTTCTCTAGTAAATGCTGTTTTGTAATTTAGCTACTACACTTTGTCTTTTGCTGTAGATATACATGTATTGTTTTCGCTGTTCTGAGCATTACATTTAAATGCATTGTATTTTAATAGCTGAAAACGTGTGCGACTTTACCTTACTGTATTCTACATTCTGTGCTAATACCTCACTGCACCCTACACTCCACTCAACTACAGTCTAGCACTCCACCTCTACACCTTCCATTGCAGTCCTGCATAGAACTTCACCTAGGTAGATAGCAATCATTAATTACTTCTTTCTGTCTCCTTTTTTCAGCCTCTACGTCCTGTGTGGAGTCACAGCCGGTCCCTATATTTGTACCCCTGTAAAGCTAATAGTATCCTACTGAACAGTAGGGAAATTCAACTTTGAAGCCCTTCAGGATCTACCTGGACCCTCTACATTTCAGCCTCACAGTGTAGGTGTTATCCTACAATATATGTATGTATAAATATAACCTTGTGAGTGCATTAACTTTAAATTACTGGTGTCTGCAATAAATTAACTATTTTGTAAGGGCCACCACACCCGTTGACCTTCTCCTTCTACCATCTCTCTATCAACTTATCCCCCCTTCTCCTACTATCCTAGTGGAGTTAGTGCTTGCCCTGCATTGTCCACTAGAGGGTAGCGTAGCGCAGGCTTTGGATACCTTCTCTCAATGGTTGTAGAACCCAACTAGCCCTGTAGACCAGCCAGACTCTGTTATCTGTGCTTGTTCTCTCTATTCACATACTTACCCCCCATCCCATAACTGCTTGAAAGGTATTATCCTAGGTAAATCTGGGAGCTTTACTAAATAGATACCTGTGACTATCACTTCCTCTGACTATCACTACTTCTGGTACTGGCCCCTCAATTATTCCCTCTGTATTAACCTCCTTTTCTGCCTGTGGTAATTTCTCTAAATACCTCTCTCTCTGTACAACACTGTTTCACTTTACTGTCTCCCAAGACAGCTATACCTTTGTTCACCTTGTATTCTCTGCTACTTAGTAACTATATATTGTCTCTTACCTTTCATGTGCCTGTAGAACTCAGTCTTTCTCCATAACTGATTGCCTCTCTCTCAGACTCTCTCAGCTGTAACCCGCTCTGTTCGCCCTATGGGCTCACTCTGCTCCCCTACCCTGCCCCCAATTCCCACCCGCCCCCAGAAGTCCTACACTTATACCTCCCTTACCACACCCTCTCTCACTTCCAACCTATCCCATACGTCACCCCTCCCCACTAACTCTAGCCACACCCCTACCTCCTTAACAATCAATTTCAAGAAGCCACTCCTCTGAGTACCCCTATCATATCCTACTACTCTTGACACATCTATATAATATCCCCCTCTTCTCTCTTCCTGTACTCCTTTATCTTCCTCCTCTTCACATCTCACTTCCTTCTATATTCCTACACTTCAGCTCTTATTTTACAAACTTCTCCAAGATGCCTCTCCCTAATCTAACCAAGCTAACACAGTCATACTCTCAACTATTCTCATCTCAACCTACCTTCTTACCTCCCTTGAAAAACGTCACTATTTCCATCTCAACCATTCCCACAAACATACTGCAATCTACACACACATATCCTTTGATAGACATTTTAACATAACTTTCAGTCCCAGTTACCTGCTACCCAAATACCATAGACTCTTTCACATCAAACTCAACCTACCCTCTGATAAAAGACAAAAACTATTAACCTACCTTACATACAGCTCAGGAACTAAACTAAATAAACCCACCTTGAAAGATGGCGACATCCACCCCAACCCTGCCCCTACCAACCTTACAATCCAAACAACTCACCCTAATGTTAATAACTCCCTCCGAATAGGACATCTTAATATCTAAAGCATTAATAATAAAGTAGCTCACCTTCATGCCCTCTTAGATATTCACTCCTTTGATATCCTCTGCATCACTGAGACTTGGTTGAAACCAGAAACTAAAGATAATGAAATTATTCCCCAAGGCTATAACATAGTGAGACAAGACCGAACAAAACGTAAAGGAGGTGGAGTAGCAATTCTATTTAAAAATGGGCTGCATATCTCTACTCTCCCATCTAATCCTACCCAGGATAGTAACGCAGAAATCCTCATTACTAAGCTTCAAATCAACATAAACAAATCCTTATACATTATCTGCATTTATATACCACCCGGAAATAATATCACTACAGTTGAGGCATTTCTTAGCTGGCTGTCTTCTACTTACCCCCAAGAAACAATAATACTAGGTGACTTTAATATGGATTGGAAAAGTGTTAGTGCTATTAATCCTACCTCTCATATTAACCTCCATGGATTTACCCAAACTATAATCTCTACAACCAGAATTAACAAACCTAACAAGAAAGAGAGTACCTTAGACTGGATTCTCATAAACAAAGTGAAACAATCATACAAAACAGGAATCCTGCCTGATGATATAAGTGATCATTCATTGACCTACATTACTAGAGAAAAGAAAGACTTCCCAAACCTCCCTATCGTTAGGACAGCATGCTCTATCAAACACTTTAAGACAGAATTATTTCAAACTGAGCTTAAAGCATGCAACTGGAAACCATTAAAATCCCTCCCACTTGAACAGGCAGTACAGTATTTTAACACTGCATTCTTATCTATCCTGGATAAGCATGCTCCCAAACGTTCCATTAGAATGAAGTCTAACCCATCCCCATGGCTTTCTAATGAAACTAGGAATCAAATTATACTTAGGAAGAAAGTCTGGGCTAAATGGAGAACCTATAGAAATAGCTCTGATCACCTATATTATAGGCAGCTTAGAAACAGTACAAAAAAGCTATACTTACAGATAAAAAAATCACTATTGTAAACTTCAGCAAACTCATCAAAATAATCCCCAACAGTTCTGGTCTTGTATAAATAAGCTCCTTTCCCCAGGTAAGTCCCGAACACCCACCCCACTTGATGCAGATCCAAATACTCCCCATCAAACTGCCAATACCTTCAACTCTTTCTTCATTGACACTATACAATCTCTAGCTACTCAACTTATCTCAGAAAACCCCAGCATTCCCATCAACTTACCACACTCTTTCTCAAAATTCCAACTACAACCCATCTCTACCTCTCTCATCTATAAACTTATACAAAAACTTAAGCCATGTACTCCATCTGCTGACCAACTTCCTTCTCAATTTCTCCAAAAAGCAGCTAAGGAAATTGCTTACCCTATATCTATCCTTATAAATAGGACAATCCAGGAAGGAACCATCCCAAATATTTGGAAAATCTCCCACATTTATCCCTTTACATAAAGGTGGGAACTCCAATGATTATTCCAACTATCGGCCAATTGCTCTCTTTTCACCCCTAGCAAAAATTATGGAAAAATGCATTCACAAACAACTTCTATGCCATCTCTCTCAACACAACTTAATAGCACACTGTCAACATGGCTTTAGACCATCACATAGTACCACTACTGCCCTTCTATCCTTCACAGATACCATCAATAGAAATCGTAACAAAAACCTCCTCTCATCTGCACTTTTCATTGACCTCTCTAAAGCTTTTGACATGGTTAACCATACCCTCTTAATCAATATTCTGGAATCTCTTTCCTTTGATTCTCTAGCCTTAAAGTGGTTCAGATCATACCTCAGCAACAGACAACAAGCAGTCCTCTGGGAAAATCAAGTCTCATCCTTTCTACCTGTTACCATTGGGGTCCCTCAGGGATCTATTCTTGGTCCACTTCTCTTCTCCTTATTTATTAATGATCTCCATGTAGCAATTCCACAAGCCACTTGTATTCAATATCACGGATGACTCCACACTAATATGCTCATCTACCTCTCAATCTGAACTATATTCTCTTACTCAAGATGTCTTCAACACTGTAGAAACATGGTTTACCAAACGCTGTCTCCTTCTTAATGCTAAAAAAACAAAACTCCTCCTCTTTACACCCACCACTAGGTCTTCTCCATTACACTTTTCAATCTCGTCAAATAATGGAACTGTTATTCTCCCTGATACTACCACTAAACTTCTAGGTATAACCATTGATATTAATCTCTCATTTGATTACCATATAAACAACACCATTAAAACAGTAAACAGAAAAATAGGCTCCTTGTACAGAATAAAACCCTTTTTAACCTCAGCAGCCAGAGCCAAAATTGCCCACTCCCATCTAATCTCAACCCTCCTGTATGCTTCACCTATATTTACCAACCTTAAGAAAACCAACCTTAACAAATTAGCAACCTCCTATAATAATATTGCCAGATTTGCTACTGGCAATCCCTTCAGAACCCATCACTGTACTAATCTTAGACAACTAAATTGGCTCGAATTCCAAAACCATCTGATTATCCCCCAACTCACAATTGCCCACAAGTTATTTTACCAGCCCAATAATACCTCTATACTCTCAAAACTTATAGTCCCATATAATAATCTGAACTCCCTACGTTCTTCTAGCAAACCTATTGCCAGTTTAACAGAGTCTAATAATACAGCTGGTGACTCTCTATTTAGCAACACAGCAGGAAAACACTGGAACCTACTACCCACTGAACTAACTCTAACTACATCTTTACCACTCTTTAAACAAAACCTTAGAAAATACCTTCAAATGCACTGGCTATGCCCTTGTAGTAACCCTGACTAACCATTTTCTTCACCCATCTTTCTTCCTCTTCTTGCCATACTTCGAAACCTTTACATGCTTTTGACTTGTAAATTAGACTTACCCTATTTAAACTCTAATAATCTTAGCTTTTAAATACTACTACCCCATATGATCTACTCTATATAACTCTTACTATTCTGTTTTGAGCTGTCTTAAGCTATATTCTGCTCACTGTACTGTTTCACAAGTGTTTTTATCTATGGTACATAACTCTTACTGTATTATATTCTGATCTAACTCTCTTAAACTTTACTCTGTTTATTGGAACTTTTCTCAAGTGTTTTTATCTCAAGAATGTAAATCTACCTGTTTTTATTTTGTTTTTGTATTCCTTTTTCACCATGTAACAATATTTTATACTTTGTATATCTGTGTGGAGCTTTTCTCCCCGGGCCTCTACTGAAAATGGAAATATATCCAGCTAGACTAGCCCGGTCAACAAATGTAAAATAAAATAAAATAAAATAAATAATATCAGCTCCTAGTCTCAATATCCAGATATATTCCTTGTTCTCTAGTAAAATATTTATATCACCCCCCGATGTCTTTATGTGACAGTTCACAGGTATGTGTTTTTTCCCAAGGGGGACAACTATACATTTTTTGGCATTTAGCTTGAGCCCATGGCTCTTGCACCAGGCATCTGTTTCGGTAAGGCCCTTTTTATAGTATAGCCACATAATTTGGGGATTCAATAATGGATCCCAGCTTGCAGTCATCTGTGAGCTTTGTAAGGCAGAGTCCCTTAGAGTTGGCCTGTACTTCAGAGAAGTAGATGCCAAACAAGAGTGGTCCCAGGACAGAACCCTGCAGTACACCACTTGTCACTTGTCTGGAGCTGGATTTGGAGTCGGCTACTTTTACAGTGTGTGTTCTGTCAGTAAGCCAGTTTGCAACCCATTGAGTGACATAGGGATTAATGCCCAGATTAGTAAGTTTATCTATGATTCCAGAGTGGGGGATAGTGTCGAAAGCCTTGGCGAGGTCCAAGTAGGCTGTGTGAACCACCTAACCCTCGTCCAAGGCTCTGGAGACTGATTCGAAGAAGTCGATCAGGTTCAGGAGGCAAGATCGGCCTTTCAGGAACCCAAACTGGGTAAGGTCTAAAGTTTGAAGGTTGCCAATGTCTTTGTTTATAAGTTCCATGATAATACATTCCATGGCCTTGCAGATCAGGCTCGTCAGACTGATGGGACAGTAGTTCCCGGGATCCAAAGTGGATCCCCCCGTGTGGAGTGGGATGACTGTAGCTGTGCGCCACTCTGTGGGCACGAAGCCTGAGGTGAGGCTATGATTAAACATGACACATAGGTGAGGTGCCAGTTAATTTTGTAGTTCATGCAGTACACAACCCGGGATGTCGTCTGGTCCCATGGATTGTGTATTCTTGGCTTTGGAGAGTGCGTTTTTTACCTGCGTGGCCGTGATTACTAGAATTTGGCATTCTTTCTGTATTGAGATGGGCCCTTTAGGGGCCATAGTACAGGGATGACAGAAAAAAGAAATTGCTACACTTGGAGTTAGTCAAGGATGCAAAAAAAAAAACAGCAACGTTTCTTCTAGGTCAGAATGATTCACTGAGCCACTGACAAGCTTTGGAACCACTTAGGTTCATTCACTGCCTCCTTGTGTCACATATCTGCTGGAGATCTGTCTTGACACAGGCTGCCAGAAAGTGGTTAAACATAGCCCATTCCCATACTCACCAGACCTCTCTGCATGGGGATAGGACAGGGTTCCCTCCTACTTAAACATCTTGTGGGAGATACAGTCTAGGAGGGCTTGAAGCATATCAAACATTTAAAAAGTCCCTAGAGTTTCCTAAGATTGTCATTGTCTTAAAGACCCTGAGCTACCAAGAGAAGCTGGAAACTCTTGTCTCTTTATTAAGTATCTGACAGGCTCTTATCTATGCCTTGTCTTCAGCTCCATTAGAGACCTAGTTGTCTCAGATCTCCTGTATCTCCGCAAGTCTAATAATTCCACAAATACCAGAACCAGGGACCTAAATCTTCACCAGCAGATAAATACAATGTGAAGGAGAAACAGATTCATCACACAGCATCTCCCCCACCTCTGAAACAGACTGCCACTGCAGATTAAGCAGTCTGTCGCACTGTCATCCTTCAAACAAAATCTGGATGATTGGATGGGTACCCATAAATTTACAATCAGACTGACTGGCTTACACCTCTTACAGAAAGGGGGTGCAGCCTGATGGTGGCTACTGGAGAAGTGTAAATGGTCAAGAGACTCAATTGCCAAGAAATTCCTATGAAGTATCACTGTCTCACCTCCAACATACTTATGCTCAGTTTGTTCTCCTACTTTGACCAAATACCTTGGACCATCCTGTACCGGCAATGTCCCCTCCCAACCCCAGAGTTGTGGCTTCCTTGGTGATATTTACAGTGAGGATAGACAGCTGAAATGGTTTCCCAAGGAGAAGTTGTGTGTGTGCATCCACCAGCGCAGATGGAGATCCTCACCTGAAATGTCAGACTGTTAGATGATACATCATTCTGTTTCAAGGGTTCACTGAAGGGCTTTCATGTTTAACCTGAATGAGGAACTCAGAACGTGATGGATGTCATCAGTCCTAGTGCTTTCAGGCAAAACTGGGCAAGCAATTATAATTTTTGCAGGATGGCATCCGCTGTATGTGAAGAAGCAGAATGTCTCTCTTGAGTTAAACTGACTCTAACACTTACTGTTCCCTACAAAAACCCAGATTTTGCAAGGGGTTCCAACTGTGACTTTGCAGTGTTCACTGTAGTGACTAGCGACTGGAATGTGAGCAGTAAGGAGTTTCGTGCTTTCACAAAAAGCTCTAGTACTGATGCAGAATTCAGCAAGCTGTCCAGACAGGGAAAGACTTTTGTCCACTGCAGACCCTGGTGAGTTGCCACCACAGCCACATCTGGAGAGCACCATGGATGTTGTGGTGAGACCAAATGGAAGAAGCCAAAACTGGTAATAAATTACATCTACCCAGATGTGCAATATGTTTTAATAGCCTGCTTTCTGTAGTCTACGGTTTGAATCTCTCAACCTTCATTTGCCTACTATGTAGCTCTGAGAAAGCCACTTAACTAAAGACAGTGCACTGAGGCAATTGGAGAATATGACTAGGCTCCTCACTGGTCTCCTGGACTGTATTCCTAGTAACTACCTATGAACCTTCAAAGTATTTTGATGTCTGAGTAAGAGTCTTGGGGGTCGAGACAACACATACAGCCCACTCTCCCCCTCTCCAGCTAGGAAAAAGAGAATCCTTTGCACAGAGAACATCTGGAATGAGATTCTGGGAATGAATTGATTTAGACCACTTAAATGTAGTATGGATCTATGGCCCATTGTTTTCTTCAGAGCCAAAAAAGAACCTCAAACAGTATATGGACCCTCTCTGATTTGGTGGGACCTGATGAATGGCTCTCTTTTCTTTTTTTGGCAACTTTTTTTTGACACGGTAGTAGAAGAAACAGCAGTCTTGGTGGTTTGTGGAAAGGGATTTTGTAGTCACTGGATATTACTAACCTAATTGTCCTGTGTGATGGCCATTCATGCAATATAAAGAAAAGATGAACAAACTCAAAACCTCCATGTCAGGTCAGTCAGTGAAACCTTCTAGGATTTTCATTGGATTACTTGGCAAGTAGGAAGTCCTAAGGCCCATTATTCTGTTGAATATTTCTTCCTCTGTGCAGGCATCCATTCTGAAAAAGTAGCCACAGTCATGCTGACCCCTCACAGATTGTGGTTCACTATTGCTGAGAGCCATGACTGAACCATATTTGCTTATGACTTTTTGCTTCCTAATTATAGCTTTCTGTGGTATCAGAAAATGCCACCCCCAACAACATCTTATCATCACTCTTGGAGCACTGCTCTCATATGCAGCATAAAGACTGGCGTCATTAAATGAAATGTTTAAAAAAGGACCTGCTGAATAGCTCTCAACAAAATCCATCAACCACAGCCATGTGTGATAGCCAACAGTAATGCTGTGACCCATTACTTAGCTGATCCATCTACACTACTTCGTGTAAGGTGGCTGGACAGGTTGAAAACTCCAGCCATGGTTGCTGTTAGGAATAGCAGTTTTGTCTTGAGCTCATTCTGGTCCTCTAATAACTGTTCCAGTGCCTTTGGAAATTCACTTCCCACCGTAACATCATCAGATAGGTTAAACAATTGAGTGCCCTGAGTAAAATAAATAAATAAATAAATAAATAAATAAATAAATAAATAAAAGGCACATGCACAAACGTCTTGTAGTGACCCTGAGTCCTAGATTTTTGTTTCTGGGCAGGCTGCAAATCTTTGGGGAGTAGTTAATCTCTTACAGGCTGCTGCAGCAACAACAGTCTATGGTAGGTGTCTTTACAACAGTCCCAGTGGAAAGATGTGGTCTAGTCTTCTCTATACAGCTGCTACCACATCAGGGTCCTTCCCAAGCCTCCTGTATGACCACAGAAACCATCGTGTCCTCCAGAAGTACTTACCAAGGAAGATGAAATGAGGAAGTGAGAAATGGCTGACCTCTTTTCTTACAAGTAAGGTCAAGGATTTCCCCAAACATAGAGAGATGAAGAGGTGATGGGGACTGTCCCTCATCCTGGCATCAGTATCTGTTAGGGGAGGCATTACAGGTGACTGAATATGCTTCTTGCATTTATAACTCCTCTGACAATGAGCAACAAATCTATGACTCAGAGGTCTACAGAGGCTTTCTATTGTTCTGGTCCTACAGTATATGGAGGCTACAGACTCAGATTGAGACTGGTCACTGGCAGGAAGTGAAGCTTTAGCTATCCAACAGGAAACAATTCTTGCTACTTCCAGTGGTGAGAATCAAGGACAAAGCCCCTGAAAATCAGGAATATCTGACAAAAATCAGGAGCATCTATTTAACAAATAATGCATATTCATGGACAAGGTAATCAGTGCTATAGAGGCAAGTAACAGCACACAGTTAATTTACTACAGCATAAATGTCACTGTCCCAACACATGAAAAAGACTGGACAGTCACTATTTGAATAGCACTATGAAAGTTGGAGGCAAGCTGGGACATTTTACTTGAATACAAGGATAAAAGCAGCATGCTGGAATGATACTTTGTTGAAAAAGCACTCAAAAAGAACGGTAAACACTGTTGTAAGGTGTACAGGAAATGGATCTGCACTGTAAAAATGGATAATGGAGAACTTGTAATACTGAAGCTGTGAAGAACTAGGAGAGGATGGCACACTCTAAGGGGAAAAGGGTAGATATTAGTTGTAAAATATGGGTGAGAGAGGTACACAATGATGGCATTATATACAAGACAGACACTAAGAAATTTGACTGATGCTACATAAAAAAACAAGATGGGTATAAAATAATATCAACAAAGTTACCACACAAAAAAAAAAGAGTTCATGTAATTAAATATGTATTTGGTTCACTGTTGTATCATAAACCTCCCTTTTCCAATTTTTTTCTACATAGGGTCAGGCTGTTACATGAACTGCCTGCACCTCTCTCTCAATTCAGTGCCATTCACCTACCTTTGTAGAGAGTCATGCCTGACTGTTGCAGGTCTTCTTTCATAGGTTCATAGGTTCATAGGTTCATACTAGGCTATCTGCCTGAGGGCATTTATAAGCCTAGCCCATTGTTTTGTGGCTTACGCCACCCCTTTAGTATGGGGAACTATACCCATTATTTTGCTGTGCCTCTGTCGAGCAGTGACACTGAGGTAATTCCTGGGGTATATCTGCGATCTCCCATCCATTGGTCAAGATTTCTCTTGAACAAGGCCAGCGAGGTGCTCTGCCTCACATGTACCGGGATTTTGTTCCACAGCATAGGGAGTCTTTGGGTGATGAATCTATCCCTCCAGCACGTCCTATTAATAGCCGTGTCGAGGTTTAAGTCTCCCGCCCTTGTGGCTCTGATGGATCTAGATTTTTGAGGTGAAGCATATTCATCAAATCTGGGTTTGACATGGCCTTGTATGTTAGGCAAAGGTCACCTCTGAGCAAGCGTGTGGCGACTGAATAGAGCTGGAGTTCTTTCAGTCGGGCAGCATAGGACAGATTTTGAGACCCTTTATCCTTTTGGTAAGGAACTTTTGTGGCCTCTCCAGCTGCTGCAAGTGTCGGGTCAGATACATTCCGAATGGGGCATTGTACTCAATCATTGGTCTGATGAGTGATGAGTAAAGGGAGACTATGACCTCCCTTGATCTAGATGAGAATCCCTTCATGATAAGGTGGGCAATGTAGAAGGACTTCCTAACTACTTTAGCTACATGGGTGTCGAATGACAGACTACTATCAACCTGGGTCCCCAGGTCCCTGATAACTTCTTCTGTGCTCAGTGGATTGCCACCTATTTGGTAGCTAGGGGTAGCCTTGCTTTGGCCCAAGGGTAGGACCATGCATTTTTTGGCATTTAACTTTAGGCCGTGGCTCTGGCACCAGTTATCCGCTTCTGTGAGACCCTTCTGAAGGATATCTGTGTCAGATGTGTTTTCTACTATGGCCAGTTTACAGTCATCTGCAAACTTTGTCAGCCATAACCCTCCTGTGTTTGCTTGTACTTCTGAAAAGTAGATGCCAAACAAGAGTGGGCCCAGGACTGAGCCCTGTGGGACACCACTTGTGACAGGCTTTGAGTCTGACATGGCGCCAGCAACTCTGACCCTGTGGGTTCTGTCACTCAGCCAGTTTGCAACCCATCTTGTGATGTATGGGTTAACATTTAAGCTGATGAGTTTTTCAATGATACCTGAGTGGGGTATTGTATCAAGGCCTTAGCCAGATCGAGGTAGGCTGTATGGACTGCCTTTCCTCATCAATGGCTTTGGTGACTGTTTCAAAAAGTCAACCAAGTTTAAAAGGCATGATCTGCCTTTGACAAAGCCAAACTGGGTTGGATCCAAAGTCTGCAAATTCCTATGTCTTTATTTATGAGGTCCATTATGATCCTCTCCATGGCTTTGCAGATAAGGCTTGTCAAGCTAATGGGCCGGTAATTTCCAGGGTCTGTGGAGGCACCGCCTTTGTGAAGTGGGACCACAGTTGCAGTGCGCCACTCCTGGCACGTATCCAGAGGTAAGACTTTGATTAAACAGCTGTCCTAGCTGTGGGTTTAATTCCTCATTGAGTTCGTGGAGCACACAGCCGGGGACACCATCGGGTCCCATGGATGCTGTGTTTTTGCTTTGGAGAGAGCAGTTCTCACTTGGGCGCTGGAGATGTTTGGGGGCTGCACTCATTTGGTATAGATATCTCTCCTTTGGGGAGTGGGGAGAAGTTTGCACTGAACCTGTCAGCCAGTATGTTGGCAATGTCTGTAGGATCAGTAATCTTCACATCATTTTGAACTAGTTCTGAGCATATCTGGGAGTTTCCTCCTAGGTTTCTAACATAGCTAAAGAAGGCCTTATGATTGTCTTTGAGTCTTTAGCTATTTTTCTCTCAAATTTGCTTTGGATGATTTTATGAGAGCTCTTAGTTTTTACTTATAGTGATCAAGGGTGTCTTACCTTTTAAGGATTTTGCTCTATCTTGTAGTAGCTTCCTCCTTTGTTGTAGAGTTTGTTTATGGCTGGGGTCCACCAGACTGGACGCTTGCCTTTGGTACAAAGCGTCTTTCTTTTGCTTGGGTTTGCCTTATCCATGCTGTCCTGCAGGTGCTGGTATAAGGCGTTTGTAAGTGATTCTGCAGCTTGTGTATAGTTTTCACGCTCGGGGCCTGAAAGGAGACCACACTAGTCTTTAGAAGTGTGAAGTCGGCTTTTGAGAAGTTCTTTACTGTGGTCTTTTTATTTCAGGTGGGGTGGGATGAGGACCTCCAGCGAGATTAGTTTGTGATCTGATCTCACCAGTGAGGGGTATACTTCGTGTTGAACATTGTGCTCCCATGTTCGTGATGATGAGATCAAGTATGTTATCTCCTCTTGTGGGGATGGTGACTAGTTGTTCCATGGCATTTGAGTTTATGAATTCCAGGAACTTTTGGGCTAGGGTGTTTGGGCTTGAGTAGTGTTCCCAGTCTATATTAGGGTAATTGAAGTCACCTAGTATGATGGTGTTTGGTGATACATTTATCCCCTCTAGTGTTTTCAGGAAGGCCATGTGAGTTTCCTGAGTTTGTGAGGGTGGCCTGTAACATGCTACAATTTGCAGAGCAGTCTTGCCTATGGTTAATTGCACCTGGATGGTCTCCGATGCATCGTGCGTTGCCACCAGTTGTGTACACTTACCATAAATGCAGATGTTCGAGTATATTCACTGTTGCAGTCATCACATTTGGGTTATTTGCTTGCAGTAGCCCTCAGTCGGCCTGATTATCAAAATTTTGGGTCCTGCATCGATTGCTGTTTTTCTTGCCCCAGATGTCAGGAGCCCCCCTAATGGGAAGCGGGAAGCAATGATATATATATATATATATATATATATATATATATATATATATATATATATACAAGGTTATACCTCCAACAAAAAAGCAAATGCATCAAACCAGGACTGCAACAGTGAATACACTTGAACATCTACATTTATGATAAGTGTACACAACTCTACTATGTTCTTCGTGTTTCACTGTTGCAGTCATCACATTTGGGTAGATTCCCAAAGCTAGGATGAGAGGAGGAATTTAGATAGTATTAGGACCAGCTATAAGGCCCTGCAAGACTGCAGTGGCAAATTCAGCTCTGGATTTAGAGAAAATTGGCAAATGGTAATGCTTGGTGAAAGTAGGTACAGAACTCCAGGTAGTAGCTTCTAGGATGTCTCTGGTAGGGACACCTCTGAGAAAGGCTGTAGAGGTAGATGCAGCCCTGGTTGAATGGGGTCTAATCTCCTGTGGGATAGGTTTTCCATGGTGTTTACAGCAAAAATGAATGCAATGGTCTATCCATTTAGAAATGGTTTGCTTTGAAATAGCCTTCCCCTCTGCCCCTGCAGCAAATGCCACCAGCAGTTGTTCAGATTTCCTTTGAGGTTTAGTCCTGTCCAAGTAAAATCTAAGTTGTCTGTGCACATCTAAGGAGTGCAATATCCATTCCCCTTTGTTCTGTGGATTAGAAAAGAAGGTTGGCAAATGAATGGATTGATTAAGAGCCACACTGGATATTACCTTGGGCATGAAGGAGGGATTGGTCCTGAGGGACACCCTGTCTGCATGAAAGATGATGAAAGGCTCCACTGCCATAACGGCCTGTAATTCAGATACCCTTCTTGCTGAAGTGATTGCTAAAAGGAAAGCTGTTTTCCAAGAAAGGAATTTTAACTCTGCACTTCCAGCTGGCTCAAAAGGAGGAAGAGTGTGTTTTTCCAATACAAAGTTAAGGTCCCAGGCTGGAGTTGGGGCTCTCCTGGGTGGTCTTAAGTTTTTGGCCCCTCTGAGGAACTGCTTGAGCAGTGGGTGAGAAAAGAGGGGCGGTTCTGTGTTGCAATGAGCTGAAATGGCTGAGGCGTGAATTTTAATGGAGGAAAAGGAAAGGCCCTTGTGAAGCATCTCAGTTAAGTATTGAAGAATCTGAGGTAAATTGGGCGCTGCTGTGGCCATCCCTTGAGTTTGGCTCCAGGCACAGAATCTTTTCCATTTATCAGTATAAGATTTTCTAGTACTAGGCCTCCTTGCCTCCAAAATGACATCCAACACTTGTTTACTGAGGGATGGTAACGGAGAGATTAGGTAATTAGCCAGGCTGCCAGGTTCAGGGTTTGAAGCAGGGGGTGCAGAATCTGGCTCTCCTGCTGTGACAGCAGGGTAGGGGTCTGAGGCAGGTGCCATGAGGCCAGCTGTGACTCACTGTGCAAGAGGGTGTACCAGTGTTGGCGTGGCCAGTCTGGTGCAATCAGTACCATCCTTGGTTTGTCCTGTTTGATCTTTGGTAGTACCTTGGAGAGGAGAGGCAGAGGAGGAAAGGCATAAACTGATAGATTTTTCCAGCTGAAGGACAGAGCATCCACTTTCCAAGCTTGTTTGTGGGGAGTCCTTGTGCAGAATTTGTCCAATTGGTAGTTCGGGGAGGAGGCAAACAGATCTATATCTGGGATCCCCCATTTGTTGATCAACATATTGAAAGTCTTTGGTTCCAGTTTCCACTCGCGTGGGTCCATGAGATTTCTGCTTAGTTCGTCTGCCAGTGTATTTCGTTTTCCTTGCAGGAATTGAGCCTGTAGATGCACTTGGTAGCTCAAGGCTGTGTTCCACACAGCCATGGCTAGTCTGCAGAGGGGGTAAGAATGTGTACCCCCTTGCTTGTTTATGTACCACATAACAGTGGTGTTGTCCGTCTTTACCATTAATTGTCCTGGAAGAATGTGGTCCTTGAAGGCTTTTAGAGCATTCTGTACAGCTAACATTTCTTTTTGATTGACATGCAGGTACATTTGACTTGGGTTCCATTTGCCCTGAATGCGCTTCCCTGCCAGGTGAGCTCCCTATGCATAGTCTGATGCATCTGTTGTTAGGGTTTGGGTGGCAGGGGGTAGAGTGAATGGTAGTCCCTTGTTCTGGTGGCAGGCCTCTGCCCACCAAAGGAATTCTAACCATAGGCAAGGTATGATAGGAATCATTGCTTCTAGATCCTGAGAATGTTGACATCATAGGCTTTTTAGATACCATTGTAGTTTCCTCATATGCAGTCTTGCATATGGAATTAGCAGAATGCACGAGGCCATGAACTTGGCTTGCAGTATTTGCCCTGCAGATAGCAGGGTTTTTGTGGCCACTAGTTTGAAGTAAGTTGTTAAATAAATTTGTTTCTCTGGCATGGGAAGTTGTGTTCAAGCTTCCTCCCAGGAATATAATTTGTTGACAGGGTACCAGATGTGATTTCTTTTCATTTATGGTGTAGCCCAGGCAAGTTAACACCTTTTGTACAAATGCCAGTTGATTCAGAAGTATGTCCTGGCTTTCTGCCTGAATTAGACAATCGTCCAGGTATAGGTATATTTGAATATTTCTTTGCCTGCAAAATGCAATGACTGGAGCTAGACACTTTGTGAATACCCTGTGCGCAGTAGATAAGTCAAAGGGCAGTGCAGAGAACTGATAGTGCATGTAGCCTGCTTTAAAGTGTAGGTATCTTCTGCAAGATTCCCTGATTGGGATGTGCAGGTAGGCTTCCTTTAAATCCAGTATTGCCAACCAGGCATCCTTGCATAGCATAGGAAGTAACTGGTGAAGACTTAGCATCTTGAATTTTGGAATCACCAAAAAGGTGTTTAAGGTAGAAAGGTCCAGGATAGGACGCCATGAGTTGTCTTTTCTGGGTACCAGGAAAAGTCTTGAGAAGAAACCTTGTCCCTTTTCCTCTTCTGGTACAGTTTGAATAGCCTTTATGCTTAAGAGAGAGAGAGTACTTGCTTTTGAGCCTCTGCCCACTGATTTAGGGGTAGATCTGGCCAACTGTTTGGGGTTGGTAATGTGTGGAAGTGAAATCTGTATCCTTGGGAAACTATATTTAAAACCCATTTGTCCTGGGTAATGAGTTCCCAGTTTTTTGCCTGCAGAGCAATCTTTCCCCCTAAAGGAGCAGTCAGTTGAGAAGTGCTTGGAAGTTTTAAAATTAAGTCATTGGGACAGTTTACCATAGGGGGGAGTCTTACTACTCCCTGATTTGGAAGTGGGAGCCCCCCACTGCTTAGTCCTGTGTGTACCCTGGGACTGAAGACTGGGTGTTCTGCTAGTTCTGGGTTTGGACTGAGAAGGCCTGGAAGAGGCATGAAAGGGACATTTCTTAGAGGGCCAATGCCTACTAAATCTTGGAGGCTGTACTTGTAGGAAATCTTTAACAGTTTGCATAGATTTAGCTTTTTCCTCCATCTTTTTAAGAACTTCTTCTGCTTTGTTGCCAAACAGGTGGCCTTGATTTAAGGCAGCATCCAGCAATTTAGCTTTAACATGATCTGGCAAGGATTGCTCCTTGAGCCAAGTATGCCTTCTAAGTACAGACCCAGTGACAGCAGCTCTGCAAGATGCCTCTAGAGAATCAAAACCACATTGCAAAGTATGTTTTCCAACCTGTTCAGCATAATGCATTAAATCCTGCAAATCCTTGTTTTCAGCAGAATCAGGAATCAACATCATTTTCTGTTTAAGCAATCCAATAATATGCTGCTGATACTTTAACATATGAAACTGGAAATTTAAGGCCCTAATGGCCAAGGCTGCAGAAGTGTATACCTTTTTACCCAATCTATCCAGTGCCCTGGAGTCTCTTATCAGAGGGGGTAGGATTTTTGGCAGTAGTAGCCTTAATGCCCCTGGGTCCCTGTGAAATGGTCTCAGGATCCTCAGTAGGATTTCTAAAAAGTAACTTGTGAGAGTCAGGAGCCCTGTAATATCTATCAGATTTTCTGGGAGCAGGAGGTAAAGAGTCAGGGGCCAAGCTAGATTCCGAAAAGGCATCATCAACAATGTCTAGTACAGGAGGGATAGCTAAAGGCCTGTGCTGGGGCAGGAGTAAGAAATCCCTAAGCCTCTTTTTAGAATCAGAGTAATCCTGGCTTTCCCAATGGAAATGCTCCCTAAGAGTATGCAAGTTTTCACCAAAAGAGAAATCCTTTGGGGGGAAGCAGAGGGAATAGCGTCCTCTGCATCAGAATCCTCATAAGTAGGTAAGGGTAAATCCTAGTCATCAGAGGAAACAGAAATTTCAGAATCCTAGTCAGAAGTATCATAAGCAAATTCAGTCCTAGGTCTCTTAGAGGGGGGAGGTTGGCTTCTCCTGATTAAAGTAACAAGGTCTTCAGCCATTCTTATCATTTGTTTTTTAGGCATAGAGGCCTGACCATGCAGTCTGGGTGTTGGTTTTCTAGGCATGGTTCGAGTTTTAGGCCTTGAAGAAGAAGATGGCGTCGGTTTAATTTGCAAGTCAGTAGGCCTGAATACACCCTCAGAAGCCGGTGCCTGCACAGCGGCTCCGGACCCATCCAAGATTAAGACATCTGCAGGTTCCACAGTTGAAGCATCTAGCGGCACACTGGACTCCAAACGGCTCTCAGTAGTGGCCTGCGAATCTTAAGTGGTGGGTATCAGGGGCTGCGAAAGCACCTCACTGTGTACCGGTGAACTGGCGAATGGCTTAGGAGAAGCGTCGTCGGCAGCTTTGGACCTAGGCGGCCTGGCTCTGTCTTTATCTTTGCATTTTTTTGGAATGTCGGTAGTCAGATGGCTTACCGAAGACATATCTGGTTAATTGAACTGAGTACCAAAATATTTGGAAGCGAAAATATACTGACAACGAATAGTCCATTGCTTAAATAAGGCACAAAACCGACAGCGAGGTACGTCGTGGTCAGGGCCTAGGCAAGGAATACAGTACGAATTAAAATCTTTGAGGTATTTGCTTTCCACAAGTAATACAATTATTGACTTTTACTGACATTAGTTTAGAGCAAGAAAAAGTTTCCTCAATGGGGTACTTAGCTTTAGTTGAAGACTTCGGTTCTGAAACTCGAAAACAAAAATTTCAGGAGTCGGTCGACCGGCACTTGTGAACTGCTTCTGCTTCGGGCACCACACGGCAAGAAAGATTGATGTAATGGCGTTGGCTGCATGCTTTATACCCCGACTACCTGACGTCATGGAAGATGAGACAGCAACTGATGCAGGACCCAAGACTTTGATAATCAGGCCGACTGAGGGCTACTGCAAGCAGATAACCCAAATGTGATGACTGCAACAGTGAAACACGAAGAACATCCATACATCTTTTTGTTGTATGCCTTTGTTTCCTCTGGCCTTCTTCCTGTCTCTCCCAAATCTGCTTCAACAAACTGTCTTCTGCTTTCCTGCACATGTGAGAACCACTATAATCTGTACTCTAATTTTTGTTGCAATTAGAGCTACATTTATGTCAGTGATGTCATAATTTTTTCATCTGTCACACAGTCTACGTCGTACCACCCTTGTCTCAGTCACTTCATCTCCATCACTTCTTGCATCAACTGCTCTGTCTTCATTGTCTAGGCTTCTGTACCATATAGAAGTACTGGTCCCACCACTGTTTTGTACACTGTACTATACAGATTACTTGGTATTCTTCCATAAAAAGCTATCGCTGACAATATGTGCCAGTTGGCTGCAACCCCTCAGATTCTAGCTTTGACCTCTTCATTCAGACTTCCCTAATCCTCAACCACCCATATCAGATACTTGAAGCTGTTAACCTGTTCCACTGTCTTCCACTCTATCTCAATTTTCAGCTTCTTCTAATTTCTCCCACTTGATACCATGACAGCTCTTCTGTCTGTACTCAGTTTCATCCCATGAACCTTCAGTTTTGCACTCCATCCCCTTTTCATTTGCTGAAGTTCCTGTTCAGAGTCTATTTTAATATCACATGACCTGTATACAGCAGCTTTGCTGACCTTTACCCTTTAATCTATTTGCTAAAGTAGTCCATCACCAGTATGAATAGCAGTGGACTCAACAGCTCAACCCGGATGCACACCCACTCCCATTAGAACATCTCTGTGAGTCTGAACACTGCTCATACTTGTGTCACTGGATCCTTAAACAAAATCTGCACTAACTCTACCAGTATTTCTGTGACTTTAAACCATCACAGGAGAGCCCAAATCAGCTTTCTTAAGATCTTGGCATATGCTTTATCCAAGTTTTGGAATGCCAAGTTTGGACTCCTTCTCATTTCTAGCGTCTTCTCCACTGTCTGTCTCACTTCAAACATTGGGTTGGTTGTGCTAGACCCTGATCTGTTCATCTCTCATCTTAGCTTTCTGCTAATCTGTGTATTAAATTATCAACCTTCTCCAGCACTTTCATGCATTGTTGCAAGACACCACCACTCCAGTTTGCAAGCAGTTTGCATTATGCACCAGGGGTGCAGTACTGCACATCAGTGAAACTGACTAGATTATTTCTGAATGTATGCAATGATTACTGGTAGTGTCAAACAAGTTTTGTAGGAAACCTTCATACTTTTTAGTGCTGTCCAAGACTGAATGAATTCAAAGGGCAGGTGCAAATACTTATAAGTGATTTAAGTAAGACAATCCTGAATGAATTCAAAAGGGAACTGCAAATGCTTGCAAGTGATTTAAGTAAGACTCAAACTGAATTAATATTCCAGTTCTTTTTATTTTGGATTACACAAGACAGTGTTTCAAAGCATTTAGATAAATTGCACAGTTTAATAATACTAGTGGCAAATAAAGCCATTAAAATGACATGAAAACAGACTGAAAAGCTCTAACATAGATGACTTGATAGATTTAATGAAGAAGTTACTCGATTAAGAGGAAAGAGGTTATAAAGTTGAACCTACCAAAAGATTCTTGGAGTCAAGGGTTTCCATACTTTAAATATCTTCAAGTAAGTGAATAAAGCTGGACTGTCAGTACAGTAGGGCCTTATCAGGTGTTAAATAACTCAGGCATATGGGAGAAGAGGAAATGAGGGAAAGAAGTAGATCCAGAAAGTAAGGATAAGTCATTAAAGGAAATAATAACAAGTAGAAACTGAATCAGTGTGGATATGGTTACTTAACACTTTGATGAAATATTAACTATTAAAATGTGACATGTAATAAACCAGTATGCAATTATAACTGGAGTTCCTAATTTACAGTGGATATAAAAAGTGTACACAACCCTGTTAAAATGCCATGTTTTTGTGATATAAAAAATGAGACCACAATAAATCTATCAAAACTTTTCCCACCTGTACAATTCAATTGAAAAACAAACAAATTTGTTAGGGGAAAATATAAGAAATAAAAAACGTACAATAAGCTGGTTGCATATGTGTGCACATCCTTAAACTAATACCTTGTTGAAGCACCTTTTGATTTAATTACAACATTCAGTCTTCTTGGTATGAATCTATCAGCATGGCACATCTTGACTTGGCAATATTTGCCCACTCTTCCTTACAAAAGTGCTCCAAATCTGTCAGATTGTGAGGGCATCTGTTGCGCACAGCCCTCTTCAGGTCACCCCACAGATTTTCTATTAGATTTTAGGTCTGGGCTCTGGCTGGGCCATTCCAAAACTTTAATTTTTTTCTGTTGAAGCCACTCTTTTGTTGATTTGGATGTATATTTGGGGTCATTGTCATGCTGAAAGGTGAAATTCCTCTTCATCTTCAGCTTTCTAGCAGACGCCTGAATGTTTTGGGCCAAAAGTGATTGGTATTTGGAACTGTTCATAATTCCCTCCATCTTGACTAAAGCCCCAGTTCCAGCTGAAGAAAAGCCCCAAAGCATGATACTGCCACCACCATGCTTCACCATGGGGATGGTGTTCTTTTGGTGATGCGAAGTGTTGTTTTTGTGCCAAACGTACCTTTTGGAATTCTGGCCAAAATGTTCAACCTTGGTTACATCAGACTATAACAAATTTTTTCCACATGCTTTTGGGAGACTTGCTGTATTGTTTTTCAAATTTTAGCCAGGTCTGGATGTTTTTCTGTGTAAGAAAAGGCTTCCGTCTTGCAACCCTACCCCATAGTCCAGACATATGGAGAATACAGGAGATTGTTGTTACATGTAGTACACAACCAATACTTCCCAGAAATTCCTGCAGCTCCTCCAGTGTTGCTGTAGGTCTCTTGGCAGCCTCCCTGACTAGTTTTCGTCTTGTCTTTTCATCAATTTCAGAGGGATGTCCAGTTCTTTGCAACGTCACTGTTGTCCCATAATTTCTCCACTTTTTGATGACTGTCTTCACTGTGCTCCATGGTATATCCAATGCTGTGGAAATTTTTTTGTACCCTTCTCCTGACTGATACCTTTCAACAATGAGATGCCTTTGATGCTTTGTAAGCTCTCTGCGAACCATGGCTTTTGCTGTAGCAGACAACTGAGTAAATGTCAGGAAAATCCTGCTAGGACATCTGATCTTTATTTGGGGTTAATCAGAGTCTCTTTAATTGATGGCAGGCGTGTACCCAAGAAGACTGAATGCTGTAATTAAATTAAAAGGTGCTTCAACAAAGTATTAGTTTAAGGGTGTGCACATTTATGTAACCAGCTTATTGTACGTTTTTTATTTTTTATATTTTATCCCCTAACAGATTTGTTTGTTTTTCAATTGATTTTAACAGGGGTGTGTACACTTTTTATATCCACTGTAGCACTCATTTTAACCCACTCAAGCCTATAACACCTTTCTGTATACTTCCAGTTCAGACCCATACCGCCTTATGGCATCCAGAACATTTTTGGGTCTTGGCTTCTTTAACTGACTTACCAGTTAATAATTGGCAGTATTAGAAAGGGCAAGAGTTATTAACAAAATGTCACCAAGACTGTTAGTCTACGGTATCCTGCAGTGGAGAAATTAATCTTTGCCACTTACTATTCATATCTTCAAATTTATTTCCACATTTTCATAACTAAGAGACCTCCATGTTATTGGGGTGCATGAAGTGAAACACCAGTGGGGAAGACAGGATAATTCACTGTCAATGCTGGTTTATATCACACTATACTGGAAATATTGCTAGCTGTTTGCTAGTAATTATGAAATTAAGTAATATTTCCAAATGTACTTAATACTTCAAAAGCCAAGTGAATTACAATCTGTTGCATGACATTAAGTGAAACCTTAGATGATGGTGAAGAAAACTCTTTGATATTTACATTGTAAATCATACATATTGAGAGATATACAGTATTTTTGATCTGATGTTGTCATTTATTCGTTCTTCAACGAATGGGTTCAGATCTGATCCTTGGATCCGACTCGGCCACTTTCTTTAGATTCTAGGATCTGACCCTTGAGCTCCTCCCTTACCCATAATATCCCTGACCACTGAATTACCTCAGATCTCATTTGCCGCTCTTCAAGATCGGTCAGGATTGCAATTTCTCAAGCTCGTAGTAGGTTTACTGAGCGGATTCAACTGTTTTTAATTCTCCTTAATTTTTCTTCTTTGTTACAGTTAGTAATATCTCCCTTACCTCTTTTCCAAACTTTTCTTACCATGAATTAAGGTTTGTTTCTTGGTATTCTTAGCTACTATTGCTGGTAACTACACCCTCTATTCCTTCATTCTGAGGTAGCTCTTTTCTTACGACAGATGATAGTCAAACTATCTCTTTTCCTACTTAACTGTTATAGCTGTAAAGAAAAAAAAAAAAAAATCTTTCTTTTATTCTGGGTGTTACCTTTTTGCAACTTTTCAATATGGCTGATAAGCCTACTGGGTTCAAAAAGTGCACTTACTGTGGGCATAAGATTCCCAACTCTGATGTCCACAGGAACTGCAGTTATTGTCTGGGCCTAGCACACTTGGACACCTCTTGTTCCACTTGTGCAGTATTTAACGCCAGGGTCACTAGCCACAGGTGAAACAAACTTGTATTAAAAGGCCTCCTTCCAACTTCTGCTCCATTCACTGGTACTTCTTCATCAGGGGTTCAACCTCTTCTCAAAAATGAAAGGAGCCCAGGGACCACCGCAAATGCTCACCTACACAGTCTCCTCATTGAGTACCTTCTTCTGAACCTCCTAAGAAGGTTTCTAAGAGCACAGATCTGAAATCTTTGGATCCAACATCTACTATTGCAAAGTCTCCTTGGCTCCATACCCCAAGATTCTGTCTGGAGCTGGTATCCCTGGGTTTAAGGTCTCACTTTCTTCAGGCAACTTCCAGGTCACCATCAACTTCTTCCTCAGTTAGGTCCTCCTGAAGTCTTACCAAGTTGGAGGTGGAAAGTATGAAGACAAAATTTCTCAGAACACAGATCCAGAGGGGGGTCTTGGCTCTGTCTCACATTAGATCTGTGAGCCTTAAACCTTCCTACCAGCCTATTGTTGCTTCTTCTCTGATCCAACTTGCTGTTTCAGAGCCCTTGGATCCGAACCCCCTTGAAGTTGAACCGTTGAATCTGAAGAGTCTTCTTTTTCTTCCTCCCCGGTGACCTACCTAATCCAATCAGCTCCCACCCCCGTGGAGTACGATGTTTCTCGGAGATGGAGTGTCAGCTTCGGATCAAAGGGATGACTTCAACTCCGAAGTTTTTGAAGCTGTCACTTCCCCTCAGAGCTTCAGCATTCAACAGCTTAGCTCCGATACCTCCCTCAAGGTGGAAGGATAGGGAAGGCCTGGGATCGTCTGTGCCGAGAATCTTGGCTCTGGGTTGGACTGTCCTTGGCTTCTCCTGGTCCTTCTGCCTTTGAAGTGGTGGAGAGGGTTTTCTCTCACCCCAGAGCAGTTTTGACTCTTGCATTTTTGGATCCAATCCTTGTTCTCTTGCTGGATCCTGTGTCTGAGTCTTCACATCCTACACTTCAGGGGCAGCCAGTCCATATGAGCTTCTAAGCAGTTCCCACCAGGGAACTCCCCGCTTCTTCCATGACCACCGCAAAGCATGCTACTAAACAGGTTTCTCAAAAGAGGTCATGGAAGAGGATGCACTTGGGTTCCCAGCAGGAATCCCTCACAGAAGACACCTATTTTTATGAAAGGGAAGGGTTCCCTAGATCTCCACCTGAGGATGCATTATACGGAGACACATTAGAGATCCTTCGCCAGAAAGGTGGTTGGTCTTCCCAAAACCCTTCCCAGGAGGAATCAGTGTTCTTGGAAGCCTTTGGGTCTGGACTATCTACATCTTGTGTTACCTCACCAGCGGATGAGCTTATAGACCTTGTCTCCTGCGGGCATGGAAGCAACCGGACTCCAAAGAACCGATCTCCAAACGTCCAGACAAGATTTTGAGTGCTCCCCCTGACAGAGACAACACTGGATCAAGTGAATCCCTGTAGATGCCATGGTGGTTGCAGCCACTAAAAAGGAGCTGGCTGAACATAGCTACTCTGTCCATCCCCCTAATAGGGAGTCTAGGGTGTTGGATAGGTTTTGGGAAGCAAGTGTATGCGTCAGGGACCTTGCCTTACAGTCCCTGAATTATCTGACAGATTTAGCTAGGTTACAGAGGGACTTAGTCAAGGAAATCTGTAACTCTACCTCTAAGTCCATGTCTGCAGAGGAACAGAAGTCCTTTTCCTCATAACTGGCCACTCTGCAATCCATTACTAATGCATCCATGAGATTAATCTCATACACAGTGAAGGTTCCTCATGGACTGCTGGTTCAGGCACAGCCATTAGGAGACATGCCTGGATGCAGTTGTGCAATTTTTGTGGAGCCCTTCAAGGTGTCACTTATCAAATCTCTTTTTGATGGATCTTCTTTGTTTGGGCCAATAGCTAAAGAGACAATCTCCCGCAGTGAGAAGGATAGAAAGACCATGTTTGCTGTGGGAATCTACTTTTCTACCCCATAGAGACCTTTTTCTAGAAATCAACATGGTGGTAAGAGGTTGTGGTTCCGGAAATCTCAAGGACCTTTCCAAGAGTCATGCGGAGACTTTCCCCCAGAAGCAGAGCTGGGAATAGCTGCAACAGACTATGATGCCCACACCATAGGGGGTCCGCAGAATCAAGAATTTTGAGATTCCTTCTTGGACAGATCCTTTCAGAGTTCCTGAAAGGTTGCTCAACTGTCTCTCTCGGGAGACAGTCGGGGGGGGGGGTGCTTGTCTTTGCACCTAAAAGCCTGAATAGCCATCACAAAAGATTCATGGGTGCAAAGGATCATATCCAGAGGATATTTCATTCCCCTTTTACAAGTTCCCCAAAGGAAACGGATGTGTCTTCTTGATGTTCCACACAGAGTAGTTAGCAGCTCTACAGATTCAAAAGCTGCTGGACAAAAGGGTCATCCAGGAGGTCCCACCAGACCAAACAGGATCTAGAATTTTCTTTTTAGTGCCAAAGAAAACAGGTAACCTGAGATCCATTTTGGATCTCAGTTATCTGAACCAATTTGTGAATAATTCCACATTCCAGATGGTCAATGTTCAGTCCATTCTGCCTCTCCTATAGAAGGATGACTGGATGTGCTCTATCAATCTTCAAGACAAGTGCTATCACATCAAAATGAACAGGCCCACTCAGAGATACCTATGCTTCCAGCTGGGAGCCAATCATTAGCAGTTCAGAGCCCTGCCCTTTGGTCTCACCACAGCTCGCAGGATGTTCACCAAATGCATGACAGTGGTAGCAGTTTATCTACAACTGCTCAGATTCAGACTGTTTCCTTACGTAGATGACTGGCTCTTTACTGCACCGACCAGACATCTTCTGTAAAGAGGCAGGGATTACTTACTCCAATTATCTCATGCTCTGAGAATTATGATCAATCTAGCCAAGTGACAACTTCAACCAGTTCAAGTCTTGGAGTCTATAGGGCCTCGTTTAGTCACAGTCAACTGACTAGCTCTTCTGCCTCAAAACAGAGTTCTTATGTTGAAATAACATCACACGGGTTCTTTCTCAACTTTTTCCCCCAGCAAAAATGGTACTCAAAGCATTAGAGTCAATGGCTGCTGCAATAACTTTAATACCAACTGCTTGTCTTCATACGAGAATTCTTCAATGGACTCTAGCAGTGCAATGGTCCTTTCATCAACATCCCTTACGACATCTGATAAAATTATTTTGAGTTTACAGAAAATCGCTACTCTAGTGGATACACTCTGATGAGATTTCAATAGGGCATTTCTGTTCTTCCTTCCTTCCCTGAATGCCACACTGACCAAGACCGCCTCCTAGTTGGGGTGGGGGCATTACCTGGTGCGGACCATTCAAAGCCGTGGTCCCCAGAAGCGACCAATTTGCATATAAATGTCCTAGACATGAGAGCGGTGCTTCTAGCATTGCAGGCCCTTCAGAGCTCTCTTGCACTATGAATGACTGCTATTCAAACAGACAACATGTCAGTAGTGTGGTTCACCAACAAACAGAGGGGAACCAGATCATATTCCTTTTGTCCAGAAGAAATGAGAGTTTGGCAGAGGGCGATCTCCTCTAACCACTTTCTTATAGCAATGCACATATCTGGGAAGTCCACCATCTTACCTAAAAAGACCACGGTTAATGTAGGAAAGGCAGCCAATACTATAAACACTCCTGCAGTTTGGGTGAGATGGATGTTGGACAATAAAGACTCCCTTGAAAAGTCCAAAGTTTCTTTATTCACACATACACTTCAGAATAAGCTCTTTCATCTTGTTTGACAAGACTTCATCAGATCCAAATGCATCATATTTTCCAGTACCTTTATATAGCCACAGGAAATGATGTAATCAACCACTTTAATTAATTAAAAATAGTCATAGTAATAAATTATCTAAAAAGCTTTAAAAATACAAACATGAAATCATAACGTGCTTATAGTTCACATCAACCCCTGACCTGACTAAAAATAAGCATCAACAGTTCATATATTAATTACTGTTGTAAATTGTAAAATTAAAACATTTTAAATTCCACTTAGTATCTGATACATTTTGAAAAAAATGTATTCCCATAAAATATCTGTAAATATAATTTATAAACCATGACACTTTATGTCCTGACTTCTAATATTGGCTTAAGAGAAATAAAATTACTGAGACCCGGGGGGCTGCTGGAATTCAGTTTTAACTGCTAAATCGCTTCCTTTTCTTCTAACAGCAGCTTTACATTGCCTCTCCTAGGGTTAATATACACCTTTTCTAAGATGGCAAATCTGAACATGTAACATGCATTACTTTTTTTCCAAATGCCTATACAAGGTATTGGTTCTATTTTGCTTCTTAATATCATAATTATGCTTGCATATTCTACTTTTTAGGGATCTATCAGTTTTCCCGACATAATATGAGGAGCAAGTCAAGCACATAGCCAAATAAACTACACTTTTAGTTGTGCAGTTCCCTGTTTGGAAAGTAATCTTAGTCTTGTTAATGTTATCCAACAGTACTTCACTTTTTTCATAAGTGTACCCACATTGATTGCAAGATCTGCATTTTCTTGTACCTTGGTTGTTTCTTGCATTCTTCCTATACTTGGTATTCTCTAAACTAATTTTTATATTTTCTCCAGTTTTATATACAAAAGTCGGACTATTCGCTAAAAACTCAATTATATCTGCATCTCTCCTCAAAACATTCCAATTCTGAATTATAATGTCTTGGATCATTAGCGAACAAGGGGAAAACTTCAGTACCATAGCTCTGGTAAAATTACCATGTTTTTTTTCCTTTCAACTGGACTTAGCCCAACTCCTAGTAATGGTTTATATAATGTACCGCGTTGGGAAAAAAATAAGTGTATAGGCATTTGGAAAAAAGTAATGCATGTTATATGTTCAGATTTGCCATCTTAGAAAAGGTGTATATTAACCCTAGGGGAGGCAACGTAAAGCTCCTGTTAGAAGAAAAGGAAGCTATTTGGCAGTAAAAATTGAATGTCAGGACATAAAGTGTTTTGGTTTATAAATTATATTTACAGATATTTTATGGGAATATATATTTTTTCAGAATGTATCAGATACTAAGTGGAATTTAAAATGTTTTAATTTTACAATTTACAACAGTAATTAATATATGAACTGTTGATGCTTATTTTTAGTCAGGTCAGAGGTTGATGTGAACTATAAGCACATTATGATTTCATGTTTGTATTTTTAAAGCTTTTTAGATAATTTATTACTATGACTATTTTTTAATTAATTAAAGTGGTTGATTACATCATTTCCTGTGGCTATATAAAGGTGCTGGAAAATATCATGCATTTGAATCTGAAGTCTTTTCAAACAAGATGAAAGCGCTTATTCCGAAGTGTATGTGTGAATAAAGGAACTTTGGACTTTTCAAGGGAGTCTTTATTGTCCAACATCCATCTAACTCGAACTGCAGGAGTTTTTATAGTAAAGTCCACCATCTTAGCGGACAAGCTCAGCAGGACCATTCTTATACCTCATGAGTGATCTCAATCAGTGGCAAATATGATCTTCCACAAATGGGATCAACTGTGCTGTGATCTATTCGCTTCTCCCCTCAACAACAAATACAACAGGTTCTTTCCCCTAATTCCTCCTCAGGGACATTCAGAGAGATTATATAGTCCACCTTTGGCCCTCTGGTCTCCTTTATGTGTTCTCTTCCCTGCCTCTAATCCCAAAGTTACTTCAGAAACCTCTCCGGTTGAAGAGCAAAGTAAAGCTCATTGTCCCTTATTAGCTTCAGCAAGTGTGGTTTCCCTTCCTATGGTCTTACCAAGTATGTCCACCTTAGACACTGGATCCCAGTCCAGACCTCCTGTCACATCCGTCAGGAATGATTCACATAGATACTGCAGGCCTCAAATTGACCGCATGGTTTCTCCAACTCCTATGATGGCTAGACATTCCAAGCTTTCCTCCCCAGTCCACCACATTCTTTTTTCATCCCACAAACCTTCGACTAGGAAGATGTATGAAAGTAAATGGAAGAGTTTTTCCTTTTGGGCTCATCTGAGAGAGTTGGATCCTTTCATAGCTCCTCTCCTAACTGCCTTAGATTTCCTTTCCTCCAGCTTTCAAAGCGGGCAAGCTTCTCCACCATCAAAGTTCAGTTAGCAGCCATCTCGAACTATCACATCGGAGATAATGCATCTCCTTTAGCTTCATCTAGGTTATGTAAGGCCTTTCTAAAAGGTACCTTTTTACTCAGACCTCCAATCTGAGATCCCACTACACCTTCGGACCTGACTGTGGTTTACAGACCTTGGTACATTCACCGTTTGAGCCTTTAGCTAAAGTAGACCTTAAGTTTCTATTTTGGAAAACGGTCTTTTTGATCACTATCACTTCAGTAAAATGAGTATCTGAACTCCAAGCACTTTCTTTGAAACCACTGTGCTTGATTTTTCATAAGAAGAGGGTTACCTTATGCACTAATCTTTCTTTTCTACCAAAAGTGGCCTCCGAATAAAACTTCAATCAAATGATCAATTTACCAGTTTTCTTTACCAAATTTGACAATAAAGGAGAATACACCCTTCATCTTTTAGAAGTCCATAGGCAACTTTGTTTTTACCTTCACGGCCTAAGGAATTTAGAAAAACTAATAAATTATTTGTCTCCCTCTCAAATAATAAGATGGGAAGACCAGTCTCAAAAATAGAAGTTATGTTCTTACCATAACGTTCCATGTTAGTTGTCTTCTTCTCGCCTTCTTCTTGCTGGATGGGTCGGCTCCGACTCGGCCACTCTAAAAGCTCGAGAGTTGGTTCCACCGGCTCGAGGCTCCCCTTATATCCCACAATGCTAGGCGTGAGTTACCTCAGATCTCATTTGTAAGCTAGGCCCAGCTTATAATAGTAACAGAATAACTATAAACAAAATCCACTTCTATAAACCAGGGAGAAGAGAAGGGTGACCTACATCCTGATCCAGGAAAATATGCACAGCAGCATATACCTAAAGTAAAGAGGTGGTAGAAAGAGAGGTCACAATCAAAACTCCTCTAGGTCTGTCCAGGCCAGGGGGAAGGAGGGTGGTACGCAAGAAGAAGGCGAGAAGAAGACAACTAACATGGAACGTTATGGTAAGAACATAACTTCTATATGTTAAGTTGTCTATCTCGCCTTCATTCTTGCTGGATGGGACCGCGTCCCTAGCACCTTGTCCCGGGTGGCCTAACGGAACAGACTCTTGAGAACAGTGGAACCAAAGTTAGCTCTATGCCTAGAAGCTAAATCCAACTTATAATGAGAAATGAAAGTGTGAGGAGTAGCCCAAGTAGCCGCTGCACAAATGGTGTCAATAGGCAGTCTGTCTTGGAAGGCTATAGAAGTAGCCAAAGCTCTGGTAGAATGGGCTTTAGGTTTGTTAGGCAGCTTTTGATGTCTAATTTCATAAACAAGGGAAATCAGAGATGTTAGCCATCTAGATAATGATACCTTTGAAACTGAAAGTCCCTTTCTGCCTTCTGCATAAGAGACAAACAGCTGGTCAGATTTTCTGAATTGTTTGGTTCTATCCAAATAGTACCTTAACTGACGATGAACATCTAGCCAATGCAATTTTTGTTCGGACCTGTTAGAATATTCTGGAAAAAACACAGGAAGGTCAATGCTTTGATTTAGGTTAGACGCCAAGGCTATCTTAGGTAAAAAAGACGGGTTGGTTCGTAAAGATACCCTGTCCTTATGGAACAACAGATAAGGAGGTCGACAGCTGAGTGCATGAAGTTCTGAAACTCTTTTAGCTGAAGTAATAGCTACCAGAAAGAGTGTCTTCCATGATAGCAATTTTAAAGAACAGGAGGCTGCAGGTTCGAAAGGGGAAAGAATCAAAGAACTAAGAACTAAATTCAGGTCCCAAGGAGGAGGAGGATTTCTTATAGGAGGTCTGAGTAGAAAAACTCCCTTCAAAAAGGCTTTGCAAAGCTTGTGGGACATTATGGCAGACTCTGAAATGCCCACATGAAAGTTAGAAATAGCTGCCAATTGAACTTTAAGAGTAGAAGGAGATGAACCTGCATGGAAGAGTTCAGCTAGAAAATCAAGGACCATTTGGATGGAAGCAGTGAAAGGATCTATGTCCCTTCCTTGAGCCCAATAGGCGAAACGTTTCCACTTACTCAAATAAATCTTTCGAGTGGAAGATTTATGGGAAGCTATCAAAATATCTCGGACAGAGTGAGATATTTGAGGAAGCCTGGCTAAGGTTGGAATTGGAGGAACCAAGCAGTGAGGTTCAGAGAGGGAAGGGAGCGATGAAACTGACCCGACTGATGGATCAAAAGATCTGGAACTAGGTCCAGATGCCAAGGTCGCTCCAACAGAAAATGATGTAGAAAGGGGAACCACACTTGTCGAGGCCAGTAAGGAGCAATGAGGATCAACGAGGCCTTCTGAGCGATAGCTTTCTGTATCACTTGAGAGATTAGTGGGAAGGGAGGAAATGCATACAGAAGTCCCCGGGGCCAAACTTGGACTAGAGCGCCTCTGCTGGGCTGGCCTGGTAAAGGGAATAGGGTGAAATAATCTCTGCACTTGCTGTTTTGGGGAGTAGCAAAAAGGTCGCAGCAAGGCTGACCCCACTTGAGAAAAATTTCTCTCACAACAGAGTCTTTCAGAGACCACTCGTGAGGCATGAGGATAGCTCTGCTCAACTTGTCCGCGATTTGATTGGACTTCCCGGGGATGTGCGTTGCTATCAGAAACCGCTGAGAAGAAATCGCCCATTGCCACAGTCTGAGTGCTTCTCGACACAGGGGGTAGGACCTGGTTCCGCCTTGTTTGTTGATATACCACACTACAGACATATTGTCCGCCTGGATTGCTATCGTTCCCAAGGGAAGAGAGTCTTGAAGGGCTTGCAACGCTAAAAGCACTGCTCTCATCTCTAGAACATTTATGTGCAAGTGGCATTCGCCTGGTTGCCATGTGCCCTGGACAGTTCTGCCCTGATAATGCCCCCCCCACCCGATCAGGGAGGCGTCCGTTGTCAGAGTAGCAACCGGAGGAAGGGACAAAGGGTCTTCCCAATAAGAGCTGATGGGAAGACATCCACCACAGAAGATGATTTCTGCATGTTTGCGTAATCATGATGGTGTGGGACATCGGAAGTTGCTGGTATGACCATTGCATGAAGAGCATCCATTGAAGGATTCTCATGTGGAATCTGGCTAATGGAAGCAGAGGTATGGCAGCCGCCATAATCCCCAACACTTTCAGAACTAACCTGGCTTTGATTCTGTTGCTGCTGAAGAGGAGCGAGACCAGTTTGTGTATGTCTGTTATTCTCTGATCTGTTAGTCTCGCAGACATGTTGACTGTGTCTAGATTTGCGCCTATGAAGGTAATAGTACGACAAGGCGACAAAACAGACTTTTCGCAATTTATTGAAATGCCTAAATTTTGACAAATGTGAAAGGTGTAGTCCCTGGCCAATAGAAGAAGATGCTTGGTGGGAGCTGTGAGGAGCCAGTCGTCCAAATATGGAAACACCTGGAATCCTTGATGTCTCAGGTGAGAAGCTACCACTGCCATGCATTTGGTAAACACCCGGGGGGCAGTGGTGAGACCAAAGGGCAGGGCCCTGAATTGAAAATGACTGGTTCCCAGCCTGAAGCGGAGGAATCTTCTGGAGCCGCCTGTTCATTTTTATGTGATAGTACGCATCCTGAAGGTCTATCGAGCACATCCAGTTTCCCTTTCCCAATAGGTGAAGGATGGACTGCAGCATGACCATCCGAAATCTTGTTTTCTTGACTGACTTGTTCAAGATACTGAGATCCAAAATTGGTCTCCAGTCCCCTGTTTTCTTTGGAACTAAAAGAACCTGGAGTAGATTCCGATCCTTGCTGGTCTGCTGGAACTGGCTGAATTGCTCTTT
Source organism: Protopterus annectens (assembly GCF_019279795.1). Taxonomy (NCBI): domain Eukaryota; kingdom Metazoa; phylum Chordata; order Ceratodontiformes; family Protopteridae; genus Protopterus; species Protopterus annectens. The sequence continues at coordinate 397,033,127 of NC_056732.1, read as the reverse complement.
TGCAAGCAGCTTTGAAATTTCCAAAGCTGCAAGATCCCTTTGAGCGGTGGAACATCTGGAAGGGATTTTTTTGATTGGTTTGGAATGCGAACGAAGGGAATGGAATAGCCTTCGGAAATGATGGACTGTACCCATTTGTCTTGAGTCAGGGATAGCCAGGCTTCTGGGTACAGTGACAATCTTCCCGACTGCCTCCGAAGGTGGGCAGTCGGGCAACACCTCAGGGATGCTGAAAGGGCTTATCAGAGAAGGCTTCGATTGCCCTGGTTCTGCGGACCCCCCCCTGCCTCTAGGGCGCGTCTACCATTGTTGTTCCCCTCTGCTTCTGGCGGGAACCGACTCTGTCGCCAGGCGAAGTCCCTTGAGATTGTTTATGGAACCACATTTTCCCACTTTTCTGGCGTTTGGGGTAAGGCCTAGTACCAGTAGAAAATCCGACTCCAACGGCAGAAAGAGTCTTGCCATCTGTCTCGCACCTAGTCAAGGTTTCTTTCACTTGAGGACCAAAAAGAGATGATCCATCAAACAGGGAATTAGTGAATGATGCTTTAAAGAGGTCCGCAAAGTTGCATAGCCGCATCCAGGCATGCCTGCGTAAGGCCACACCTGTCCCTGCGGCCCTGCTCGCTCCATCAGCCGCATAAGAGAGGAGGCGCATGGAGGAGTTAGCTATGGAGTTCAGGGTAGCCAGCTGAGTGTTCATCTTGTCTTGAAAACCCGCAGCCGTAGGATCCTTCAACATGTCACTCGCTTCTTTGATCAAGTCTCTTTGAAGACGAGTAAAATGGCATAGGTAGTTCAGCTTAACGCATAGCAAAGGTCGCTGACGAGAACATCCGCTTCCGCATACCTGTCCATAGACCTAGATTCTTTGTTAGGGGATGAACAGGCACTGAAGGATCAGCTAGTTCCTTCTTGGTGGCAGCAGCTACCACCATAGCATCCACAGAAACACCTTTTGTGAGAAATTGCTTGTCAGTTGGTGCTGTTATAAATTTGGAAGGTCTCCTGGGGGTAGGGTCCACTGAATCAGGAGCCATCCAGGCCTTCTTTGCAACCACCTGCATGAGGGGATCAAAGGGGGGGGACACCCAGGAGGTGGAAGGGCGAGAGCCCCACGCCTCAAGATACACAGATTCATCCTCCGAAGGGTTAAGGGCTGGCCAATTTCCCGTCTGTTTCAGGATCTCTAGAATGTCTGCGAAAGGGACATCTTCAGAAGGGGAACGGGGAACCCTCGAATCCTCTAAATCTGTGTCAGAGGTGACAGACTCAGGTGAGTCTATGTGCTTCCTCTTACACTTTCTCTTCCTAGGGGGCTCCCCTGCCAATTCGGGGGAGGCCTCGGAAGAGGGTGAGATCCCCACAGGGGATTCTTGAGGAGCTGGCTCTCTGCGGTCTGGGATGAGGGAGTGAGTCGACATAACCAAAGGCACCAAAGAGGGAGGGGCAGACGGAGCCGACTGTGGAGTCGAACAAGGTTCCAACACACTCCGCATGACCTCGAACGCACCCTTGTCTGGCAGAGCCAGAGGTCCCCGCTCCGAGAAGCTGAGAACCTCCCTCGGCACCGACAGAGATGGCTCCGAGGCCGATGTTGGAGCCGAACTCACCAGCGCCGAAGCACCGAGAGGGAGAGGGGGTTCGGACAAGGGTCCGATGCCACTCACCCCCTCGGAGCCGACGAGGGAAGCCAGGCGCCGAGATTCTTCAAAAGAAGAAATCGGAGCTGACAACGGAGCCGAAGACAATTGTATCGGCTCCGACGCTACCACAGTCTCGGTCCCGAGACGCCCCGGCTCCGAGCTCAAAGGAGTCGGAGGAGGAATATTTATTGGAACAAGTTGAGGCATCGACTGATGAGTCGGACTCTGGAGCATTTGGGCCAGTGCCTCGGACTTCAAAAGTCTACTCACTACCCTCTGGAGGTCGTGATCTGAGAGCCTCGATGACCTGGAGGAGTGAGATCTGTGGCTCTGTTCAGACAGCAGGGGAGACGCTGGAGCCGAATGAACGGAGCCAAGGGACGGTGACCTCGATCTCTTTCTAGATGTCGGCTCCGATGGTCTGATCGGAGCCGACTCAGGAATCTAATGCCTCGGCTCCGCCGGAGCCGAGGAAACCACAGATACTGCAAAGACTCATCGGCTCCAGCCGGAGCCGATGAAGCAGTAGGCTTCGAAGCCTTAGGCCTCGACTCTGAAGCTGGAGCCGAGGTCTTGGAAGCCTTAGAAGGTTTCCCGATGACACAGAAAGGGAACCTTCAGGCTTAATCAAACCCCTCAAAATGAGTTTATTTTTTTCTCCTGCAGGACTCTAGGGCTGAAGCCATGGCATACAGCACAAGAGTCCTGCAGGTGTAAAGGTCCCAGGCAATACACACAAGAAGTGTGACCGTCTGTCAGAGACATTTTCTGACAGCACGAGTCACACTTCTTGAAGCCTGAGACCTTTGTATCCTTGGACATACTCAAGGAACCGAAGTGTAATCACACACAGAAACACACACACACAGATTACACTGATAGGGGTTCAAAGGGAATTATTTAAACTAAAGGTAAGTTAAGTTAAAACTCCCTAATCAAACACATACACACCCTAAGGATAGGGAAGGAAGGGCCCAAAGGCCTTAGGGAAAGAACTATAAGTTCTTTAGAAAAAAAGGGGCTGGATAAAAGGTAGAAGGGATAATATCCACTACACTAAGGGGAAAGAAAAAATACACTAAGCTAGCTTAAGTCTAAAGAATTTAAACTAGTCTTTCACTAACCTGGAGCCGGTAGAAAACACACCTCGATCGCTGTAGCGGCAAACGAGATCTGAGGTAACTCACGCCTAGCATTGTGGGATATAAGGTGAGCCTCGAGCCGGTGGAACGAACTCTCGAGCTTTTAGAGTGGCCGAGTCGGAGCCGAGGTCGGCTCCGAACCCATCCAGCAAGAATGAAGGCGAGACAGACAACTTAACATACTACATTAGCCAAATGGATAACAGATTATATTCCAATATTTATTCCTTGAGAGGCTTAACCTTGCCAAGACAACCAAAAGATCACTCAACTAGGTCTATGGATACATCAGATGCCTTCTGGGTTACAGCATCCACTGATGACATTTGTGCAGCTGCCACATGGTCTAATGCTCATACTTTTATTTCTCATTACAAAATGGATATCATCTCTAGAAACACAGCAGCATTCAGTTCTGCGGTTCTCCTGAACATCATTCCATGAGGGCCACCCAAGGTAACCATAGCTGGGGACTCTGTCCCAACTGCTCAGGAACGAAGAAAAATGACAACACCAGATATAAAAGTTATGTACTCACCATAACTATGCATCTATGTTGTCCATTTTAATTCTTCCTCAACTTCCACCCACCTTCCTCCTATCCATGTCTTTGGGAGAGACTTAACGGAATTTTTATTAGGAACCACAGTTCCTGTTTGAGCTCCTGATCTTTCAGATATCACTTTTCTGTCATAGCTATGTTGAGATACCTTGTTGTGATATTGTATAATAGCAGCAAACTCAATCTGAGGTAAGCAGCAGCAGTAAGCAATATGATGAACATCTGAAATTACTAAAGCAGATAGGCCTTCTGAACAGAGTCACTGCAAGTCCAAAGGACTTACCTTGTCAATACATAGGTAAAATACAACATCAACAACTGAGGCTGAGGCCAAGTCCAATTCTTATTTTTTGTAATTACCTTTTTAGCATTATTACAATTTTTTGTTACTCTCATACCCCCGAAATTGCCCAATTTTAAGTATTAAACAAAATTATAAGACAAAAAATTAAATTTTCTGTGTTTAAGAACAAGTTCCTCCACAACCACACATATACCAATTGAGGATGATGTTACTCTCCATTAAATGTATAAGTACCACTGCGACGACTATTTCCTAAAAATAATTAAGATATTTAAATATCTATCATTAGGAATATGAATGAAAAAAAATATTAATAAATGAAAAACACAGTTATGCTAATAAGCTGGACAAGTTAAAGATGGCTTGAGGTAAATCAACTTTTCTAAATAGCAAGTTCCAAAAGATGCCAAAATATCAGTATTACAAGCTACGTGTTACTGTCATGCAAAAGAAGTATGTCTGACTGGTTGTACAGTTATTTGCAATTTGTGAAAGTGATTCAAACAGCTACATGAATGTGTTCAGTACTGTGCATGGAGGTACAAGGGACTTATAACTTAATGTGCAGTGGAGCAGATGTAGCATAGTGAAATGCTATGAGCATTCTACTATGGTAGAAAACCCATAGTCTTAATTCACAGTCAAGACACTGTACTGAGCCAATGCAGGCTCTATGACATAGTGTTATGACATACAGACATGCTCTATGGTCTCAGCAGCTGCTCTACCACAAAGGAGATATGGACCTTCAGTAGTACAACTTGCCCAGTATGCTCATGCACTAAAAGTGCCTTCATCCCCTACCAACTATTCCAACCAAACTGACCCTTCTGGCATCTAGCAGACCTATACATGCACTTGAAGACCATTATGTCATAATACGCACATGTATGTATACACAAGATGCCAACCCAATGGAATGTAAATTAGTTATGTTAACTACTCTAGACCTGAAGCACTCGTTTACACTACTGTTAAGTAAAGTATAAATGAGTGATGCTTTTACATTTTCTTCTGCACAAAACTGAGCAAACTTTCAGGGTGCAGAAGGGGTCTACCCCTAAGAGAGAGCATGTCTATAGACCTGTGGCATAAGGGAAGGTGGCCACTGACAGTGTATTTAACTGCTGGGCCATGACTTAAAGAGCTGAGTTGAGAAGAGGAGCTACTTGACCTACGATGGCATTTGTATCACATAATACAGAGGGAGGAGGGATTAAAATGTCATTACAATGCGGCAAACGAACAGCAACTGGAGAATGAAGAGACAGGGTCTTGTATTATATTTTATGTAACACTGTGGAATGACAACTTGGCAAGAAGATAGCTGGGGATCTTGTATTATATACAAATGTATTCTGGGAATCAGAGGCATAGCTGGCTCATCTAGCATCCATAGCATTCCTCAACAACACTAAGGAGAGGAAAAAAAAAAAGCTCCACTATCATACGGCTGTAACTCCTGAGAACCCAACCAGGTCCTGTGGCTGTTTCTGACTCCTACCACTGCCCCTCCACAGTTTTGAGGAGCAATTACAAAAACACATGGCGTAATACAAAGCTTAAGTTTTATTAAAAAAAACAGAGGACTTGCCATTTTTCAGTAGGACTAGTAGCTAATTCTGCAGAAATTAAATAATTTAATCAGACAGTGCTCTTGATTTGCCCTTGAAATTTCTCCAGTAAGATCATCTGCTCAACAAATAGGCTTAGGTAAAAAAAAAAAAAAAAGAAAACATTTTTTTTTCTTTTAAACTGTAGCAAATTGCCTGCCATTTGTAGCAAGCAGTTGCTGTGGTTTAGACCACATATGGAGTTTTAAGTGCTTAGGTTTTATTAAAAAAAAAAAAAAAAAAGAACACTTACTGTTTGTAGCAAGCAGTTGCTACAGTTTACATCACACAAGGACAGGTACTGTGCACAGGTTTGACTGCAAATGCAATGCCAGCATTTAAAAGCTGGTATGCACTAATGAGCAATGTGGATCAGAAGGCAAATTGCATTCCCTAATACTTTGTTACTGGAGCTATTGTCCCCTTTGCCCTGCCCTAGCTACTTTACTGATGAGAATGAAAATATGAGATGGGAGTGGAGCTTATATGATGCTAATGCAACAGCGCACTGACAGGCCGCATTGAGTGTGCAGTAGTGGTCTTCATTATGTTAGCTGTGCAAAGTACTAATTTATTCATCACTCACCTGTCATTTGCCAGAGCCATGACATGCACTGAAGCAGTGGCATAGCTCGAGTTTGTGTCACCTGGGGTTGTCTTTGAGTTTGCCCCCCACACACACACAAAATCATGGTCAAATGGGGCCCCCATATGCAGTCCTCCCCCATACAGCCATTCCAGTGTTCCATTACTTGGCTATTTCTCCCCATTTACCATAAACACTATACTGTGCATACTGTTTTATGCTTTACTTCTACAATGATTATTTGGATTTAATTTAAAACTTTTGTTTTAAATTTTATAGCACAAACACTGACAGACATCTGCTAAACAAAGTAATGCAGTCTCACAATGAAAACAGACTTAGCATTAAAACTTCTCTGCCCTTGAAACTGACATTCATGGAAACAGCACTGAAACCCACATTAAAAGAAAATGCATCTGACCAATGCGGATAAAGTTTACATTTGGGCTGTTTTCAAATCATAGCCCCCATGCATACATATTTAGGACCATGCAAACAAACACGTGGTCTTTGATTCACCTTCCTGATTGTATTAAATTATATTCCTTGTATAATACAGCACACTTGCTAGAGTGTTTTTTAAATTTATTGCTTTGAACATTTTTCCAGTAAGCTATGAAACAAAATGTATGAACCAATAATGACAAAACTGCCCAATTCAGAACATTTCCATCATAAAAGTCTACTCATATTTCTGTCATTACAATCCTCCAATATCAGTAAATATGCATAATCTCTGCAGAAGTAAAAGTCATCTAAATAATTCCATATTAAAGAGATCTGTAATTAATGAAGAGGTTGCTGGTTGCAAACAACTCTATATACTTCATTGTTTCATCTACAAATAAAGTGCCTGTTGCCCTTGATGAATAAATTGCCTAGGTTACATTAAAAAATGGTACTGTAAGCTGGTAATATTGCAATAGGGAATGGATGGCAAACTGATAACAGGTTCATAGTTACTAGGTATCTCCTCCAAAGGAGGACATTCAAGAGGGCCTTTACTTATAGCAGCTGAAGTGTTAACAACCATCAGTGAACTTCTGGCAGTGTCCCAGATTTTTCTCATGTTATGAAAACATTACTAAAAGAAGGCTAAACTACACATCTGAATAAACAGAATAAATCACTATCTAACTTTTCAAATTGTGCAAAAACTAAGTTTGAATTATAGCCAACAAAATCAAAGGAAGTGATAAGAAAAAATAAAAACAAATGCTCACTAATAGAACAGTCTAGTTCTACCTGTTTTTAGTTTACAGTTACTTATACAGAGTAAGGTATGCTAGAATATACCATTATCATTTAGTTGGATGATACACCTAATCAGATTTAAAAGAACTGCACTAGATCAAAGTACAGGAAGCCCTATGGCTTACTACATTTATGTTATAAACAAGTAGATGCTGCACAGTTTAGAAACAGACTTCTTTGCTTCTTACATATGTATCCACTGCCTAGAAAGGCATCCCCTTTTTTTGATGGAAGAAATTATTACAAAAGAATGCAGATGTAATTCTAGCATGACTTCACTGCTACAAAACTCAGGAATATGTTTGACTCATACCTGTTATTATCCTGCCACAGGTGAAACTCACTTTAACTGGCTTGCTAAGACACATTTCAAAGTAAACTTTTGTTTATAGTAAATTTTATGATCCTAATTTGCACAGTGAGAATGAAATTAGACTAGATGATTATCTACTGCTCCTGCTGATCTACAAAAAGGGTCCACATTAGAACATTGAATGTTCAACATTTCGAGTGTTCTAATATCAAAACGTTTTTGGCGAACGCTGAAAATATCGAAGAAACAGAAAACCGAATTTTTTCCTAGGGAAAGAATTTGGTTGTCCGTTTCTGTTGCTTTGGTATTTTCAGGCTCTGGTGGAAAGTTACAGGACGGGTTCAGGTAAGTGTGTGATTGTGTAGAAATGAGGGATACGGTGGGTTAGGTGAGTTAGGGTTAGGGCACAGGTCAGGTTAGTGTGCGATTGTGTGGATGTGAGGGTTAGTGCGGGGTAGGTGAGTTAGGGTTAGGGCGCGGATGAGGTGACTGTGCGATAGTGACGGACCTTAGGGTTAGGGTTTGGGTTAAGGTAAGTGGATAGTTAGTGGTGTATGTATAGTTTAGTGTAGGGTTAGGTGTGCTGTTTGTTTGGTGTGCTTGTGTTATGTGTATGTGTTGTGGAACAGCAAATTTTTTCCCTAGGAAAAAATTTGCTGTTCTGTATGTTCAATGTTTTACATTTTTGATTCATAGGGTTCGATATTAGAACACTTGAAATTTTGAAAGTTCGGTGTTCTAATATAGACCCTACAAAAATATGTGTTGCAATCCATTTGTTGACTCACTCTTTCCATACAATCTGACAGAGCATTTTAATTCTATAACACTATTTCTACATAGAAATACTATCTCTCAACTGCTTTGCTGCTGTTCTCTCACAAACAGGATTCATGTCCCTGTTTACTCCGGTCTTTTCTTACCATTCCTGTTCCCCTTACCTTCTTCTGTTTTTGTTTGAGGCCTCTAGAACCGGGTAGATAACTTCTAATGTGATCTAATAAGTATTTATAAAGACAAAAAGTATCAGCATGTTTGCATTTCAATTCTCTTACTTTCCTCATGATTGCCATCATGTCACTATGGTTCATACCTCTCAACCTCTTAGTGCAGAAAATCTGAAAGTAGCCTAAAATTATCAGGGAACAAGGGCCCCAAAACAGAGATAGATTTTAAGTATTGCTCCTGTAAACTTAGAAAGTTGCTAAAATAACAGGTTTTATGTTAGCATGCATTTTCTGAAGAATATAAAGTCCAACCCTCAAATGTCCCTGTTCTTCTTTTTTAAACTAACACAGCCCTTCCATGTATCATCATCCCACATTAATGGTGCCAACACTGGATGTGATAATGTCACTAGACTGATTGCAAGGTGACTCACAATGGTAAAGTCTCACAGACAAACACACACACACACACACACACACACACACACACACACACACACACACACATGTACCTTCTCTCTTACCGGAACAGCTATCCATACATCCTCAACCCTTTTTTCCCATTTTCAAACCTGCAGTCGGCCAGTTCGGGTGTCACTTCAACAGTGATAATCATCTCCAACCAAGGTTTACACCACCGGATGGGTAGCCCTGCCGCAGTACAAATGCTGTTTTGTAAATTCCTACATAGCTGTGATTAAAAGAGGACAAATCTCTCCTGCGATGTTACAGGTAAAAGCACGAACACTCTTCAGCACTCTGCACTGTCATGGTAACTTAAATTTTGCAAGTGTAGAATGACTTGACAAGTTTACATACACGGTGGAATGCATGCGTACAATGCACACACAATCCTCCTTAAAGGAAAAGAAGCTGCCACCGCAGTGTTAAGAAGTGTTTTTTTTTTAAGTGATTACTACTTTTGAAGTCTGCCACCCGGTGCACACCGCCCCTCTTGCCCCCCTCTAGCTACACCGCTACATTGAAGTTCTCCACTATGAAATTCACAATTCTTCAAGCATTCCACTAGATAAAAAGTCCAGCTGATGTAAAGACTACTGAAAAAGTCCTTCCCAAACAAAGAGCAACAGCTTACAGACCATGAACAAAACTATCTTACTGCTCATTGGAATATAAAATAAATTACTCATTTAGTCAATCTTCAAGCTCTAAGAAATGCAGTTTGTCTATAATCATCATAATTCACCTACCAAAGGTGACTAATATTTTACTAATTGGCAACTTTTGTTATCAGTTCTTTGGTAGTTCTCTGCAGCAATAAAGAAGCAAATTATTTTGCAGAATATACTTTTGTACATTAGATATTGTTGCCTTCATGTATGTTTAATCAAAATGGGAAAAGAGTTTTGACCATTTCCCAATGATCCTCTGTGCTCTTGTTTTATAACATTACTTGTTGCTTCCATTAAATGAGCCAGTTACAGAACAAATATTTGTATTATTAAGTGAATTATTATAATAATAATAATTATTATAATAATTATTTAGGGTGGTGCTATAACACTGCAGTGCTCCCTGATAGCCAATTCATATTTTGTATAGAACTGAGAAGAAAACTGAACTTGAAAGATTTGGGAACTCTTCAACAATGTACATTGGCTTTGTAGCTCTAGTGTATGTTACATGCCAAAACATTTCACAGGTTTATAGGTTCATAGGTAGGTACTAGGCTATCGGCCCAAGGGCCTACGTAAGCCTAGCCAACAAGGTTCCCTGGCTTACGTCACCCAAGAAAGTTATTTTCCTGTGCCACTGTCGAGCAGTGACACAGAAGTGATCCCCGGGGTGTATTTCCTATTTCCTATCCACTCAAGATTTTTCTTGAAGAGTGCTAATGAAGAACTTTGCTTGACCTAGATGGGTAGCCTGTTCCAGTGTATGGGAAGTCTCTGGGACAGGAATCTATCCCTCCAGCATGTCATGTTTATTGTGGTGACAAGGTTTAGGTCCCTAGACCGTGTAGCTCGGAGAGATTGGGATTTCTTTAGGTGTAGCATGTCCAACAGTTCTGGGTTTAACATAGCTTTATAAGTTAGGCAGAGATTACCTCGTTGTAGGCGATATACTACGGAGTAAAGCTGGAATTTTTTGAGACGGTCAGTGTATGGCATTTGTTTGAGGCCAGTAATCCTCTTTGTGAGGTACTTCTGTGGCCTTTCCAGCAGCTGCAGATGTCTTGTGAGGTACATTCCAAAAGGGGTGTCGAGTAGGGAGGAACAATGACTCTTTTGTTCCTGGATGAGAACATTTTTATGATGAGGTGTGCCATGGACAAGGACCTTATGAATACTGTGGCGATGTGACTATCAAAGGAGAGACTACTGTCCACCTGGGTCCCAAAGTCTCTTATCACACATTTGGTGTTAATTCGGTGTTAATTTGGTGTTCGGTGTTAATTAGATTGCTGTCTATGTGGTAGTTCATGGGTACAGAGTTTTTACCAAAGGGGATGACATTGCACTTTTTGGCACTGAGCTTGAGGCCATGGCTCTGACACCAGGCATCTGTCTCAGCGAGGCCCTTTTTGACTGGATATTTGTTGGTTACAAAAGTTCAACAGTTTATTTGAATGATAAGAAAAAGGGCAGACTCTATGACCTTACATGCTGTTAAGTATGTTTCTATTCTTCCAGTCAAGTGGCTACAGCAAAATCCAGTTCAAAAGAATGGAAAAAAAATCAAACACAGGTAGCGACAAATATAACAGCAACTACAGAACAGTGGAAAACAAAGAGACAATAATGCTCTAGTGAATTAATAAAGTACAAAAGGAAAGCATTCATGTGTAATAACAAGGAGAAACAGTCTAATGATGAGTGACTGGTGCTTTGGAGGCAATTTGTTAAAGCATCTTTTTTTTTTAAGCAAAGAAACTAATGAATGCATTAAACACCTTTTTGAAGATGTCATTACAACTGGCATCCATCTACCATTAAATGCCCCCTAAATCTTCCCAAATTCCTCATAAAGTTCACAATCATATGCATCTTCTTACTCTTATGTAGCAACATTGAGTCAAATCCAGGCCCAAGCCCTTGTTCTGTTTCCTTATTAATGTACAAAAGCATTCAAAACAAAATAACCCAACTAAGCCCTTTTATCTCTATTCACAATCCCCAAATCATTGCTATCACAGAATATTGGCTTAAGCCACAAGATGCCTCCAAACACCACTTCTTCCAAGGCTAGGACTGTTTTCTTGATGCCAGGACAGGATTAAAGCAAGGAGAAAGTACTCTCCTTCTTGCTCAAAGTAATGTCGCCTCAGATTCGCTTCTAAATCGGTTAGTACCACAACCCCGTTCTTCACTTAGCTCCCAAGTTGCATATCTCCCTCCTCCTTCTTCATTACAAAAGCTTAATAACCTGCTCAAGGACTTAACTTCCTCTCTTTGGAGCATCAAAAATCTGATTTTTCTTGGTGACTCTAACCTCAGTCTTCTTGGCTCTTCACAAAATTGTGTACTTGAACTTAATGTATTTAATCTTATACAACTTGTCTCTGAATCCACTAGACCCAATCCTTCCTCAGCACATAACTCACTACTTGATCTAAATCACTGACAACCCCTCACTTATTTCCTATATCTCTATCCACCATCGCAACCTAAATGATCACTGTCCTATAAGCTTTAACATCCACCTAGACTGCAAAACATCCCTTCCAAAACTTATTAAAATTTGTCATACATCTCAAGTAAATATTACTAAACTAAAACATATATATTCTTTCTCAAATGGGACCTTATACTCTCCTCCCCAGACCCTAATGATGCTGTCCATCTCTTTACCCAACTTCTCTGTAATCTCAGAGTCATTTTCCCCTGTAGTGACAGGACTGTACAAGAAGAAGAAAAACACTTGGCTCACCTATGAACTCAAAACCCTCCTACTTCTCAGAGACAAAGCACGGCACTCCTGGAAGTCTGACTCAACTCTTTTTACCAGACAGCACTACACCCTCCTCAGAGACATGTACAAACAAGCAATATGTCAAATGAGCCATCACATGAGAACACATCAATCAAACCTTTTCACTCTCTTAAACAATTCTGGACAGAGGTCAACTAATGAACAGGTCATAAGACTCCCCCAAATGCTCACTCCTCTCTTGTCTCTCGTCCTCAGACTTTCCCCTCCATCAGCTCACATACTTCACTCCCTCACTCAACCTATCCCTCATCTGCCTGTTATACTCCCTTCTTTTTCTCTAGAAAGATCATAAAAAATACTACACCTTTTCTTTTAAACCTAAAACTTCACTTGCCTGCAGTGACAGACACCTTCTCCCCCCAGTTCATATTCCATTATAGAGAATACATACATGTTACTCCTCTGCTACATAGCTACAAGCTTTGCTTAACTCAAAACTGTATGTCCAATATATATGGAAAAGGGCAGAAATCATACATCTCCCCAAAAAATTCCATCCTCAAGCTATCCAGAGATTACAGCCCAATCTCCAACTTCCCCACCATTGTGAAAATATTAGAAAATGGTCTACAACCAACTCTCAAACTAAACAAGTCAATACTGCCTTCTCTCTTCCAAGCAACATGCTTACTAGTCTGGCCGCAGCACTTCCAATGCACTTTGAACCTTCACTGATCCACAACCTTTTAGCTATGGACAAAGGCCTCCTTACTAGTGCCTTTGTCCTGGATGACCACCCAATCCTACTTAACAGCATCACTGACACTGGGATTAGCCCTGACGGTATTCCCTTGCTCCAAAATTACCTATTCTACTCACATTTCTCAGTAAATTGTAACAGTACATCAGCCACCACTTCCTTACTTAAAGAGGACCCTAAAGGCTCCATACTGGCACCTCTTCCATTCTCCATTTTTATAAATATGCTTACAATCGACCTCCTACAACTTCCAATCTTACTACATGCCAATGACATGTTTATCTTATGCTTCAGCCACGCATTCCACTCAATTTAGCATGATCTGCAAAAAGATTTCCTCTCCCTCATTAACTAGCTCAATATCAAACAACTATTATTTAACTCCTCAAAACTAAAACTATGCTCCTCAGAACCTCCACCAAAATACAAAAGAATGCCATTGAGCAGAGTAACACCTTCAGACACTTAGGAGTCTGGCCTGATCCATCACTTAAGATCCACCATAAACTTGAAAACACCCAGAAAAATATAAACTCCCTACTCTACAAGGCCAAAAAAATCTCCTCTTCCTTTCTTGTCCAACAAGAAATGCTACTGGCAAAGGGATTCTTATAGCACAACTTGAGTACTGCCTACCTCTACACCCAAAAGAAACTCTTACCACCAACCAACCAATCTCACTACATCTGCTGTTTCACTACCCTTTCCTTAAAGTATGAACATCACTATCTTACACTAGTCAAGACAACTGGCTGCTAGTTCAGCAATGAGATAATCTACTCCTTGGCTTCCAAATTTTCCAGCTTCTGAAAGAATACTCCTGCCCTTCTCTATTCTCTAGCTTACTTAGACAGCCTCTGTCATATAACCTTACATCTCTTAGTCAATCTGGGCCTCTCTTGCAAGCACCTAAAACTAAACTTCAGTACTCTAACCAATCCCTTTCTACCTTTCACAATACAAGCTGCTTGTAAGTCCTCTGCCTCAGGTCACATAAGCTCATCTCTCTAATCTCTAGCACATACTGCCTATTATTTTCACTACAGCATCTCTTCTGTAACTCCTAACATGTCACTACTCTAACTGAAGCAAGTATTATACACAGTGGTTTCTGCTGACTACCTTCTTAAATAATTTTTGTTAAACTGCATTAACTACAGGTTACACAGACTAAGATACTGTAAAACTGTATATTCATATTTACTGAAAGGTTTATTGAAACAAGCTGACCAAGCACTACCGTCAAGATTTATACATTTTCTTTATAACATAGATCACTACACTGTACTTCCTCAGATGACTCAAATTACGAAATGTCCACCAGTCATTTTTTTACATTCACTTTTATCTAGTTTTAAATTTCATCCTTGATGAAATATTCTTTTTCTGTACTGAAGCATTCTTTGTCTGCATCTTTATCTCATCCAGAGAAAAATGGTTTCTCAGCAGGCTGAAATGTTCTTTCATTGATAGGATCTGTCTGTAACTTTTTTCTGCTGTATTAGCCATTTCCCTTTAGCAGGTTTATTCACTTGAATATCTGTATAAATTAAACTGTTTATGATATTTCAACAAGCCTCTATTGTCAATGCCATTTGTTACAAAAACATTCAGGAGTATAATACATTTTGTTCTACACAAGCACATTCTGTTAACCTATTCATACTTGTTTACTGCATATTTCTTTTCTGTACTTGCAGATGCTGTGCTACATGCTATTTATACACTGTTAATATGATAGAAAGCAGTTTTACCAAACCTATGTTACTGTGAAAGTCAAACAGTTCTACAAATTATATATTTGTTCTATCAAATACATGTTATTACTATGAGGTAAACCAGTTTTACTTTATATAATTATATAAAGTCCCCCTTTTTATTTTGAAAACCAAAAAAATTTAATTTAAATCAAAATTTAAAATTTTGAGTTTTGCAGAAAAATCATGTCTCTATTGGTTATGTTACTTCCTTTACCACATACATTAGTTACAACAGATATCTGGTTGACAGTCTATTTGATACATACATCCTAATATTTATCATTAAAAATCATTAAAAATATTTTTAAAAATAACAAGTGTGTAGAGAGCTCTCTACACACTTGTCATTTTTTTTAATATTTTTAATGATTTTTAATGATAAATATTAGGATGTTTCATGTACTAAATGAGTTGCTGTCTTTAAATATTTTTATTCTTAATTGAGTTTGATGTATGATTGGTTGCTGCCCATTTAAAAGCATCACGGTTTCACATTATCTTTGTCTGATGAAGCGGCTTTGGCTGCAAAAGCGCTCACCTATTTGCAACTGAAATAAGGAACTCTGGTTTTTAGAAGCTGTGCTCCGTTACCTCCATTACTTTTGTTCTTTGTATGCTTGTTTTACTGGAGGAACGGTTTACCTACACCATTACATTTGTTTTTTGCTGCTATTTGATACACAGTTTAACACACATGCACGTTATTGTGATCAACAAAACAATGGCTACCATAGCAATTAAAACTGTGATAATGGTTTCCCACCATTCTGAAAATAACCATTTAACCAGTCACTCCATGTCTTTCTAGCTTTTCAGGTACTAGCTGTAGTCTACTTAAATGTTTCTTAATGAATTCTGTCTTATCTGGAATACAAGTACATCACTCCTCGTTGATCAGAGCACAAACACCCCCCTAGGAATCAAGTAAGTAATCAAGTCCTATCCTATTTTATAGTACCATTGTCCTCATGGCTGTCACTTCCACTGTTATGTCTGTAATTGCCCCAGTTGTGGCATTAACCAGTACTTCTAATAATATACTGAGATTTTTCCATTCCCATATACTCTTTACAGCTCCATATGCTGGAAAAATTCCTGCTCCCGCTATTATTCCACCTCTTAAATCCATACTCTTTAACACTTTTGCTTTTGCTGCATTTATGTCATGACTGTAGATCCATGACTGATCTAATGTACCAATACTGTTTTCTAATTCTCTCTTTCTCCTGACATTCCTTATTTTACCTTCAGGTAATTCTTTAGTTAAACTCATTTATGGTAGTACATACCCAACATAACATGTTCCTTCCCATTCCATAGGAAGACATTTATATTTTTTTGTACTGTAAATGTAGTATTCTCCCTCACATAATGTACCCATTGGACCCTACTGTAGTCTTGGATTAAGACTAGTCACAAACTTGTGTATGTTCTTATCATTTGTATCCTTCAAAATTCTGGAACATATAAATTGTACTACTTCTTTCCTGATATTTTCTGGGGGACATTTCCTCCAACTGGTCCAACTGAACATTGTATTCATTATTTCCATTGCTTTTTCCAATTTTTGTTGATCTAAAAACTTTCTCACTTCTGCCCTGCCTTCTAACTCCTTTTCCAGGTTTTATTTAAACATCCTCTAGCTACTGTGATGCTGCATTTACTGACCCCCTACTGGTTTTGACCCAGTGTGTTGTATATGTATACATACACTTTCTTTTGGAAATGCCCTTACCTTTAAGGTTGGAACATCTACTTGTTTTGGTTTGCCACAAAGTATATTCCTGTTACTAATTGTTTAGCAAATCTTTTAGTTCCATGTGTACTGCTGAAAAATATACTATATCCATTGCCATAAGTATTGGTGCACATACCCAACATTCAGTTGCATTATTTACTTCTGCATATGCAATTTGCATTACTGTAAATGCATTAAAATAGGTATCTATCCTATCTTGTCTTTTGATATTGACTGGCCTTTCAGACTATATGCAACATCCATTGCATATATTATAATAACTAACTGTATCAGTTTCTGTTTTCAAATCTATTTTCTGGGATCTTTTACCAATAAAGTTCTTTTCTCTTCCTGTTTTGGTAATTTGGGTCTCCCAGTCCAGAAAATGGGCTTTTGAAAAATAGATAAATAAAAAATTATTTACCTACCCTTCATTTTCTCTCCCTGTACCAACATGATTTTTTAGACTTTTTCACACACTGTACTCTTAGAACCAATGGTTCAATCAATTCCTTTACTTCAAAAGTTCCTTGCCAATTACTGTCCCATAGACCAGTTTTACTGAAAATTTGTACCATGACTTTACTTCCCAAATGAATACACCCCTCTTCTGGCAATGTTGGAATTTTTTTCCACAAATGGAATGCTTGCTATTTGGCTATCTCTTGGCATACGTCCTACAGGTGTTTCATCCATTGTTGATGCTTTGGCATTTCTAACAATGGTCTTTCATTCAGTACTTCCAAGTCAAAAGGAAACTGTAAGGGCATCTGTCTGCCTGTCATCACTTCAAATGGAGATATTCCTGTCTTGCTGTTTGGTGTTGCCCTGACTCCCATCAAAATGCTAGGTAAGTGATTTTACCCAATTATTTCCTTTCTCAAGGCACACTTTTTCAACCAGGGTTCATTTCATTCTTTCTGCCATCCCATTTGATTGTGAATGATATGGAATATGAAACTTTTGCTGAATTCCCAGCATGCTACAACGTACTTTCATCATCTTACTGAAAAAATGTGGTCCATTGTCTGATTCTATCACCCTGGGCCATCCCCAATGGCAAAAAAAAATGTTTTTCCAAAGTGCTTTTACTGTCACTTTAACTGTCATTCCCTTGGTTGGAATTGTTTCCACCAATTTGGAAAAAGATCTACCACTACCAGCAAGTAGCTGTACCCACCCTTTACAGGGGGCAATGGTCCCGCATGGTCAATTTGTATAGAGTACCATGGTCCATCTGCCATGGGTACCTTATGCAACTGTGGCTTTTTGTGCTCTGCATTTGTTTGTAGACATATCAAGCATTCATCCTGCACTAACTGACACAGTTTTTTCAAACATGGATTCCAATACTTTTAAATTTTCTGTTCCTACATGTCCCAAAATTTGGTGATTAAACTTCACTAGTTGTTTTGCCAACTGATATGCTTGTTTCTCTTCCCTTGTGCGTGGCTGCTGTTGGAAGCGGTGCTGGTTTAGGCTGGTTTAGGTGGACTCATAAAACTGCAACTTCCACCCTCCACTACCTGCCTGGGTTTTTTTCCCCTGGGTTCACTCTGTATACTGGCTATTATAACCTGGAGTAAACCACACCAAAGTTATACTCTGGTTTAGGGTAATTATTCCCCTCTCAACTACAGAAAGTGCTACTCATAAAACTGCAACTTCCACCCTCCACTACCTGCCTGGGTTTTTTTTCCCCTGGGTTCACTCTGTATACTGGCTATTATAACCTGGAGTAAACCACACCAAAGTTATACTCTGGTTTAGGGTAATTATTCCCCTCTCAACTACAGAAAGTGCTCTGGACTCATAAAACTGCAACTTCCACCTCCACTACCTGCCTGGGTTTTTCCCCTGGGTTCACTCTGTATACTGGCTATTATAACCTGGAGTAAACCACACCAAAGTTATACTCTGGTTTAGGTAATTATTCCTCTCAACTACAGAAAGTGCTCGGACTCATAAAACTGCAACTTCCACCCTCCACTACCTGCCTGGGTTTTTCCCTGGGTTCACTCTGTATACTGGCTATTATAACCTGGAGTAAACCACACCAAAGTTATACTCTGGTTTAGGTAATTATTCCTCTCAACTACAGAAAGTGCTCAGCGTGGACTCATAAAACTGCAACTTCCACCTCCACTACCTGCCTGGGTTTTTTCCCTGGGTTCACTCTGTATACTGGCTATTATAACCTGGAGTAAACCACACCAAAGTTATACTCTGGTTTAGGCTAATTATTCCCCTCAACTACAGAAGTGCTCAGCGTGGACTCATAAAACTGCAACTTCCACCCTCCACTACCTGCCTGGGTTTTTCCCTGGGTTCACTCTGTATACTGGCTATTATAACCTGGAGTAAACCACACCAAAGTTATACTCTGGTTTAGGTAATTATTCCTCTCAACTACAGAAAGTGCTCAGCGTGGACTCATAAAACTGCAACTTCCACCCTCCACTACCTGCCTGGGTTTTTTTCCCCTGGGTTCACTCTGTATACTGGCTATTATAACCTGGAGTAAACCACACCAAAGTTATACTCTGGTTTAGGGTAATTATTCCCCTCTCAACTACAGAAAGTGCTCTGGACTCATAAAACTGCAACTTCCACCCTCCACTACCTGCCTGGGTTTTTTTCCCCTGGGTTCACTCTGTATACTGGCTATTATAACCTGGAGTAAACCACACCAAAGTTATACTGTATGTTTCATTGATATTTGTTCTTTTAATAGTGACATTGATGTTATTTCTGGGTATTCTCCCCTGATATAGAAACTAGTCTTCTGCCAGTCTCTTGCTAGATTGCTTGATTCCCTCACTATATCTCCTCTCTTCTGCTGATTAATATATATACTGCACTACCCCTAAACCAATCTGTGACTCCAGTTCTCTCTTCCTTACCCCTTCTCCTACCTAAAGTACTGTCTCTCTCCCTCTTGACATTATCCCAGCCTCTATTCATATTTCCCACACCTCATGTTTACAGTGTCTCTCCTGCCTGACTCTTTTCCTTTTAGTTCTTCTGGCCTTTACCTATCTACTATTGCTAGTTCTCTCTGTCCCTGTGCTCTCCGTTAATATCTCCACTACTCTCCTGCCTCCCTTGTAACTTTTCAGGGAACTGTTTCTCCTGAGCTTTACCTACTCATTGTCCCCCTGCCTCTAGTTAACCTAACTACCTCCTTGTATCCAGACCCACTCCCCTAGGATAGCTTCTTTCTGATTGTTCTCCACTCCTCTCCCCTGCTCTCACACTATTTGTGTCCTCTGCCTTCCAAACTGAAGTATTAGAACTCCCTCGCATCTTACCCTCTCCTATTATTGCTTCCACTTTTCCTCCCTATCTCTCTCCTCTTCTGAGTATATCATTACTATCTTATTCTCAGTACTATACCTCCAGGCGTATCCTCCCACTATATGGAGGTGACCCACATCTAGCTCCATCTAGGAATACTTCTATTAGGGCCACCCGTCTCTTAGTTTAATCTGACAGCCTCCTTAAAGAACATATTAGTATACCCTCTTCTACTGCAATCCCTGTTGTCCCTACTATATATCCTGTATTGCCACATTTTATGTTATCATATGTCTTCTCCTATCTTTTCTGCAACTAGTTGTGTACTCTAGTGTCAATTGAACCTCTGCCCGCCCCCTGGCTTACTACTTCCGTTCCAGTAACTGTTAAAAGGGGTTGATCCCTCTGGGCCATCTTGTTTCTCTCCCCTTGTGCGTGGCTGCTGTTGGAAGCGGTGGTGAGTAGGTTAGGCCTGTTGCAGCGCTATCTGCCTTGTTTAGCTAGCTTAATTTTAACTGCATTGACATGTTTTCTCAGTGGCTCCTAATGTTGCTTGTTGATAGTGTTGGCTGCTAGTGCTTGGGGATTTATTGATGGTAGTGTTGGTCGCTAGTGCTTGGGGACTTATGTAGCTAATGTTTATCTGCATACACATGTTTCTCGGTTGTTCGCACTGTTGCTCATTAGTAGTGTTGGTCGCTAGTATTTGGGGACTTGTGTAGCTGAATTCACCTACTTTTACATGTTTTCTAGTGGTAGTAGATAGTGTTGCTCGCTAGTGTCTGGGGACTTGTGCAGCTTGTTTTATAGGCATTTACATGTTCTCTCAGTTGTACTAACTGTCGCTAGTTGGTAATGCTGGTCGCCAATGCTTGGGGATTGGAGTAACTATTTTTATCTGTTTACATATGTTTTCTTGGTAGTATTAGCTGTCGTTTAGTCGATAGTGTTGGTCGCTAAGACTTGGGGATTTGCTTAGATAGTTATCTGCATTCACCTGTTTATTTTTTGATTGTACCTACTGAATACATAGCCTTTTATATGTTGGTTATATCTTTTGGAGGGCTTTGTGTGCTATACAGTTGTGTTTACTTTCTGAGACTATTGTGTTGGTATACTGATTCCACGTGTTTGGGGAATCTCCAATTGAGTATCTAAAACCACTGTATGGCTAATGACTCAAGTATTTTCCTAACCTATGCCTGCTAGGCTATTTTTAGTTATCTGGTAGCTCTATTCAGTGGTCAGGGACATAGTTCCGACTTATTTTGTCTACTGTAGCTGCTTCTATTTTTTTTTTCAGTTTGATGACCTTTTGGCCTCTTAATTTATTGGCAACATCGTTTTTGTCTTTCCCTTGGACTTCAGAATATAGGTCTTTGCAGCCTTTTAGTGTTTTCTTGGACTGTGCTATAATTTAAAAATATAACTTAATTCCCCAATGTATTTATGATTTGATAATGAGGGTATCTGCCCGAGAGGTACTGAATAGTGTAGTTTAAATGCAACCCCTCTCATGTACTAAGCGTGTTGTTGATTACTGCTGAGATATAGGGACTATAATCAGCTCATAGCTGCTTATTTTTGTATCCTAAGGACATATATCTTTGCTGTATTTAAGCTGCCTAGTGGTCTGTACCTTTATATGCATAAATGTATTGTATTGTAATGCAACTGCTTTTATTTGGACTAGCCTAATTAACCTAATTGCAATTTGTAATCAAACTGTTTTTGTCTTTTCTCTATCTCTTTCTAGCTGGTTTAGGGTAATTATTCCCCTCTCAACTACAGAAAGTGCTCCGCGTGGACTCATAAAACTGCAACTTCCACCCTCCACTACCTGCCTGGGTTTTTTTCCCCTGGTTTCACTCTGTATACTGGCTATTATAACCTGGAGTAAACCACACCAAAGTTATACTGTATGTTTCATTGATATTTGTTCTTTTAATAGTGACATTGATGTTATTTCTGGGTATTCTCCCCTGATATAGAAACTAGACTTCTGCCAGTCTCCGTCAGCAGCCACCCCCCCCCCGTTTGCTAGACTGCTTGATTCCCTCACTATATCTCCTCTCTTCTGCTGATTAATATATATACTGCACTACCCTAAACCAATCTGTGACTCCAGTACTCTCTTCCTTACCCCTTCTCCTACCTAAAGTACTGTCTCTCTCCCTCTTGACATTATCCCAGCCTCTATTCATATTTCCCACACCTCATGTTTACAGTGTCTCTCCTGCCTGACTCTTTTCCTTTTAGTTCTTCTGGCCTTTACCTATCTACTATTGCTAGTTCTCTCTGTCCCTGTGCTCTCCGTTAATATCTCCACTACTCTCCTGCCTCCCTTGTAACTTTTCAGGGAACTGTTTCTCCTGAGCTTTACCTACTCATTGTCCCCCTGCCTCTAGTTAACCTAACTACCTCCTTGTATCCAGACCCACTCCCCTAGGATAGCTTCTTTCTGATTGTTCTCCACTCCTCTCCCCTGCTCTCACACGTTGAAAAATGGTTTATGCAGCATTGCCTCCTCCTTAATCCCAAAAAAACAAAGCTCCTTCTCTTTACTCCTACTAATAAATCTCCTACACCTCTCTTTACTATCACCTCAAATAATTCAACCTGCATTAACCCTGATAATACCACTCGACTATTAGGGGTAACCATTGACAACCGTCTTAACTTTGATGAACAAATAAATAGTACTATTAAAGCTGTAAATAAAAAAATTGGGACACTCCATAGAATTAAACCTTTCCTTACCCCAGCAGCCAGAAAAACCATTGCTCAGACCCACCTGCTCTCCACCCTTTTTTATGCTTGACCATTTATACCACACTTTCTAAAAATAACATCAATAAACTCTCAACCTGTTATAACAGTATAGCTAGATTCATTAATGCAACTCCTTAGAACTCACCACTGTTATAACCTGAAACAACTAAATTGGCTAGAACTAAATAACCACCTACTTTACCAACAACTACTTATAATTCATAAAACCCTTCACTTCCCTGAAAATACTCCAAGCCTGGCTAGACTTATTTCTCCATATAAGAACCTAAACACTCTGCCAACAAGTTTCTAGTATCTACAACTAAATCACATAATAAAGCTGGTGATGCACTATTTTCTAATTCCATAGGGAAACACTGGAATCTAATCCCTCAAGAAATAGCGACTCTTCAGTCCACCTCTCTCTTCAAAAGACAAATCAAAGCACACCTTACTTCTCAATGGCTATGTCCCTGTACCAATCCCGATTGAAAGTATGTCTCAATACACCTTATTATTTTTCCTTCCTGTCCCCTTACTGGCCCAACCTGAAGCTTTCTGGATTTGAGAGGTGAATACTAAGGGATTCCTATATCTCTTAATAACTTTAGTATGTAGTTCTTGCTTTTTGTTGTTAACTTGACCTTATTTTTTTAAAATGTGATAGATATCCTCTCTTGTACCTTGTATAAATCTACTAAGAAAATTGTTATAAATCACTGTAATTTTATCCATACTGGAGCTTTTCTCCCCGGGCCTCTACTGTAAACGGATATATGTCCAGCTAGACTAGCCCGGTCAACAAATGTAAAATAAAATAAATAAAAATAAATATATGGTAATTTTAACCCTTTCTCTGTCTCAAAAATATAGAAATACCCACCTACTCCATCATTCTGTAACACACATTTTTCCAGTTCATCTGGCTCTCCCTTTTCCTTTTGAATCTTTTTCAAATCCTCATCTACTTGTTTTCCTTCCTCCAAGAATCATACTTCAGAAACTTGAAAGTTCACAAACCTTCCCTTCAGTCTCTTCAGGATATAAAGGCTTACCCTTCTCAACTGCTCCAATTGCTTTAGCATCCGCCAAGGCAAAAGTATTTCCATTTGCGTTTTCATTATTTGTCCTTTGATGAGCTTTTAACTGTAAAATACTGAACTGTCCCTGCAACTTGTACTTTTGAATCAGTTTCCACATATCCTGCAAAACAAAAGTATGCTTCAAAGGTTTTCCTGCACTATCAGTGAACCCTCTCCTAACCCACATTGCCATATGTAGTCTCAAAGAATTTACTACATAAGCACTGTCACTATAAATATTTACTGGACATAAGTGCTGCAAAACATATTGTACAGACTCTACCTCAGCCCTTTGTGCTGACATGTATACTGGCAACCATAACTGGTCTCCCTCCCTCTTGCAATGTCACTATTGCAAACCCAATTAAAGTATTTCCCATCCTTCCAAAAACGTGCACCATTCACATACACTGTAGGAATGTGGCAGTCAAAATCTGCCTTTAATGGTGACTTATCCGGTTTCTCCAAATTTGCCATGCAGTCATGCACTTTCCCTTCATACCCAATATAACTGGATAAGTAGCACTTGTCCCCTGTTTGTATTTGTACTTTGTACTAAAAGTAGTTATCCATTTTGAAAAAAAAAAAGTCTGACTAATCCCTTCAGTGATTTTGTTGATCTCACTCACTGTCATTTAGCAAAGTCTTGACTGTCAAATTTGGAGTTTGATCTATAACCCCCAAAAACATTGTCAAATACTCTGTCTTATTTTTTTTTCTGCTGTGTTAGCCATTTCCCTTTAGCAGGTTTATTCACTTGAATATCTCTATACATTCAACTGTTTATGATATTTCAACAAGCCTATACTGTCAATGCCACACAAGCACATTCTGTTAAGCTAATCACAGTTGTTTACTGCATATTTCTTTTCTGTACTTGCAGATTCTGTTACATGTTATTTCTAAAAATATCACACTGTTACTATGACAGAAAGCAGTTTTACCAAACCTCTGTTACTGTGAAAGAAAAACAGTTCTACCAAATGTTTTATATATGTGTATATATATATATATATATATATATATATATATATATATGTGTGTGTGTGTGTGTGTGTGTGTGTGTGTGTGTGTGTGTGTGTGTATATATATATATATATACACACACACACACACACACACACACACACACACACACACACATTTCTATCAAATATTTTTGATTACTATGACAGAAACCAGTTTCACTTTATATAATTCTATCAATTCTTTTTTATTTGTATATTAACTATTCCCTTGGTTTTAGTGTATTCTTTTATTGTATAAATTATTTAGATTTTTTTCACTTGATGTATGTCCACATTTTGGGCTGAGACTGAAACTGGTCCAGTGGGATCAGTACTCTACTCCAGTTAAATTATATAAAGAAAGAAAAAATGCAAAGGCTATGAAATCACTGAAGGAATAAAAAAAAAATGAGTGGTAGACAAAATGCATTTCTGGTGAGGAAGAAACAGAATGTATGGTAATGTTTAACTTGGAGTGACACCTTATGCCATCAGCAGGGGTAAATATATTCTAGCTGGATCAAATACTCCATATACACCACTCTCAAAATGTAGGTCATTCCAATGGAAGCAATCATGTAGTATACTACTGCCTCTGGTGCAGACTCCAACGAACAAAGAACAAAGCATTTTAGGGGGGTATTGTAGGTAGGATATAACATGCATATCCATGCAAACATTTTAATAGCTTCTTCAGTCTCTTACCAGGGTTGCAGTCTGTGAGAAGCGAACAGATGGAAAGTAGCACCTTGGAGATGGTCAGCGCTGGACTCCAGTTATCTTTTAGGATATCTAGACATATAACGCCCTGGCTGTTAATATTGCAGTGGTAAATTCTCGTTCGGAAAGTTACCTGCAGAAGATAAAAAAAAATACCTTACAAATCTAAAAATTTATCTTCTACAGTACTGGCAGTAGTGTTCTGGGGCAGAGTCTGAAAAAAGTCCATGAAGGTCTCTGCTCTGTCAGTTATCAGATACAAATTAGTCAATTAATCAAATCAAAAATATTACACCAAATCTGAAATCACAAGATAAAGACCACTGGCCAAACATCAAAACCTACTCCTAATATGAGAGGATGCTTACAGACATGACAATAATCTTGTACCTGACAGTGTGGTGGAAGTGACACCAAATAATCCCATAAAGTAAGCAAAATCCCTCAATATGCAGTGCTGTTAAGCTACTGTTTCAGACATAAAGACCGTCTGTGCTGTACATACAAACGTAAGAGTTCTGAAACGTCTTGTTTTACTCACTATGGACATAAATAGCACCAAGAGGAGGGTCTCAAATGTTTTTACATAGCCAGAAGTAACTGAGAGCAATGCACATTCCACCATGCTGAAATTGTCTTCTTCTTTCGGCTCACCACAGCAGATCACCTGTCCACTCATGATTGGCAGTGGAGTTTTACAGTGCCGAGTTGCCAGCCCGGCGCCCAACCTTCCTCAGAAGGCACACAGACACGCAAGCACTCACGCCTAGGGCCTATATAGAGTGTCCAATCTACCTACAACATGTCTTTGGGATGGGGGAGGAAACTGGAGCACCCGGAGGAAACCTATGTGACCACAGGGAGGACATGCAGACTCTGCATTTCCACCATGCTGGAATGCAATCTCCAAATCTCACATTCTGGTAATAAATAATATTCTCTGTTTTCTGGTGTGCACCCAACACCCATCCTACACACAGGAACAGTATTTATTTGGCAAACACTCTTTCACAACTCTGTGAATGATATTACAATGTCCTTGACAACTGTTGTCACTCAACATCACAGCTTCTGTAACACTTAAAGTTGTTACCTTACTGGTGGATGAAGACTGAACGCTGGAGCTTCAATTGCCAGAGTTTCAACTTTGCTGGCCATTGGAGTTCCTCCATATCAAATCAATGTCAGTCAGTTGTGCTAGCAGATATGCTCTTTTGGGGAGAATTTCCCCCTTGTTTGAATTGCTGCACCCATGGAGTTGGTATGTATAAGTTTTGGGGATGTGGGGGTTTGCTCCCTGCAAAAAAACACAAAGTGCTTTACAACATTTTTTTTTTTATTTCAGTGAATATGGGTGGCTGCGGTGGTGCAGCGGCTAGTTTTCTCACTTCATAGCAAGAGATTCTCTGACTCGATTCTCGCTGGGGTGCCTTCTTTGCTCAATCTGCATGTCCTCCTTGAGGTCGCGTGGTTTTCCTCCGGGTGCTCCGATTTCCTCCCACACTCCAAAGACATGCAGTAGGTGAACTGGACACTCTAAATTGGCTGTAGGTGTGACTGTGTGTGTTAGTGAGTGGTATGGATGAACTACTGCAGTAGGGCTAGCCACCCGGCAGTGTAAACCTTGGCTAGAGATGATTGTCCCTGTTGAAATGACACCCCAACCCCATGTGAGAAATGGGAAAAGAGGTTATGGATGGATGGATGGATGAATACAGTTCAGGAATTCATATTCTTCATGCATTTGCTCTCATCCACTCATAAAGGAAGGAAACAAAGTCATTAATATCTAGGTGTCCACTCCAGTCAAATATAGTATGGCCTGGTGTTTAGTATTTATCTGTCAGCTGAGCAAGAATGTCCAACTGAACAATGCCTATTTTCAATGGCATTCAAGGATGACAGACTCATGAAGGCGATTATCACAGACATACCTCTCAAGTGTACCTCATTACGAGGAACGTACCTCATTTGGGATCTTAAAAAGTTCTTGTTCCTCAAAGTTCCACATTGAAAGACTCTGTCACACATTCAGTGTTAGGAATTTTTTAAGTGAAATCCTTTGTAAATAGAAATGAAACATATTAATTCATTAAAAGATCTTCTTTATAAGTAAAACCAGCATATTTTAACCATCCTATGACCTTCCTAGTTGAAGGTCGTTAGTAAGCCATTTGTATGTGCTCCACATTTTGCCCATTTGTTCCACATTATGAGGGCTAGTGTTCCTCATTTTGGACATGGAAGGTTGAGAGCTATGATCACAGATAGGAAACTGCATGCAAATGTCAGCACTCCAGATTTAACAATGTGAATAAAGAACAAATAGCAACATGATATATGTTTAAGCACAAAGACAAAACATCTGGGAACATTAAGTACCTCATTAATAAGAAAATAATACAACAGGACT
Source organism: Protopterus annectens (assembly GCF_019279795.1). Lineage (NCBI taxonomy): Eukaryota > Metazoa > Chordata > Ceratodontiformes > Protopteridae > Protopterus > Protopterus annectens. The sequence continues at coordinate 397,005,317 of NC_056732.1, read as the reverse complement.
ATGATAAACATAAATTATATATGAGATTTAAGATACTACTGGAAAAAAGAAATCTCATCACCGAGCATTCAAGTGATACCAGAATTACAGTGGATATAAAAAGTTTACACACCCCCTGTTAAAATGCCAGGTTTTTTTGAGATATAAAAAAATGAGACCACAATAAATAATTTCAAAACTTTTCCCACCTTTAATGTGACCCATAACCTGTACAATTCAATTGAAAAACAAATTTGTTAGGGGGAAAAAAATATAAAAAATAAAAAACTTACAATATGCTGGTTGCATGTGTGCACACCCTTAAACTAATACTTTGTTGTGTGTGCACACTCTTAAACTAATACTTTGTTGAAGCACCTTTTGATTTAATTATAGCATTCAGTCTTCTTGCATACACACTTGCCATCAATTAAAGAGACTCTGATTAATCCCAAATAAAGTTCAGCCATCCAACTAGGATTTTCCTGACATTTACTCAGTTGCCTGCTACAGCAAATGCCATGGTTTCCAGACAGCTTACAAAGCATCAAAGGGATCTCATTGTTGAAAGGTATCAGTCAGGAGAAGGGTACAAAAAAATTTCCACAGCATTGGTTATACCATGGAACACTGTGAAAACAGTCATCAAAAAGTGGAGAAAATATGGGACAACAGTGACTTTGCAAAGACTTGGACGTCCCTCCAAAATTGATGAAAAAACAAGATGAAAACTGGTCAGGGAGGCTGCCAAGAGACCTACAGCAACACTGAAGGAGCTGCAGGAATTTCCTGCAAGTACTGGTTGTGTACTACATGTGACAACAATCTCTCGTATTCTCCATATATCTGGACTATGGGTAGGGTTGCAAGATGAAAGCCTTTTCTTATACAAAAAAGCAACCAGGCCTGACTAAAATTTGCAAACCAATACATCAAGTCTTCCAAAAGCATGTTGGGAAATGTGTTATGGTCTGATGAGACCAAGGTTGAACCTTTTGGCCACAATTCCAAAAGGTATGTTTGGCACAAAAACAACATTTTGCATCACCAATAGGGCACCATCCCCACGGTGAAGCATGGTGGTGGCAGTATCATGCTTTAGGGTTGCTTTTCTTCAGCTGGAACTGGGGCTTTATTCAAGGTAGAGAGAATTATGAACAGTTCCAAATACCAGTCACTTTTGGCCCAAAACCTTCAGGCTACTGCTAGAAAGCTGAAGATGAAAAGGAATTTCAGCTTTCAACATGACAATGACCCCAGGTATACATCCAAATCAACAAAAGAATGGCTTCACCAGAAGAAAATTAAATTTTTGGAATGGCCCAGCCAGAGCCCAGACCTCAATCCAATATAAAATCTGTGGGGTGACCTGAAGAGGGCTGTGCACAAGAGATGCCCTTGCAATCTGATAGATTTGGAGTGCTTTTGCAATGAAGAGTGGGCAAATATTGCCAAGTCAAGATGTGCCATGCTGATAGACTCCTACCCAAGAAGAGTGAATGCTGTAATTAAATCAAAAGGTGCTTCAACAAAGTATTAGTTTAAGGGTGTGCACACTTATGCAACCATCTTATTGTACGTTTTTTATTTTTTATATTTTTCCCCTAACAGATTTGTTTGTTTTTCAATTGAATTGTACAGGTTATAGGTCACATTAAAGGTGGGAAAAGTTTTGAAATGATTTATTGTGGTCTCATTTTTTTTATATCACAAAAACCTGGCATTTTAACACGGGTGTGTAAACGTTTTATATCCACTGTACAAGACCAGACTGCATATATATTTTTTCAAGATGCGTTTAAGTTCAAATGGAAGCATCTTCCCCAATGTACAAACACTTACATGAAAGCTGCAATCTCCAAAATGAGTTTTTTGGACCTGGGATTAAAAATAAGGCTATCAAGAACACATTAACCTTATGTTGTGTCTTGTACTGAACAGTACCTTTCAGTGATGGGGAGCGCAGAATTGTATGTACTTACCTTAACTGGATAAATAACTGCTTACCAAACTCAAAACATTTAGACTACAAAGTAAAGACCAAGGATGAATTCCAGAGTGGTGGCCAGCAGCAGATCTATCAGCTCTGCCACATTTCTGTTCTTGTTTGCTATAAAAGGCAAGCTGTGAGGTAGTGAAGAGATGAGCAGAGTTTGTATTACAGAATCAGAATTAGGTACATAAAACTTGTAGAAAGTATGGTGCTTGGGAAAAGAAAAGCTTTCCATGGTCTTACTGACCATGCCAAACTTCTAATAACTTTTGGCAACTACAACATTAACATTTGTTCAGAAGTATTTTACAGTTATAACTTATGTCAGACTATCTCCACTCTTACAATGCAGCACAGCACTACTTCAAAATATTAGATACAACCTTCTGTTCTTGAATTTTTTTTTTTAACTGAGGCACTAATGTTTTTGTCCATTACACTTTTCCTAATACTGTCGCTATATTGCTACATCCCTGATTTTTACATTATAACAGACACTTCATCATAAACATAATCTTAGAATATGACAAATTTGTAGACATTCTCTGTAATGTACATAAGACTAAAAACATTATTGTCTGTAAAAGATTACCTCCAAAAAGTGGATCACTATCCATGAAGATGTGGTCAGCTATGTGTACTGATTCTCATCCACTGTATCAAGGGCAGTGGAGAAAATTTTCACCGTAATGTGCACAGTGCAGTTGCTGACATCATAAAGACTGAAGACTGTCTATATAAAGTTGTGGGCAGGACATGATAGGAAAAAACATAGATTTCTTTGTCGGTATGGCATGTCATGCAGGCAGAGAATCCTTTCTCTGCCTCAGAAAGGAAAGTTAAAAAAAAGTACCTTTCAGTTTTCTCTTTTTTTTTTACTCCAAGTCAAAGAAAAGAAAATTACAAAGGACAAGTTAGTTTCTGATAACTAAAACATACTGAAACTATATTTTAGGGAGAAAATAAACCTCATATTGGACTTAAGCTGAAAGTGAAGTTGGGAATCACATCAAATTTAGCAAAAACTGCAAAGACACTGCAACACAGACATGATGTAATATCTTTTATTGGACCAAAACAGGTTTTGCAATTACTTGAGCTTTTGAGCTGGCTTGAGCTCTTCATCAGTTATTATCACATTTAGTGAAGCCTAACTTCCTTACAGTCACTTACACAAAGTAATATTTCTTGAGAACTTATGACCTGAAATAAGTGTATTTAAATTTGTAAGAGACAGAGAGAAGTGGTGCAAGGAATGCTATCCACCTTGACCTACTACTTATGCAACAGTGCTGTAAAGACTTTATTGCTTTGACAAGTTTATGAACAAAAATATCAAAATAAGGGGTTCTGTTCTAAGGCTCTCTTTTAATAGGAAGTCACAGTGACTGCAGTGTTCACAGCTGCCTAAAACTGGGTAGATATAATCTTCCTAAGGGCACTTTACTTCAAGAATAATTGGCTTGACGGCATACCTCTCAACCTGGAAACATCAAAAATCTGGACAAGGCCTAAGAAAAATAGGTACAAATCTGTATGCTGATTAACATAAAATTTGCATACATAATTATGCAACCGTGCCCACTCCAAATGGAATTCTGGGATAAAAACTTTCAAACGCAAACTGAAGAACAGACAACCAAAATATGGCACCAAAGTCCCCCTGCAGCCATTCCAATGTCCCATTACCTGGCTATTTCCCCCCATTTACCATAAACACTAATGTGTGCATACTGCTTTACTTCTACAATGATTGCTTGGATTTTATTTTTACATTTTATAGCACAATGCATAAACACTACTAGATATCTGCTAAACAAAGCAATTCTGTCTCACAATGAAAATAGACTTGGCATTAAAACTTCTCTCCCCTTGAAACTGCATTGAAACCCACACCACATCCAAAGAAAATGCATCTGGCGATTCTGGCCAGTGGTGGATAAAAATTACCTTTGGGCTGTTTTCAAATCATAGGCTCCTGGCACACAAAACAAGAAACATACACATGTTCCTTGTTGCACCTTCCTGACTTTATTAAATTATATTCCTTGTACAACACAGTGCACTTGCATTTTAAATTTATTGTTTGAACATTTTTCCAGTAGGCAACGAAAAAAAATGCATGAACCAATAATGACAAAACTGCCCAATTCTGAACATTTCCATAATAAGAGTCTACCTCCACACACATACACAATTACACACATACATATATATATATATATATATATATATATATATATATATATATATATACACACACACACACACAAAAACACATATACATCTCTACATATATATATATATATATATATATATATATATATATATATATATATATATATATATACATACACACACACACACACATCTTATATATACATATATATATATATGTGTATATATATATATATATATACACATATATATACATACATACACACACATATACATACATATATATATATATATATATATATATACATATATATATAGATATATACATATATATAGAATGACAGTAGTGTAAGCCATAGGCTTCTTGCACAGCTTCTCACATTTATTTTCAATTTCAGTTTTTTTTTTTTTTGGGGGGGGGGGGCAAAAACCAGGAAGACATTTTAAACATTACTTGTATAATTTTGTAAAGTTGCTAGAATAAAATGTTGTGTTACCACTATGCATTTCACTGCCGAGGACCCTGTGCACTACAGTCAGAGAAACATACCACTATGCCAAACCAGCAGTTTCCTGAAAGACAGGAAGACTGAAACTTAAATGGCTATCATTTAGTGAATTCAGTTCTCACTTCTCACCATAGCTCTCAACTTATTAGCACAAAAAACCTGGACAAAGCCAATAATGGGGGAATACAGAATTCAGTTTTCACTTCTCACCATAGCTCTCAATGTCTTAGCAAATCTGGACAAATCCAATAATGAATTCAAATGCCTGTCATTAGTGAATTCAATCCTTAGCCTAAGTACCTCTAGCCACCAGGTGTATTTATTGGGGGCATTTTCACACACACACACACACACACACACACACACACACACACACACACACACACACACACACACACACACACACACACTCCATTTAAGCTCTGCAGCAAAGCGAGGTCACCGGGATTAAGTGCACTTAGCAAACAAGCTCCGTTAAAGCTACAACTCCACTCGCGAGGTTAGCGGGAATACGTTAAGCAAAACACACTTTTTCAAGTACCTTAAGCAGTCCGTCCACAGACTGTTTCAAATACCTTAAGAACTCCCTCCACCATTGAAATACCTCAAACAAACTCCATTTAAGTTCTGCAGCAAAGCGAGGTCACTGGGAATAAGTACACTTAGCAAACAAGGTCTGTTTAAGCTACAACACAGCAAACAAACTCTATTTAAGTTCTGCAGCAAAGCGAGGTCACCGGGAATAAGTGCACTTAGAAAACAAGCTCTGTTTAAGCTATAACTCCACTCGAGAGGTCAGCGGGAATACGTTAAGCAAAACACACTGTTTAAAAATACCTTAAGCACTCCCTCCACAGACTGTTTCAAATACCTTAAGCACTCCCTCCACCACTGAAATACAGCAAACAAACTCCATTTAAATTCTGCAGCAAAGCGAGGTCACTGGGAATAAGTGCACTTAGCAAACAAGCTCCATTTAAGCTGTAACTTCACTTGCGAGGTCACCGGGAAATGGGAATACGTAAAGCAAAACATACTGTTTCAAATACCTTAAGCACTCCCTCCACCATTGAAATACTCTGTGCAGCAGCAGATAACTCCACCATTGGAATTTCGGAAAATGTTTCAGGAAACATCTAAACCACTCACAGATCATTCAAACAACCAGCCGGAAATAAGCCCTTGAGCTCAATTCTGACAGGCTGACGGAGCTGATGTCATCATGCATGTGATGGTGTCAGCCCAAAACATGCGAAATAAAAAAGTTTAAAAAAAAGTGAAAAAAAATCAGAACTGAAGGGGTGCCACTCGGGAATTGTGGCACCCCATTATTTGGACCCAAAACTCGGTAAAAAACGAGTAATTTGGTACAGTTGGGAGGTATGCTTGACGGAGGAGAATGAAAATTTAACTTGGCTCCAAATAATGTCAAAAACTGTTTTCTATTCATACACAATTTTACTACCTACATAGAACCACACAAAAAATATAAAATCTAAAAATCACAGGCAGGAACCACTCAGAATAAAAAAAAAAAAAAAAACTTCATTCTCTGGCACCTCGGCTAAAACACAGCCTTCAAGGAGTACTAAAAAAAATTCTAGCTAACATATTCAAATATACCCTTCAATAAAACAACTGACTGCGGTGGTGGTGCTGCGGTAGCGTTGTCGCCTCATAGTAAGATGTCCTGTTTGATTCTCAGCTAGAGCGCCTTTTGTGTGGCAACATGCGTGAATGGGCGTACCTTCGTTGAAGGTTATGCGTCAGGGCCAGCAACTCGGCACGTAAAAATCTACTGCCAATCATTAGCGGACCGGAGTTCCGCTGTGGCGACCCCTAACCGGGAAAAGCCGAAAGACACAACAACAACAACCAATAAAAATACACATTAAATTAACACACTCCAATTACAATCTACATTGAAATCTGAAGGACAAAGAGTATTAAACTTTAAAATAAAAATAGCTTCCTTGTACATAAGTTTTCTCTTATAAACATTTTCTGAACAATAATTCACAAACACTTTTTCTAAAACTGTTGCCTTTAAACCACTAGGGTCACACTTGTGAAGCTGTGCAAAATGCTGTGCAACAGGACTTTCAGTTCTAAATTGTTTAATTTTTCTAATATGTTCTTGCAACCTTACTTTAAACTTCCTTTTACTTTCCCCAATGTAAGTCAAACCACACGGACATTGTAGAGCATATATGATACCTTCTGTATCACAGCTGTAAAAATCAGAAGTATAAAAGGAAACCCTATTTATATATGTAAATATCCTAACAATGTACTGACATACATAACAATGACCACATGGGTAGGTCCCTAAAAGATCAGGACAAGCAGAAGGAGCTGGGGGCAAACACAAATAATTATGGATCAAATATCTCTCAAATTTCATCCCCTCCTATAAGATATACTAAGAAAAGGATATAACACACCAGCAAAGTTTCACTGTAATGTGCACACTGCACTTGCTGACATCAGCAAGCCTGAAGACTGTCTCTATAATGTGGATTTGACTCGATAGGAAAAAACATAGATTTCTTTGTCTGTATGGTATGTCATGCAGGCAGAGATACCTTTCTCTACCTCAGAAAGGAGAGGTCAAGCTAAGAAAAAAAATGTGTTTGCGTTTTCTCTTTTTTGACTCTTAGGCAAGGAAAAGAAAATTACAAAGGACAAGTCAGTTTCTGATAACCAAAACGTACTGAAATCATATTTTAGGGAGAAAAGAAACCTCACATTTGAGTTAAGCTGAAAGTGAAGGTGGACTTTTCCTTTAAGACAGTCAAGGGAATCGCATCAAATTTAGCAAAAACTGCAAAGACAATGGAACACAGACATGATGCAATACCTTCTACTGGACCAAAACAGGTTTTGCAATTACATAGGTTCATAGGTAGATACTAGGCTATCTGCCCTAGGGCATTTATAAGCCTAGCCAGAGTGTATTTGGCTTCCGCCTCCCTATTAGATTAGCCTACTGTGCCTCTGTAAAGTAGGTCACAGAGGGTACCCTTTTAAGATTAGTTTACTGTGCCTCTGTCTAGCAGGGACACAGAAGAGATCCCAGGGGTGAATTTGTGATTTCCCATCCACGCGTCCAGATTTTGCTTGAAGAGGGTCAGCGAGGGGCTATGTCTAACATGAATTGGGATTCTATTCCAGAGTGAGGGGAGCCTCTGGGTAATGAATCTGTCCCTCCAGCATGTACTATTTATTTTTGTGCTGAGGTTTAGGTCCCTGGAGCGTGTAGCTCTAAGGGACTTGGATTTTTTGAGGTGGAGCATGTCCATTAATTCTGGGTTTGACATGGCTTTGTACGTCAGGCATAGATCACCTCTGAGTAGGCGGTAAGCAACTGAGTAGAGCTGGAGTTTCTTTAGTCGAGCTGCATAGGACATCTGTTTGTAGCCCATGATCCTCTTGGTGAGGTACTTTTGGGGTCTCTCCAGTTGCTGCAGGTGTCGGGTAAGGTACATCCCAAAAGGGGAATTGTATTAAATTATGGGCCTGATGAGTGACGAGTATAGGGGCACAATGACTTCTCTTGATCTGGATGCGAACCCTTTCGTGATAAGATGGGCTATATAGAAGGTCTTTCTAACCACTTTGGCAACGTGATTATCAAAGGAGAGATTACTATCTACGTTGGTCCCCAAATCTCTAATTACTTCTTCCGTACTTAATGGATTACCACCTATGTGGTAATTTGTGGGCACCTTGTTTTTCCCAAAGGGGATGACTATGCACTTTTTAGCATTTAGCTTGAGGCCGTGGCTCTGGCACCAAGCATCCGTCTCTGTGAGACCCTTTTGGAGGATGCTTGTGTCAGCTGGAGATTCGATTATGGCCCTCAGTTTGCAGTCATCTGCGAACTTTGTCAGCCATAATCCCCCCGTGTTAGCCTAAACCTCAGAGAAGTATATACTGAACAAGAGAGGTCCCAGAACTGAGCCCTGTGGGACGCCACTTGTAACTGGTTTGGATTCGGACATGGCACCTGCGATTCTGACCTTTGAGCCAGTTTGCAACCCATCTTGTGATATAGGGGTTGATATTTAAGCTGGTAAGCTTATTTATGATGCCCGAGTGGGGTATTGTATCGAAGGTTTTTGCAAGGTCCAGGTAGGCTGTGTGGACTACCTTGCCCTCATCTATGGCTTTGGTAACTGTTTCAAAGAAATCAACTAGGTTTAAGAGTCAGGATCTGCCCTTAACAAAGCCGAATTGGGTAGGGTCCAGTGTCTGGAGGCTCCCAATGTCTTTGTTTATGAGTTTCATGATAATACGCTCCATAGCTTTACAAACCAGACTAGTCAGGCTTATGGGGGCGATAGTTTCCGGGGTCCGTTGTGGCACCACCTTTGTGGAGTGGGACCACTGTAGCTGTACACCATTCTTTGGGTACATATCCTGTAGTAAGGCTAAGTTTGAACAGTGACTTAATGTGAGGGTTCAGTTTGTCTTGGAGCTCGTGTAAGACACAGCCTGGGACACCGTCCGGTCCCATAGATGCTGTGTTTTTTGCTTTGGAGAGGGCAGCTTTCACCTGTGCATCTGTGATGTCAGGAAGGTTACATTCAGTTGGGATAGGCATTTGCTCCTTTGGGGGGGAAGAGGGGGAGAAGTTTGCGCTGAATCTGTCTGCCAGGATGTTGGTTATGTCTGTAGGTTCGGTATATTTTGTACCGTTATGCAACAATTCAGAGCATATCTGGGAGTTTCCGCCCATGTTCCTGACATAACTAAAGAAGGCCTTGTGATTATCTTTAGTGTCTAGGGCAATTTTTCTTGCGAAACTGGCCTTTGATGATTTTATGAGGGATCAAAGTTTCTTGCTAATACTGATCAGAGATGCCTTCCCTTTTGGGATTTTGCTCTGTCATGTAGTAGCTTCCTCCTTCTGTTGTATAGCTTATTTATGGCCAGGGTCCACCAGACCGGTCTCCTGTTTTTGGAGGAGTGAGTCTTGGTTTTATTTGGGATAGCACGATCCATGCATTCCTGCAGGTGCTCATAGAATGCATTTGTAAAGGATTCTGCAGATTGGGCTGTATTATCCTCTGGCCCAGGGGCTTTGAAGGATTCCACCTCAGTCTTGAGAAGTGCAAAGTTGGCTTTTGAGAAATTCTTTACAGTGATTTCCTTGGCTGAGGGTGGGGACGGGATATGGATGTCCAGGGAAATTTGTTTATGGTCTGATCTTACCAATAAGGGGTTTACCTCTGGTGTGGAACATAGAGTCTCCATGTTGGTGATGACCAGGTCCAATATGCTATTCCCTCTTGTGGGAGTGGTGACCAGTTGTTCCATTGCATTAGAGTTTATAAATTCAAGGAACCGTTGGGCGAGGGTGTTTGGGCTTGAGTAGTTTTCCCAGTCAATGTTTGGGTAGTTGAAGTCACCCAATAACATAGTGTTTGGAGAGACCTTCATATTCTCCAGTGTTCTCAGGAATGCCAAGTGGGGTTCCTGTAATAGGGAGGGTGTTCTGTAGCAGGCTACAAACTGAAAGGCAGTTTTGCCCGCTGTTAGTTGCACATGGATGGTTTCTGATGCTTCGTGCAGTGCCACTAACCTGGAGGTGTAGGTATCTTTGATGAATATAGATACTCCCCTCCTTTTGTGCTTCAGTCCGAGTTTTGGGGCCGAAACGCATGGTATGAGTTATAACCTGGTAGTGCTGGGGTGCTCTCAGGAGCCTTGAACCAGGTTTCTGTTACTGCACAGACATCGATTTTCTCCATACTGAGGAGAGCCTCGAGTGCATGCATATTGAGGTTTAGACTTCTGGCAATGAGTAGCATTACCTTTAGTTTTTTTTATCCTTGGTTTGTCTATGGAGGTGGGTTTGTCCTTTGAGCCTTGCCTAAAAAAGGCACTATGGGGGTGGCAAGAGCCTTGGCCAGTATATGAAAGCCAAAGGGTGACAGGTGCAAGCCGTCCCTAATGAAGCAATGTGGCTTGTCGAGCATGTCATCCCAGGCTGACAGACACTGGATCCTCTTTGAATGACACCAATACTTTAGCCAATTGTTGAAATTGATCATTTTGTCTTTATACTGTGGCATCATTCTTGGTAAGGGCAAGATGCTACTCAAGGTCAGGGTCATACCAGGCTGGGCTACATGGTCAGAGAGCTCCTCTATGTCTCTTTTCATGTAGTCCAGGGAGGTACGTCTCAGGTCATTCACACCAGCATGGACAATGATGGAGTCATACTTGTACTTGCTTTGGAGTGACCTGAGTGCTTGCATTATGTGGCGGATCCTGGCACCCGACAGGCAGCTTACAGTGACCTTCTCCTTGTTCAGTCTGGTGAGCAGGACGTCAGTGTGCCGGACAATAGAGTCCCCTATAACAAGTGTATTTGGTGTGTTGTTTGGCGTTAAGGGCTGTGACTGTGAGGCACACTGATTTTGTGAGATATGTGATTTGTGGGTATTGTTGAGGGGTGGCTGTTGCTTGGATATCTGCTTAGGAGGTCTTTGCTGTTTAGGCAGATTTTTATTTAGAGCCTCCGGGTATGTTTTTGTGTGTTTATGTGTTGGGTATGCAGATGCAATAGGTCTGTGTGAGACTGGATTTGTGGTGTGGGTGGTTACCTTTTCCTCCTGACTGACTGTGCCAGTCTTGGGTTGAGAGAGCTCTGCCTCCAGTTTGGCTGTGTAACTGCATCTCTCACATGTACTAGAGTTTGTTGGAAGGAGGAGAGGGTTGTCTGTGTACATAAGGCAATTGTAACATTGCCTCAAAATTCCCAGATTCACCAGCTGGACTGGAGAGTAACCTTGAAACTGGCCCTTGGACATACTAGATTAGTATAGGGAACTGTTTTTTTACTGATCAGATTAGGGAAGGGAACTGATTTTTCACTTGATCAGGAAGGACCAATCGGGAGCCTAATACTTATGAGAAGTCAAGGAGGGTGTAGTGCTTTAGTTATTTAGTGTTTCCTTATAAGAGCTGAGCAAGTGCAGGGCTTTAGAAAGAGAATAGAGTGATTACTTTGAGAGTTTGAATAGTTCTAAGGGAAAAAGTGAAGAGCAGACTTTGTGGAGCCTGGAATAGTTTAAACCTGTTTAGGCGGCGCTGCCTGACGCTGCTCAGTGCGCAAAACCGTGTAAAAAGAGAGTTGTAGGGTTTTAAGAGAGAGATCAAGGAGTTTAGAATTGACCCAAAATGGCCAATAAAACTACAGCTTCTAGGTAGTAACCACACCTCCAGGGACAGGCAGGCTGTTTAGTGTTAACCACTCCCACTGGTGAACACAGAGACTTCCCTTTAGCCCAAGCAAGCACTGGCCTTCTAGAAACTTCCAAACAGTTCAGAACAGCAAATCTGTAACTGAACTTTCTTAACTTTCAGAAAGCTTTCGAGCTGGCATGAGCTCTTCGTCAGTAATTATCACATTTAGTGAAGCTTAACTTCCTTACAGTCACTTACACAAAGTAATATTTCTTGTGTACTTATGACCTGAAATAAGTGTATTTAAATTTGTAAGAGAGAGATAAGTGGTGCAGGGCTTAATGCTACCCACCTTGACATACTACTTATGCAACAGTGCTGTAAAAGCTTTATGGTTTGACATGTTTATGAACAAAAATATCAAAATAAGGGGATCTGTTCTAAGGCTCCTATTTTAATAGGACGTCACAGTGACTGCAGTGTTCACTGCTGCCTAAAACTGGGTAGATATAATATTCCTAAGGGCATCTTACTTCAAGAATAAATGGCTTGACAGACGAGAATGAAAATTTAACTTGGCTCCAAATGTCTCAAACTGTTTTCTATTCATACACAGATTTATTATCTGTATTTAAAATGCCTGGACATGAATAAAATAAGGAAATGAAAAATACTTATGACTAATAAAATTAATCATTTTCATCAGTCTACCTCACAAAAATAACTTTCAGTATCACTTCTCCAGATTATAATTTGGTGAAAAGGAATCTTTTCTTTGGATATTTTACCCGAAAGGAATCGAAATATTTAAAAAAGTCAGATTTCATTTAAAGACTGATTATAACAAAAATTTTATAATCTAATTTCACAAAATATGCAGAAAAATACGACAGAATTTAGTAGATTCATGTTTGTCACTAACACTAAGCATCTGGATTTGGTGTTTTTCAGACTCTTTCATCATGATGTACAGCAAACATTTTTAACTGCCTTTTCATTTATGTACTGTCAGGAATGAAAACGATATTGTTTTACTATATTATGCCATGCTTAAACACCTGGAGCACTAAGAAACAACAGGAAAAGCAGTATTTTTGCAGTAACTTAATCTCTGAAACTGCTGGTTAATACAGATTATGACTGCATCCGACACTGAACCTACAGTAATCCTGGAGTGCTTCTAAGGAAGATTTATTAACTACAAATGAGCTCCATGACAGGAAAGACATAAATGCACAATAAACCTATAGTAAAGTACACCATAACTTTGTCTAAGTGCTTGAAACAACTAAGGTTAGAAGAGGCTTACAATAGAACTGATTATTATTTCTTTTTTAGTATCAGAAATGCAGTAACAGGACTTCACCCAGGGTCTGCAAGAAACACAGCCATTTGGATCAGTGCTTTCTCTTCCTCAGTAAACAAATGTATATACACAAATAATAAATAATAACAAAAGAAGGGATACAACTGGTCTCTGAAGATGTACATTCCTTACAGTGGTAGAAACACAAATGCTGAAAAACATAAAGCTATAAATGCTAATCTGCACAAGGAAAACAATATGCGTGTGCCACAAACTCATGAAATGCTTAAAGCCTCCCCAGCTGCTCTGCAGGAGAAAAAAGATCTTTTTTATTTCTGTTATTGTAATTAAAGCTTTCATGTTATACTCATAGATAATGCATAGGGATTTCTACCATGACTTTAATATAAATTACAAACTATTATGTAAATACAGTACTGAAGAAAATTGCTATCCTTTGTTACACAAGAATACTTTTCTGGCAGCTCCCTATCAATTTAGCTTAACCTTTACTTCCTCAAGGTAGGTAAGTATTACTTATGTCACTAATAATTGCAGGTTATAAAAATAAGAAAACAATGACTAAAACGTGTATTGGATACTAGCACAAAAAGTAGTCTAAAGGGGGATCTGTCAACCTTTTTTATAAATGCCTTTGTCATCCAAGATAAGTATGATTCCTTCCTGAGCAGCCAAGTATTTTAATTCTAATTTAGGTTTAAAAGAAGCTGTTTTACTTTACTGTACCCAGGAGTGAAAACGTGTACAGCTAATCTGCAAAGGACACGACCCCACTGAGATAGCAACATGAGTGCGTATAATGCCTAATTAAATATCAAGGAGAGTTCATGTTCTATGAGAGGCAAAGAGTTCTTCTCAGTAACAAACTAACCCCTCCCCCCAATTCCACATCTCACATCTTATGAATTGAATTTGTCCAGCTGAAACATAACGCATGGGAAAATACTAGGAAACACTCTCTGAAAGGTTTCATAGCCACTAAGACCACAAGAACATCTGAATTAATAAAAGAGGACTCAAACTAAAGTGTTTCAGCTGTCTCTTGTGGGAACTGTACATTTATGAATATGTCCAGCATTTCCCCAAACACGTGACATGACATGATAAGGACGTGACCTTTTTCAACAACTCAGGAACATATTTACAGCAAACCAAAATATGCTGATGAACCACATTTTAACCAACACCTGGACATAGTTACAACTTTTAAAACTACTCCTTTTCTTTTAGTTAAGTTCATTTCATCAGGTTACAGTTACATAGCTGTAGACTGCCAGGCACTCACTCAATGAAGAAATTTCTGCAAAGTCTAGACTGTTTCTATAATACCACTACAGATATGGGATCCTTCACATTAAGACAGCCTTTCACTTTTCATTTGTTTTTCTTCCCCTGAACATGATTATATACAGAAATGATACTGGTAGGATCACGTACTTTATTTTCATTCATCAGTCAAGCAGATGCTTTTCCAGATGATCTTCAACATTAAGCTTACTGATGAAAAAGCCAATAAAGTTACTCTGTTAAGACAGAGAAAAACAAACTGAACTCTGGAGGATTGCATGAGCATATGCTGTCATGACGTATGCTTCAAGGATCAGCCACCATGACCGATATGTCACAGGGGTGAACTGTTGTCAGACATCACAGAACAACTAAGGAGAAGTGGCTTAAATGGAAAGGACCCCAGAGCCTTTACTGTCACATTCCCCACAAAGGTTATCATAACACCCTGAAAACAGCTCCATTACATATGCATAAACTATCAAAGATGAAGGAAGAGCAAAACCTCTTCACTGTAATCTCTATTACAAGATTACTGTTTCAGGAACAATTCCATAAGATACAACTGTTAAAGCTTCAGTTTAGGATGAACTTTTATTTAAGCAATATACAATGCAGAGGAATAGGGAAGGGAGTTGAATGGTCATGAGAGCATAACTTAAGTGATCAAACCATAGCCTTTCCTACCATAGTTAAATACACAAATTACTTACAACCCTGCTATGATATATTGCTGATATACAATGGCATTTTAAAAAAGAAGCATCCTGTCTAAAATAATTTGCCAAGCATTATATGCAAGCAATAATGCCTGACAGTGTGTGTTAATGTGTAATTATTGCCCATTCAGTGGTGTTAAGAGGCCCAATGCTCTATACCTCTGGAAGGGCATTAATTATACATTAGCACACACACTGGAGGGCACTACTGCACTTACAGAATACGCTTTCTGTAATATTGTTGTGTTTTACTTATTTATTTTTTAAGTATTATATTATTTTTTTACATACTTTTGATGTAAAATAGTTCCTCTGCCTAATGTTCAAACTTGCTGTAGTATATGTTATTTGTGCTGGAGGAAGAATTTTACATCCAAAATACAATATTTTAAAAAAATGTCCAGGTATTTACTTTATATTTTTGGTTCATTTCTCCTAAAACGTTTAGTTTACAGCCATTTATTAGAGACTGATGTCTCTAAGTCATGACATAAATTTGAGTTTCAGACTTTTTTCATTTAGAAAATTATTGTAACATAAATCCTGTTATTTAAGCAACTTTTAAAAGAATAATAATTACAATCTGATCCTACTTTTGAGACTTTGGTCTCCGTTTATTTTACTTATCCATATTTCTTTAGCTGAAAGGTCGGGAGGTATGTAGACCACTTTACAACTATTACCAGTGGTCGATCTCTCTCATGCAGGCACACATACACACACCTTTGCTTCAGAAAATGCAAGCTGACACAAATCCTAACTTTGAAGTAATGTTGTGATTTTATAACAAGATCATGTAAAAATATATTGTTATTTGAGCCTCTGTTCTTGTTTGTCTTTTCAGATTTTCCTGGTTAGAGGTTGCCACAGCAGAACTCCGGTCCGCTAATGATTGGCAGTCGATTTTTATGGTGCCGAGTTGCCAGCCCGACGCCCAACCTTCAGCGAAGGCACGCATGTCTTTCGGAGGCCACTCGACCGCGGGGAGGACAAGCCTCTGTCCCCTGTTTATTTTATGCTTCTCCAGATATGCTGAGGTAAGAGGTCGAGAAGTATGCAGACCTCTTAACTGCTGCTGCTGCCAGGGATCGCTCTCACTCTTCCCTCTCTTTGTCTCTCTCTCTCTCTCTCTCTCACATACACACAAATACACAATCTCTTCTGTTTTCATACACGAATACACTCTCACTCACAAACATATACAAACACATGTGCACACTTTGTAATTTTAAGTTTCTTTTCTTTTTTTTACTTTATACTTGCTAAACAGCAAAAGTGCTGCATAGCGAGTGCAAAGTAACAGCTCGATCGATCTCACTGTTCAGTCTCTCACACACATATACACAGTCTCTTCTGCTTTCACACACACATACATATACATGGAAAGTATCTTCTGCAGACAGAAATGTAAACACACTCATACACAAACATACACACACATACTTCTGTTTATTTTTTTTACACTCGCTAAACAGTAAAAGAGCTGCTTAGCAAGTGTAAAATAATGGCTCGATCAATCTCGCCTGTACTCACATGCACGCATACACTTCTGCACAGACAGACAAACACAAACATGTGAAATAATGGCGGCTGTTAGTTTTTTTTTTCTGTCCAAGCTCCAAGGTGGCTTGCTATGCTGTCGTGAAGTGGGGAACTTGTTTTTCAGTGGGCATTACTTCTATATTAATACCCTGCTGGAGAATGTTCATTCTCAAATAAGGATGCGATCTACAGCTCGCCCATTCTCTAATACAGTATAAATCAATCTCCATTCTTTGTCTGTATTTCTGTATGAAAGTTAGTGATAATGGCCTTGAAATATACTGAAATATACTACACATGTACATGCTGACGAATTCATCCATCCATTCACAACCTCTTTTTCACATTTTTGCGAATGGGGTCAGGCTGTCACTAACAGTGACAATCATCTAGAGTTGAGGTTTACACCGCTGGGTGACTAGCCCTGTTGTGGGCATGCTAACAAATGAATGTTTACTGCAAACTCCCAAAGCAGTACCAAATTCAGCCTAAAAGCTACTAGTCATCAATAACATATTACTTGTATTTTAATACAAGCTGGTACAGCCACTGTGCATACACAGTTCAAAATTCTTAAGGTCTGAATTCTTTATCACTATAAATTATTCTGGTTCTGTGTTTTTGTAAATGCAAAAACCATTTTTTTGCATCACAAATCCTAAACTGAATCTGATTTAATGTCTCACATACAGACATACATACAAATATTTCAAGCACGGGCATTAACACTCTTCTAGCCTGCCAATATACCAAAACACTTGCTCCCATAATAAGTGTCCAGGCTATTCTTAAAATATCTAAAATAGAGCTTGCTTTAATGTAGTTTGGTATTCTGTTCCATGCATCAGCTGCTCTCTCAGAGAACCAATTAGTACACTTCTCATTTCTAAAGAATCTTCTACATAGGTTGTCTGATGATTCTCTACTACTTTTTGATAACCCCAAACATTCCCAGAGATAGCTGTCTCTAAATGCCCCATATACCTGAATAAGATATCCTCTTAGACACTGTACG
This sequence comes from Protopterus annectens, assembly GCF_019279795.1. Taxonomy (NCBI): domain Eukaryota; kingdom Metazoa; phylum Chordata; order Ceratodontiformes; family Protopteridae; genus Protopterus; species Protopterus annectens. The sequence continues at coordinate 396,987,571 of NC_056732.1, read as the reverse complement.
AGTTCATATATTTTAGTCTTTCATAATAACTTAAATTTTCACATCTATGGATGCCCTTGGTATATTTCCGCTGTACTCGTTCCAGTTTACTCATCCTTGTTTTCTTATAAGGTTTCCATATTGTTATTCCATAGTCAGGTTTGGGCCTAATGTAACAATCAATGACTTTATCATTTCTGATTTCCTAGACTGTACAACTCTATATATACAACCTATAGTTCTATAACTATCATTAACCAATTTGTTGATATGATTAGAAAAACTCAAAGCTGGATCTACCCATATACTCAGGTCCTTAAATGAATCTGCAGTTTCAATCACTGTATGCTGTACTAAATAAGCACCTTTTAATTTATGTCTCCCAAATCTCATATGCTTCGTTTTTGATATATTTATCAGCATATTATTCTCCTGTGTTTAAATGGTCAATTTAGTCAAGTTCTTTTGCAAACATGACTTATCTGTAAGACATGTAATCAGTTTACCCAATTTCAGATAATCTGCATATAGACTATGGAATACCTCAGACGAAAATGTTAGGTCTGAAAGATACAATATAAACAAGTAAGGGCCTTGGACAGAGCCCTGTAGGACACCCTGACTGTAACCAGCAATTTCACCTGTCCAGTTGCTGTATGATACTTGCCATATCCTATTTGTAAGCCATGCAGCTATCCACCTGATCAAGAGTACATCAATAGGGGGTTCCATGCTGAGATGGCAGACTGAATGCAGCACTTTTTTGGGAACTCCATAAAACTACTTTAAATAAAAGGAAATTAACTAAGTTTCTTCAGAAAAAATGATCAGAAAACCTTGGACAACATTACTACAGCCAGTATACTAACTTTGGAATAGATTCATCAAAAATTTCCTGTCAAAATTATCTGGAGTTTAAAACTATTCTGGGAGAATGAGTGGCTCAAATAATTCTCACTCAGAAACTACTCTGAGAAAAGAAATTTAGCTGATGTCCTCTACATTACAAGAGTTATCATTAAAAATGGACAGTTTTACAGACAATTTAGAAAATTTAAAAGAAAGCTGCCATAAACAAGCTGAAACCTTCAAAGAACTGATACAGCAACACCAAACTAAAATAATAAACATTGAAGTGTCTTTATCTGACATAGATGGAAGGTTAAAGGAAGAAGAAATGCAGGGATAATTCCTTCAGTAACAAAATACATGGCTTACCAACAAGGTAGATGATTTAGAAAATAGAGAAAGGGGAACTAATATAGGAATCTTTGGACTACCTGAGAAGACTGAAGGTGATGATATTATTTTATTTTTAAACTCTTGGTTACCTGACCTTCTTGACTTAAAAGAGGGTATTTCCTATGGCATAGAAAGGGCTCATAGAGCTATAGGGAAACCTGTTTCATCATCATTTACCTCCACACCTAGAGCTATTGTAGTAACATTTCTTTCCTACTCAGACAAAGAACTAATTCTAAAATTTGGATGGAGATAAAGCCCACTGAAATATAAGTAGAATCAAATTAGATTTGATGACTATTCCTCCAGAGTCTTGGAAATGAGAAAAAAGCCTGGCCACTTGTGAAGTTACTCAAGCAAAACAAAATAAAAAGCCCAACTTGCATATCCTGCAAAAATAAGGATTTTTTTTAAATGAAATGAGAACATTTAATGAGATTGAAGAAGCAATTAATTTCATTAGAAACAACAACATAATGACAGTTCCAGAAGAGATGATTTGGTCTTCAACTACCTCTCTGAAATGATCTCCTGAGAAAAACACCTGGACTGATGTGAGGAAAAAGAAGCAAAGAACTGAGACTAAAACCATTATTTCTACCACTTCTCTCAAAGAATCTACTTAAGGTTGAATTTCTTTCTAAAGGTAAAAAATATGTACAGTATTTATTTTATCAGCAATATCACTGTTTCTTATACTGTTCTTACATAGATGCATATATGTGCTTTATACTTAACTAACATCTAAATACAATAGTCAATGCATATATGTGCTTCATTCATATTTAACATCTAAATATAATAGTCAGATAATAACAGTTTACTTGATATAGACATCTGCACACTAACAAAAGAGGGTAGAATTGTAGAGAACTGTTAACTAGAAAAGTAACTATTTTTACTTTAAATCACTAAAAGTGGGATATAAATTCTATATTGGATGTTTATGCTTTCACTAACATATTATTAATGAATAACAAGAGTCATGGCTATATTTGTTATTATCTCCTGAATGAAATGCAATTTTCTGTTGTTTGAAATAGTCAGGCATTCGTGGTTCACTACAACAAAACAGTCTCATTATTTTTCAGTTAAACTGATTTTTCCATTCAGAAATAACATGCTCGAGACAACAGACTTTGACAACTGACTCTGTGTCTCTTGTGAGCATGTACATGCGATCATCGCATCATATTAACAGCGGAATGCTCATACTTCACTAGATCTCAAGAAACGAGCTTGCATTTATATTAAGACATAACTTGAAAAAAAAAAGTAAAATAATAATTCTAAATAAAGGTAGAGGACAGAAGAGTTTGAGCAGGCTACAGAAACACTCAGGGGTTGAAGTTTCACTTACGTTGCCTCCTTGAGTAAAACAGAAAGCATTTCTTGAATGATTTGCTGTGTATTGCGTTCTAGCTCTCTGTTAATCTGTTGACTGTGATCAAACAATGCAAGGGTTTGTCACTAACATGCATAACTTCCTATTCATATTACAGAGAAAATACGTTGGCGACGTAGTTATGCATGTATGGAAACACTTCCTTATTATTTTAAAGTGACAGTAAATCTCCTAAATGTTTAAGCTTGGCAAAACAAAATTAAATAATAAAAAAAACACATTGGAGAAGGTACATTAAGGATCTTGACTTTGATTAAAGCATAATTTTAGCACCAATTAATAAAACATAATAAATTACTGTTATGAATCACACATGTTTGAAACAACAAGTAAAATTAAACGGATATCATACAGAACATATTTGTTTTAGCTTCTAGTTAGTATAAAGGAGCATTTTATAATGAGATTACAAAAGTCTTCAATTTGAAGTAGTAAGGAGTTTGTAAAGTATAAACGGGCTTGGAGCACCTTGATTTAGTTTATATTTTAAGGAAAACTTAAAACGGAAGTGTTTCATTTGAAGATAGACATTTCTTATATAGCACTCACAACTGAGTTTACCTATATTTTTGGTTTCCTTCAGTCTGATCATGCCAGATTGTAAGACTGAATATCCCATAATATACTTACTAATTGAATGTAACAAATATATTGGAAAGTCATAATAGTTGATATTGGTAGAATAGACACCTTGCTTATACTATAATAAATACCATTGCTCTGAATACCATATAGTTATTGCATAGTAATTGAGATGTGTAGTAAAATAAGCCAAGAATCCTGTTTATATATTGTTCATCTGTGAGTAATGAATCTGTGGCTCTTGTCTTCATAGAGATGGGAATCTAAATATTTACTAATTGAAATATACCAAATAGAATCCATTCCAAATTAATGATAAACTCTTTTTTCAAACTGGAGAAATGAGAATAGTAAAAAACAAAGCACGTTTTTTCCTCACACACGAACTGCTCTGCAATGTATTGTTTTATCAGAAAGTTGTGTTAGCCATGAGACATTTTATACACAGTTTCTTGTGACATATGCTGTCAAACTACTTCAGTGAAAGAACATGGATAAAGTAAAATTAACAAATGCATCTGAGGAAATGATGTTATACAGTTACCTCTATTCAACTGCACTACAGTAAGTAAAAAGTTACAGAGAAGTACTTGTACATCATCGCTTCTGAGATATAACAGCAGAGAACATTAGTCTCTAAACATTATTAATGGAATGAGTTTGACAACAAAAAATAAAGAGAAACATACTTGAACGTCATATATTTTGAGTAATCTTGACAAAAAATTCAGGTGGATAAAAGGCTTGGAATTGAAGCATTTTTTATACTGTGAGTAAGGTGGTGATATTATATAAATACTAAACCTATTATATGTTAGTATATAAACTATTTAAACAAACTAAAAAGTGAATGCCTAAACCTATACTGATACTAATATTAACATCTTTCACAATAAAGACTAAATGTTTCTCATAAGTCATATACTGAAAGAAAAAAGAAGTTATGTACCTACCATAACATTCCATGTTAGTTGTCTTCTTCTCGCCTTCTTTCTTGCTGGTTGGGTTTGGAGCTGATCCTCGGCTCCGACTCTGCCATCTTCAAAAGCTCGAGAGCTGCTTACTGGCTCGAGGCCCCCTATATCCCATGATGCCTGGCGCTAGCTACCCAGATCTCATTTGGTAAGACTAATTGCAGACATAATAAGAAAAGAATCCTATCCTAGAATGCATAACTCCTACTGGAGAGACTGCTAGTCAGAAGGGAATCGCCAGGGAAGACTCAGCCAGTGAAAAATCAAGAAGAACTCTTCTCGGTCCACTAGGATAGGGGGATGGAGGGTGGGGTGCAAGAAAGAAGGCGAGAAGAAGACAACTAACATGGAATGTTATGGTAGGTACATAACTTCTTTATGTTAAGTTGTCTATCTCGCCTTCATTCTTGCTGGTTGGGACAGCGTCCCTAGCACCTAAAGTCCTGGGTGGCTCATCGGAACAGACTCTTCAGAACAGTGGAACCAAAATCAGCTCTGCTCCTGGAAACCACATCCAACTTGTAATGCGAAATGAAAGTATGCGGGTTGGCCCAGGTAGCCGCAGCACAAATAGATTCCATGGGCAACCTAGCCTGAAAGGCCACCGAAGTGGCTAAAGCTCTGGTGGAGTGACCTTTTGGTTTGACTGGCAATTGTTTGTTCCTCAGTTGATATATAAATGTGATAATAGAAGTCAACCATCTGGACAAGGTTACTTTGGAGACTGGAAGACCTTGTTTACCCACAGCATAAGACAGGAAAAGTTGGTCCAATTTTCTAATGTTCTTAGTTCTATGCAAATAAAAACGTAGTTGCCTGTGAACATCTAACTGGTGCAACTTATATTCCGCCCTGTTGGAGTGGTTGGGAAAAACACGGGGAGGTCTATGGACTGATTCAGGTTATTCTCTGAAGAGACTTTAGGAAGAAAGGAAGGATTAGTCCTGAGAGCAACCCTGTCATTGTGGAAAACGAGGTACGGAGGATGGATAGAAAGAACCTGAAGTTCCGAAACTCTTCTGGCTGAAGTAATAGCTACCAGAAAAAGGGTTTTCCAAGATAAGAACTTCAAGGAGCAAGAAGCTGCAGGTTCGAAGGGGGGCAAAATTAGAGGAGCTAAAATCAAATTTAGATCCCATGGTGGTGGAGGATCCCTCACTGGGGGCCCTGAGCAGAGTGGTCCCTTTGAGAAAGGCTTTACATAGCTTATGAGACATGATACTGTTTTCCGACAGGCCAATGTGAAAATTTGAAATTGCAGCTAACTGTACTCTAATCGTAGCGGAAGTGGACCCAGCATGGAAGAGTTCCGCAAGAAATTCCAAAATGTGGTGTACAGAGGCTGAAAAGGGGTCTATACTCTTAGCCTCTGCCCAGGAGGAAAAACGTTTCCACTTGCTAGCTTAAGTTTTTCTAGTCATAGACTTGTGCGATGACAGAATGATTTCACACACAGAGGGGGAGATATCTGGAAGCCTGGCTAACGTTGGAAGTGGAGCAACCAAGCAGTGAGCTGGAGCGATCGTAGGGATTGGTGCAGCCCGCCCGACTGATGAATCAGAAGGTCTGGAACTAGGTCCAGAGTCGAAGGCTGCTCGAGAAGATGGCGATGCAGGAACAGGAACCATATTTGTCGAGGTCAGTAAGGGGCAATGAGGATCATTTTGCAGCCCAATACGGTAGCTTTCTGTATTAGCTTCGGGATTAGAGGAAAGGGAGGGAATGCATAAAGAAGTCCCCAAGGCCAATCGTGGACTAGAGCGTCTCTGGGGGAATGTCCGGGTAGTGGAAGGATAGAGAAGAAATTGCTGCACTTGCTGTTGAAGGGAGTTGCAAAAACGTTGCAGCAAGGCTGGCCCCATTTGCAGAAGATTTGGTCTGCAACTACCTGATTCAGAGACCACTCATGAGGCATGAGAACTGCTCTGCTCAGCCTGTCTGCTATGACATTGGACCTCCCAGGGATGTGCGTTGCAATCAGAAACCGTTGGGAAGAGATCGCCCACTGCCAGAGTCTGAGTGCTTCTTGACATAGGGGGTAGGATCTGGTTCCGCCCTGCTTGTTGATGTACCACACTACTGACATATTGTCCGTTTGAATTGCAATGGTCCCAGTAGGAAGACAGTCCTGAAGAGCTTGCAACACTAAGAGCACGGCTCTCATCTCCAAGACGTTTATGTGCAGATGGTACTCGTGAGGTTGCCAGGTGCCTTGTACTGTTCTGCCTTGATAATGCCCCCCCCCCACCAGATCAGGGAGGCATCCGTGGTCACCGTAGCAACTGGGGGGGGTACAAATGGTCTGCCGAGGGACACTGATGTGGAGACCATCCACCACGCAAGGTGCTTCTTGCATGCTTCTGTGATCATAATCATGTAAGACATGGGAAGCTGTTGGAAGGACCATTGGGTGAAAAGAAGACACTGGAGAATCCTTATGTGAAAATGAGCTAGAGGGACGAGTATGATCGCTGCTGCCATGAGACCCAGAATTTGGAGGACAAACCTGGCTTGAATTCTTTTGCATGCTAACAAAATAGGGTGACAATGCAGACTTTTCGAAATTTATTGTGATACCTAGCCTGGAGCAAGTCTCAATAGTGTAGTCCTTGGCTCGCAGAAGGTGATGCCTGGTGGTAGCAGTGAGGAGCCAGTCGTCTAGATATGGAAACACCTGGAATCCTTGCTGTCTCGGTTAGCGGTAACTACTGCCATACATTTGGTGAACACCCTGGGGGCTGTGGTGAGACCAAAGGGCACAGCTCTGAACTGATAATGGCTGGCTCCCAGCCGGAAGCGAAGGAATCTTCTGAAGCATCTGTCCATTTTGATGTGGTAGTACGCATCCTGAAGATCTACAGAGCACATCCAATTGTCCTGACCCAGGAAGGGTATAATGGACTGTAGCGTGACCATCCGAAATTTCCTTCTTTGTACAGACTTGTTCAGTCTGCTGAGATCCAGAATGGGTCTCCAGTCCCCTGTCTTTTTTGGTACCAAAAAGAACCTTGAGTAAATTTTGGATCCTTGTTGGTCTGCTGGGACTTGCTGGATGGCCCTTTTTCTTAGCAGATTTGAGACTTCCTGAACTGCATGGTCCCTTAGATTGGGTGGAATGTCTGGAAGGGACTTGTTTGACCTTAAGGGGGTGTGAACAAAGGGGATTCTGTAGCCTCCGGATATAACGGACTGTACCCAAGTATCTTGTGTTATGTCTTGCCAGGCCCTTGGGTACAGCAACAATCTCCCCCCGACTGCCTCCAGAGGTGGGCAGCCGGGCAACCCTTCAGGGATGCTGGAAGGGCTTCTCAGAGAAGGATTCTCTGCTGCCCTGATTTTGCGGACCCCCTCTGCCCCGAGGGCAGCGTCTATTATTGTTCCCTCCTCTGCCCCTGGATGGGAACTCACCACGTGTGTCTGGCAAGGCTCCCTGGGATTTCTGGAACCACATCTTTCCACTTTTCTGACCCTTGGGGTATGGTCTAGAAGGAGTGGAAAAATGGACTCCTACGGCAGAGAGAGTCTTGCCTTCCTGCTCACACCTGGTAAGGGTGTCTTTCACCTGTGATCCAAAGAGAGAAGAACCATCAAAGAGGGTGTTGGTGAAAGACACTCTGAAAGGTTCCGCAAAGTTACATAACCGCATCCAAGCGTGTCTCCTTAGGGCAACACCTGTGCCTGCGGCTCTTCTCGCACCATCGGCTGTATACGAAATGAGCCTCATGGAGGAGTTTACCACTGAATTAAGAGTCGCCAGCTGGGAGGCTGCTTTAGCCTGGGCCCCCTCAGCTGAAGGATCTTGAAGGGTATCTCCAAGCTCTTTAAGGAGATCCCTTTGAAGACGGGTAAAGTGGCACAAATAATTCAGGGACCTCATGGAAAAGGTCGCTGAAGAGAACATCTGCTTCCCATACCTGTCCATTGTCCTGGACTCCAGGAGGATGGACAGATGAAGAAGTTTCTGACAACTCCTTCTTTGTGGCCGCCGCTACCACCATGGCATCAACGGGGACACCTTTGGTCAAAAACCGCTTGTCCTGTGGCACAGTAATAAATTTTGCAGGTCTTCTGGGGGTCGGTTCCACTGAGTCTGGAGCTGACCATGCCTTCCAAGCCACCACAGACATCAGTGGATTGAAAGGTGGAGACACCCAGGAGGTGGAAGGTCGGGATCCAAACGCTTCCAGAAATACCGACTCATCCTCGGAAGGGCTTAGGGCTGTCCAGTTCCCCCTCTGCCTAAGCATTTCAAGGATATCTGAGAAGGAGACATCTTCAGAGGGGGATCTTGGGGACCCTTCCGAATCCTCTAAGTCGGTATCTGATGTGATAGACTCAGGGGAGTCAACATGCTTCCTCTTGCATTTCCTCTTGCGGGGTGGCTCCTCTGAATGATCAGGGGAGGCCTCGGAAGAGGAGGATACACCCAAAGGGGTGTCCTGGAGCAATGGATCCCATGCTTGGGATCTGGAAGAGGGGCAGAGGCTGACACAGGTACCCTAGGGGGAGGAGCTGATGGGGTCGATCATGGGACTGACTCGGGGGCCAGTACACTCCTCATCACCTCGAAGGCATCCCTGCCTGGATGCAGAGAGGGCTCCAGTTCTGAAGAGGCCAGAATCCCTCCCCGCACCAAGGGGGACGGCTCTGAGGCAGATGTGGGAGCCGAGCTCACCTGAGCCGAAGCTCCAAGGGGGAGAGCAGGGTTGGACAAGGGTCCGATGCCACTCTCCTCCTCAGAGCCGAGGAGGGAGTCCCGGCACCCAGACCCCTCCAGGGACGGTACCATGGAAGGGATCGGATCCGATGACGGAACCGAAGGAGAAGGTATCGGAGCCGATGGTTCCACGACTCGAACCCCAACGAACTCTGGCTCCGAGCCCAAAGGATGAGTCGGAGGAGGAATATCTACAAACGTGGACGGAGCCGACACCTGATGAGGGGGGCTGGACAACATTTCGGCTAGGGCCTGCGATTTCAACAGCCTGATGACCACTCTTTCCAAGTCATGGTCCGAAAGCCTTGAGGACCGAGAAGAGTGGGATGAGCGATGACTATGCTCCGACAGGAGCAGAGGTGATCTTTGAGCCAAACGTATTGACTCCAGAGAAGGAGACCTGGACCTTTTTCGACTCTCAGACGGCTCCGAGGAACGTGTCGGAGCCAACTGGGAGGGAGGAACATTGGTTCCAGCAGGAGCCGAGGTGGATGGCATAATTTCACCCAACGACGGCTCCGAACTGGGAGCCGAAGGTTTAGGTGGCCCGGAAGATTTCACAGGCTGAGTCTTAGCCGGTGAATCTTGGGGCTTGAGTAAACCCCTCAGGATTAGCTTGTTTTTGTGCTCCTGCAGGACTCTTGGAGTGAAAGCATGGCAAATGGAGCAAGAGTCCTGCAGGTGCATGGCGCCCAGACAATAAACACAAGAAGTGTGACCGCCCGTCAGAGACATCTTCTGACAGCATGAGTCATACTTCTTGAATCCGGACGGCTTAGGATCCTTGGACATCCTAAAGGAAAAAAACAAGGAACAAGGAACACACACGCAGAGAAAAAAAAAGGTAACTAACCACTACAAATTACACACAACAGTTACCGCAACCAAACACTACAAGCAATGTATATACTCGCACTACTAACAAAATACTATAATTAACTATTTCTAAACCACTAACAGTGATAGTAAGGAGAAAAAAAGTTTTTTTTTTTTTTTTAAAAGAGAAAAGGTTATCCTCTAACTTAAACGGAGAACCTTCTTGAGGGGAGAGAGAAGGAGGGGAGGGAATCTAACTAAAACGAGTTTCTAAGGAAAGTCACTAGGATTAGATATAGGCTTAGCTACAATACAATAGTTTAAACAAAACGACTAACTCTACTCTAACTAACAATTATAAGGGAAAAAAGATAATTATAAAGATAATTATAATAAAGATTTATATGACCTGAGCCAGTAGAACAACCTCGCAGCAAAAGCGGCAAACGAGACCTGGGTAGCTAGTACCATGCATCATGGGATATAGGGGGCCTCGAGCCAGTAAGCAGCTCTCGAGCTTTTGAAGATGGCCAAGTCAGAGCCAGCAAGAATGAAAGCGAGAGACAACTTAACATTGATTTGTTCTATAAGAAATCTCTAAAGGTGCAAAGAATCTAGGTTAACTTAACATCTGTCTATGATGTCCTAATTGTACTATGCAAAAGCTGGAACAAATGAATTTGCATATCTGGTTTCTCACATATTGACTTTTAGAATGCTGATACAAGAAATTAATATGACATGTAATAACATGATTTTAATCACATGTATTGAACTTAGTTTGCATGGAACATAATATAACTAATCTTAAAAGTTCTATATGTCTTTCTAGATAACAGAGTTGTTTCAGGCATATTATTATGCTATAAATAGATGCTTTAAGTTTGGAATAACCTTACTTTATACATGGAAAATGCTATTCAGTTACAGTTTCGTATCTTATTACCTGTTGGTATTATTATCATTCTTAAAATCATAAATGTTCATTCTGCTATGAAACCAACCTAAAATTTAAGAAGTAGTGATTAATATTTATCTCATTCTTACGACTCTAAAATTATATTAAAAAAATAAATAAATAAAAAATGACAAAGAGTTTGCTCCAGGAATACATAATGTAGCTTCAAATCTACTATTGGTCTAGATTTAATTTTGGAAATGAGGGTTTTTCTGACAGAACATTTTTGTTCTGTCAGATTAGGAATGTTTATCTTTCCATGTATGTTTAAGGGTTATTTACCATTTTTTCTAATACATTTGTTTGATTTTGTTCACTCTACATATGTTCTCTTTCCTTTTTGCCCTCACTTAAACTCGAATTTACAAAACTCAAAATTAAACAATAACCTGTCTTCTAAATTTGATATATGTAAGAAAGTCACCCAAAACTTAAATAATAAATTACTTGGTCAATATACTCATTTCAAATATCATTTATTTATAAATAAATAAGATGGATATAAAGTTACTTTCTTTAAACGTGAATGGTTTAAATAATCCAAGGAAAAGATCAAATTTACTCAAATATCAGAAAGTAAACAAAGCACAAGTGGTATTTTTGTAGGAAACTCACTTTAAAGTTAATGATAATTTCACATGGAACCCAAATGAATATCTAATATCTTAATATTATGGAGGAAAATGTCACTAATCCTCAAGTTCTATACAATCATGAAGACAAAGATGGTCTTCTATCAATAGTAATTTTAAGATTTAGTAATAGAATTTGGACTTTGGTGAACTTATATTGGTTTCCTGGTATAGGAGTGGGGACAATCAAAAAACATATAAATCTTATCAATAAAGTCTCAAAGGGAAATTTAATCTTGGGAGGAGAATTTAACTGTACCTTAGATAGTTTGGAGACTACCAACAAAAGACCTTTCCACATCACTTCAACAGAGAAAACTCTCACAAAATGGGTAGGCAATTTGCAACTGTTAAATACTTTTAGCTTCAAGAATGATAATTCACTAATATTCTCTCATAGTGATCACAGATTTAATACAAAAACAAGACTTGATAAAGTCTTTGTATTCCAGGACATAAAAATGAAAGTATCCTATTTTTCTATAGTCCCTTGCCCCTTATCTGATCTTAACTCTCTTATTCTTGAATTTCAAACACATTTTAAGAGACTGACTCTTACTAAAAGAATACCAGCCTACATCACTAAATTAAAGCAATTTAAACCATGGTTAGATTCGGAAATACAATATTTCTTAGATACAAACTATACTAGTAATATAAACATAGTTATTTTATGGGACTCCTTAAAAGCTTACCTATATGGCAAAATTATTACATGGTTCAATAACAAATCAAAAGAATGGGAATCAGAACTGATTAATATTCAGAAACAAATCATAGAAATCAACACTTGCTAAGATTTAATTACTAAAAAAAAAGTAATTGGAGAATTAAATAAGAAATATAACGATATTCTAACCCAAAAAACAATTTGGCTTTAGAAAAATTAAAACTAAACACCTTTTCTGTTTCCCCAAAATATATGCATAATCTAGCAATGAGATTAAAAAGGCACTCTACTGAAAATAATATTATAAATATAATCCATGAACGGAAAAACAATAAAAAAGTCTCAGACATTAAGTGATATTTTACAGGCATTTGAACATAATTATACAGAACACTGCAAAAAAAAAAAAAAAAAAAAATGATTCACTTCATAACAAACCAGACCTAGACCTGGATTCAGTTAAATTAAACAAAATACCAAAAAGTCTAATTATGGACATTCAAAAACAAATCACTCTCAAAGAAGGTAATGAAAAAAATTAAGGAAAGTAAAAACAACAAGGCTCCAGGCATAGATGGAATCATTATTGAAATATACAAACTATTACTGACATCTGCTATAACAATTATGCAAAAGGCAGTAAATGAATCATATATACAGGGCATAATTCCACCTTCATGGAGATATTCTTTGATCACTCCCATAGTAAAGGAAAATAAACCCCCCTATCTTTGCAGTTCATTTAGACCAATCTCACTACTTAACAACGATTATAAAATTCTAATGTCTATTCTGGTCAACAAGAATCAAAAAATCTTTGATTTATGTATTAAGTGAAGACCAAACTGGTTTTATATATAATAGACATGCTCATGACAACATTCAAAGAAGTTTAACCATTATGGACATTTTAAATAGAGACAAATGGGAGGCCCTAATAATTGCTTTAGATATTGAAAAAGCCTTTGACTCATTAAACTGGAACTATCTTTTTAAAATTTTACAAATTTATGAGTTTCCTACACAATTCATTACTTTTATAAAAAAAACATTTATAAAGACAACCTAGCTTATGTTAAATTAGGCCCATTCACATCAGAAGCTGTTGAAATCACTAGGGGAACAAAAAGTACAGTTGTGTACACTTACCATAAATGTAGTTGTTCGAGTGTATTCACTGTTGCAGTCATTACATTTGGGTAATCTGCTGGCAGGTTGCCCTCAGTCGGCCTGAATATCAAAGTCTTGGGTCCTGCATCAGTTGCTGTCTCCTCTTCCATGACGTCAGGTCGTCAGGGGTATAAAACATGCAGCCAATGCCATTTTATTCAGTTTTTCTTGCCCCAGATGTCAGGTGCCCCCCAAATGGGGAGCAAATATTTTATATATATATATATATATATATATATATATATATATATATATATATATAAATAAACAGCGATATATGTAAATGCACTTTTAGCAACATAAACTTTACCTTCATCTAAAAGCAAATACACCACAAAGGCTTTAGAATATAGTGAAGGAAAGAGAAGTTATAGAAAAAGGGGGATGGCGGGTGGGTAACCCGGACTGCAACAATGAATAAACTCGAACATCTACATTTACAGTAAGTGTACACAACTGTACTATGTTCTTCGTGTTTCACTGTTGCAGTCATTACATTTGGGTAGAATCCCAAAGCTATGGATGGGAGGATGGAACTAAATAGCATTAGGAGCGACTATGAGGCCCTGCAGAACTGCAGTGGCAAAGCCTGCCCTGGATTTGGAGAAGAGAGGCAAATGATGATGCTTTCTGAAGGTATGAACAGAGCTCCAAGTAGCAGCTTTTAGAATGTCTTTGGTTGGAACTCCTCTGAGAAAAGCTGCTGAGGTAGAGGCAGCCCTGGTGGAATGTGATCTGATTCCCTTGGGCACAGGTTTACCATGGTGCAAGTAGCAGAAACAAATGCAGTGGCTTATCCACTTAGAAATAGTCTGCTTTGATATAGCCTTCCCCTCTAATCCTGAAGCAAATGCCACTAGTAGTTGCTCAGACTTTCGTAAAAGATTTGGTCCTGTTTAAGTAGAATCTTAGTTGTCTGTGTACGTCCAATTAATGCAGGATCCGCTCCCCCTTGTTCTGCGGATTTTGGTAAAATGTTGGCAGGTGAATTGTTTGGTTAAGAGCCACACTGGATACCACCTTAGGCATAAAGGAAGGATTGGTCCTGAGGGACACCCTGTCCGGGTAAAATGTAATAAAAAGCTCCACAGCCATGAGAGCCTGTAGTTCTGAAACCCTTCTTGCTGAAGTGATTGCCAAGAGGAAAGCTGTTTTCCAAGACAAAAATGTTATATTCGCAGTAGCTGCTGGGTCAAAAGGAGGCAGCGTGAGTTTTTCCAGTACAAAATTGAGGTCTCATGCAGGAGTTGGTGATCTTCTGGGAGGCCTTAAATTTTTGGCCCCTCTAAGATACTGTTTTAGCAGAGGATGAGAAAAGAGGGGAGGCTCCGTGTTGTAATGAGCCGAGATGGCAGAGGCATGGATTTTTATTGAAGAAAAAGATAGGCCCTTGTCAAGCATTTCAGTCAAGTATTGTAAAATCTGAGGGATATTTGGTTTTGCTGTGTCCATTCCTTGTGCTTGGTTCCAAGCACAGAATCTCTTTCATTTATCAGCATAAGATTTTCTAGTACTAGGCCTTCTGGCTTCCAAAATGACATCCATCACAGATTTACTGAGAGGTGTTGTTTGAATAATTAAATGATCAGCCATGCTGCAAGGTTCAGAGTTTGAAGCTGAGTGTGCAGAATTTGATTGCTCTGCTGAGACAGTAGATGTATTTGAGGCAAGTAACAAGGAGGGAGTTGAGACATATTCCTTAGAATTGGGTACCAGTGCTGGTGAGGCCAGTCTGGAGCAATCAGGATCATTTTTGTTTTTTCCTGTCTGACATTTAGTAAGACCTTGGAGAGAAGAGGCAGAGGGGGAAAGGCATAGACTGATAGGTTTTTCCAACTGAAGGATAGGGCGTCCACTTTCCATGCTTGTCTGTGATAAGTCCTTGTGCAGAATTTGTCCAGTTGATAATTTTGGGGAGAGGCAAATAGATCTATGTCTGAGCTCCCCCATTTCTGTGTTACCATGCTGAAGATTTGTGGATCCAGTTTCCACTCGTGTGGGTCCATAAGATTTCTGCTTAGGTCGTCTGCCAGAGTATTTTGTTTTCCTGTCGGGAATTGAACTTGAAGATGTACTTCATAAGTCAAAGTTGTGTTCCACAATGCCATGGCTAGTCTGCAAAGGGGGTAGGAATGTGTACCCCTGCTGCTTGTTTATGTACCACATAACCATGGTGTTGTCCGTCTTTATCAGTAGTTGTCCTGAATGCAGTAAGTCCTTGAAGGCTGTCAGAGCATTCTGAACAGCTAGCATCTCTTTCTGGTTGATATGCAGACGCATTTGTTTTGGGCTCCATATGCCCTGAATGCATTCCCCAGCCAGGTGGGCCCCCCAAGCATAGTCTGATGTGTCTGTAGTTAGGGTTTGGGTGGTAGGGGGTAGAGTGAATGACAGTCCCTTGTTTTGGTGACATGTCTCTGCCCACCAAAGAAACTCCTGTTGTAGGCAGGGAATGAGAAGAATCAGTTTCCAGACTGTGACAATGTTGACTCCATAAACATTTTAGGTACCACTGAAGCTTCCTCATATGCAGTCTTGCATATGGAATTAGTAGAATGCAGGATGCCATGAAATCCAAAGCCTGCAGAATTTGTCTTGCAGAAAACTAGGTTTTTGTTGCCATCTGTTTGAAGTATGTTGTCAGTTGCCTTTGCTTGTCTGGCGTAAGGTAAGCCATCTGGGCAGTTGTATTCAAGCTTGCACCCAGGAATGTAATTATTTGAGAAGGTACCAGTTGGGATTTCTTTTCGTTTATTGTGTACCCTAGGCATGTTAGAAGCCTTTTTACAAATGCCAGATGTTGAAGAATGTCCTTGTTCTCTGCTTGAATGAGACAGTCATCCAGGTAAGGATAAATTTGTATGCTTCTGTCTGCAAAATGCAACTACTGGTGCCAGGCACTTTGTAAAGACCCTGGGCGCAGTAGATAAGCCAAAGGGCAGTGCAGAGAATTGGTAATGCAAAAAACCTGCCTTGAAGCAGAGGTATCTTCTGCACGACTCCCTTACTGGGACATGCAGGTATGCCTCTTTTAAGTCTAGAGTCACTAACCAAGCGTTCCTGCCCAGCATGGGCAGTAGCTGTTACAAAGTCAGCATTTTGAATCTTGGAATGTCCAGGTATGTGTTCAAAATTGATAAGTCCAATATTGGATGCCAGGCATTGTCTTTTCTGGGTACCAGGAAAAGTCTTGAATAAAAACCTTGTCCTTTTTCCTGTTCTGGTACTGGTTGAATAGCCCCCATATCCATGAGGGACGTAACTTGTTTCTGAGCCTCTGCCCATTGATTATGTGGCAAATATGGCCAACCATTTGGAATTGGCAAAGTATGGAAATGAAATCTGTACCCCTGGGATACTATGTTTAATACCCATTTGTCCTGGGTAATTAACTGCCAATTTTGAGCATGAAGTGCTAATTTTTCCCCCAGCGGGCTGCCAATAGATAAGTGCTTGGTGAAGGTAGAGGGAAGTCATTGAGATGGCTTACTGCAGGGTTGTGCTTTGTTTCCTCCAGATTTGGAGGTGGAGGCACCCCACTGCTTTGACCTGTAAGAACCCTGTGATTGCTATCTAGAGCCTTTTGAGCACCTGGATTTGCCTTGAGAGGCTCTGCTGGACACAGGAATGGACCAATTTTTAGTAGGCCAGTGCCTACTGAACCTGGGTGGCTGCCCTTGTAAGAAATCTTTTACAGTTTGCATAGATTTAGCTTTGTCTTCCATTTTCTTTAAAACCTCTTTTGCCTTATTACCAAACAGAGTATCATGCTGTAAAGGGGCATCCAACAATTTAGCTTTAACATGATCAGGCAGATTTTGCTCCTTGAGCCAGGCATGCCTTCTAATCACAGATCCAGTAACTGCGGCCCTGCAAGAGGCCTCCAAGGAATCAAAACCACATTACAAAGTATGCTTTCCAACCTGTTCTGCTGCATGCAATAATTCCTGTAATTCTTTATTTTCCACACAATCAGAAATCAACATCATTTTCTGTTTCATTAAGCCCATAACATGCTGTTGATATTTAAGCATACGAAACTGGCAGTTTAAGGCCCTAATTGCCAAGGTTGCAGACGTATAAACCTTCTTTCCCCATCTATCCAGCACCCTGGAATGTCTATCAGAGGGGGTAGGATTTTTGGCTGTAGAGGCTTTTACACCTTTGGGACCCTGTGAGATAGTCTCAGGATCAGCAGCAGGATTTTTTAATAGAAATTTGTGGGAATCAGGAACCCTGTAATATCTGTCTGGCTTACTAGGAGGTGGAGGTAGGGAATCAAGAGCCATGCTTGATTCCGAAAACACATCATCAACAATGTCTAATACAGGAGGAATTGCCAAAGACCTATGCTGAGGAAGAAGACGGAAATCCCTAAGCCTCTTTTTTGATTCAGAGAAATCCTGACTCTCCCAATGAAAATGTTCCCTTAAAGTATGCAAGGTTTCTCCAAAAGAATAATCCTGACATTTTTTAAATCTGCTATCTATTGGCATTGCAACACTTAAAAGATTTCAGATAGAAATAATAGAGACAAGGTAACAGGAGCTGTGATGAAATTCATGTGTTTCTTGGAGGCCCAAACTCAAATAAAGGGTCTATTTAGTCCTGCTAAATCTTCTAGGTAGAGGGTTTCTGAGAGGAAAGAGATGGAAGAAACCAACCTCAAGAAAAAGATAACATTTTAGCAATCAGTGGAACTGATTATCCAAGTGTGACGCCAGTGCACTGGCCCAGTAATCAGGGAGCCTCAACCCTCACCACTAGCACCAGTGAGGGACGTCCACATTGGAAGGATAACAAGTACACACACAGTAAAGTACAATTTCCCTTAAGAGTACACAGAGATCACAGTCAGACTGGGGCTGGTTTCTCCCTTTCTCCCCAGATCCCCAATAAGACTCCCCACTGCCACAGCTATAGGGTTAAGATCTCAGTCGAGTAGTCATGCCAAAACCTCCAGTACCCTCTCTGTCCAACCAGTGCTTCATGTCCCTGCCCAAATAGCTGACACACACACACTTTGAGGTTTGATTTATATACAAACACACAGACATTCCTGGGGAAGGATGGCACAGGTTCTCAAGCTATGCCCCCTCCTGCCCAGACTATACTGTCCCACCTGCCACCAACTACTCTTATCAGCTACCATAAAGGCCCTTACCAAAGGATGTCCAATTCTACTCCGCAATGTTACTGTTATCCAATTGGTAAGTGTGACTGAGACATGAAGGCTATTTAGGAGTGGCCTATATAGTATCACCAAATACATGCAAGTACTCGAAGAGCTTAAATTACCTTTACACAAAACAGCCACAGTTAAAAGTTTTATATATATTTAATAATAAATAATAAAAACACAAGACAATATATTTATTCAACACAATGACATTAGAAAGTTCAGAAATCACAGGAAATACTTTAGAACAACATTTTAGGACAGTCTGACATAAATGTAGAAAACAGCTAGCCTATCTATCTCTAAAAGAAATACTAAGATCTAAGATCCTACTTACAGAGCAAAGCAAGTGCTGGTGAGCTGATGTGTTCAGGTTCAGACACAAATAAAAAATGCTATTCTTGCCTTCTGAGATAGCCCTTAAATTGATAATACACATTGCTGCGGAGTAATTCCAGATTATATCATTCTTGACACTTCTGCTTAAGTTTCCCAGGCTCATAGAACTCAAAATGTTAACATTTCATTTTCTAATCTGCACCTGCCTGGAAGCCACAGCAAATAAAGACATTTTATATGTAAAACCTAATAATTATCTATGTCTTAGGACAACAGAAAGAATTTCCTAGCCCAAACATCCTGTCTCCTAGCTTGAGCTCAAACACAGCCGTAAAATCTTTTGCTTGTCAGCTTTCTTCCAGCAGGGTGCACTGTGGTTACATTTTTGAAGCTCCGAGCATAACATAGTTTATTTACATCTGTAAAACTAGCCTGTGGATCATATTAATATTTACAATGACATAGAATTATTTATAAATTTTTTTCACATCAAGGTTATCAAGGTTTATGGTGTGTAGATCTGGTACATTTACCAGAAGACTGAGGTAGCAACATCAAGAAATGTCACAGATGTAGTGGCTTCCAGAGATGAAATTGACTCAGTAGGAGAAAACAGGTTTGTTTTGGCTAAAAGGCAGCTATCAGAATGACCGTGGCACTGAAAAATATGGCTTTAGGGATGAATGTTGTCATCAGTGGAATTATGGGAAAAGTATAAATGAGTCCATCTGGCCAAATGTAAGATAGGTTAACTTTGATCTAACCACAACTCTCCAGACATATTCAGGAGAAAAGAAGTTGGGATATTTGGCATTTGCTGGAGAGGCAGGGAGATCAAATACTGGAATGTGCCCTGGAAATGAAACTTTGTTCATACTACTGAGGAAGAAAGTAATGGAAGATAGTTACAGACTCCATCTTCCAGATATTTAGCCTGTCCTGGAATCTGCATTACTACTAGAAAGTAGTGCAAGTTGATAGCCCACAACCATATTATCATTGCTTCCTTGCAGAAGGGATGGGAATACAGTCTTTAGGTCAAGGTCAAGGGAACTGCTATACTTTTCAAAAAATTTACTTGAAGATGAGTCTTCTATTATGAGTAAAAATCATGAAAAGTTTGCCAGTGAAGTGATCCCCACCCTAGAGGAGAAGCACCTGCAGTTACTGAGGCCTGCAGTGTCTGAAATGAAAAAACTTCCAGAGTAAAGGTTTATGGGATCAAAGCACCACTGTGAATTGAGTTTACAAGCTGTGGACATTTAAAAATGGAAAGGAAACAGGGCTGAGATGTAGGAACCTCTGGATGTGAACTGTTCACTGAACAGCACTCATTTGAAACCTGGCATGAGGGGGCATAAAAACCAAAGCTCCCTTAAGACCTCAGGTTCTGATATAACTCTATGTTAGAAGAAACAGCAGAAAAAGAATAGAGGTAAAGTCTGCTGATGAAAGGTGCTTTATACAACAGTGTTTAATATACATCCAATGAACTTAACAGGTATGAACTAATAGTAAGTAGTACACTGTGAGGTTCATGTAGTTCAAAAAAACTGAATAATGTAAGCAGAGACTCTCTTGTGTTCTTCAGATGTTCTCCACATGCATCAGAGATGTTGTAGCAAGGGGGATTACTCCTATTCCCAGATAGTTAAGTGCCTTCACTTGGCTGAGCCCAGTACAGCCAAATATAATGGGGAGTTTAAGAAACAAATCAGGCTGGAGATCCACAAGCTTAAATAAAATCGATAACAGAAAAAAATATTAAATTATAGAACGCATCTAAAAATGTTCATATTAAAGTCTGCATCAGGAATATAACTGATGAACTAAAACCATCCATCAGGGCTAGTAAAGTAAATCATGAATTTAAATTGGCTCCTGATGCCAAAGATAATTATAAGTCACTCTTCAGTCATCTTACTAGCTCAGACTGAGTAGACAAAGCAGATACACTAGCAGACAAACTTACTGCAGACTTTATCGGTGAAAGAACTACCCTCATTCTATAAATTCCTAAATCACTTACACATCTAATATCACAAAAGAGCACACATACTGAAGGTGTTATCTAAAGCTAAATGCACTACTTCCGTGAGGCTGATAATTACCCGGATGCTTAAAAAATGGCACCAAACATACTGTTATGGAACCTATCCTTAGAGCTGTTTAACCTGAATGTATCCACTGGATTTGTCCCCAAAGTGTGGCAAACTGCAGTGCTGATGCCCTTACACAAGAGCAGAGCTATCACTGGCCTGGGAAGCCACAGAGCCACCCACCTATCTAGTCTGATTTGTAAAGCCATGTAATGCATCATATCTGACCTCATAAACTATGATATCAAAAACCTTAGGTTACACTCGCACTAGCTTGATTTTGACAAGTGGAAATCCTGCTTACTCAGTTTAGTTTACTTCTTCAAGAAGGTCATACAGGCTGCAAGCAGTCATTCTGTTCACATAGCTTATTTGGATCTGGTTAATTCATCTGACACTATACCCCATGCTGGCATCATAAATAATCTAAGTGCCTTAAAGGTGGATAGCTAATTGGCTAAAAGACAGAGAAAGTACAGTTGTGTACACTTACCATAAATGCAGATGTTCGAGTGTCTTCACTGTTGCAGTCATCACATTTGGGGTTATCCCTGCTGGGGTAGCCCTCAGCCAGCCTGAATACCAGAGACTTAGTATTTCTGGGTCGGTTACTGACACTTGAAGACTGACATCAGGTCATCAGGAGTATAAAGGAAGGCAGCCGATGTCATTAAAGCAGTTTTTCTTGCCCTAACCGGTCAGGAGCCCCCAAAGTAGGAGGCCAGGCTCTGGTGGCAGGACCCCAACAGTGCAAGAAAAATATACCAATATGTCCCTTCTAAAGAAAGGAGAACAGCAAAGAAGAAAGGTAACAAAAAGAAAAAGAAGGAAGGAGGGAGGGAAACCAGGACTGCAACAATGAAGACACCCGAGCATGTACATTTATGGTAAGTGTACACAACTGTACTATGTTCTTCGTGTTTCACTGTTGCAGTCATCACATTTGGGTAGATTCCCAAAGCTGAGGAAATGGGTGGAGGCAGTCTAGGAAGCTAGGGGATGGCTAGCATGCCCTGCAAGACTGCAGAGGCAAAACCTGCCCTGGATTTAGAAAAGAGAGGCAGGTGGTAATGTTTGGTAAAGGTGTGAACAGATATCCAGGTGGCAGCCTCCAGGATGTCCCTTGTGGGGACCCCTCTGAGAAATGCTGCAGAGGTGGAGGCTGCTCTGGTTGAGTGGGTCCTAACCCCCTTGGGGGGAGGCTTGCCATGCTGCTTGTAGCAAAAATGGATGCAGTGTGCTATCCATTTGGAAATGGTTTGCTTGGAGATGGCTTTGCCCTCTGCCCCTGAAGCAAAGTTAACCAGCAGTTGATCAGATTTTCTGAAGGGTTTAGTCCTGTCCAGATAGTATCTGAGCTGTCTGTGCACATCTAGAGAGTGCAGAATCCTTTCCCCCTTGTTTTGAGGGTTAGGAAAGAAGGTGGGCAAATGGATGGATTGGTTGACTGCCACACTGGATAACACCTTGGGCATGAAGGATGGATTAGTTCTGAGAGATACCCTGTCTGTATGGAAGACAATGAAGGGCTCCACTGCCATGAGTGCTTGCAGCTCAAAGACTCTTCTGGCTGAAGTGATGGCCAGGAGGAAGGCTGTCTTCCAGGAGAGAAATTTTAGCTCTGCAGAAGAAGCTGGTTTGAATGGAGGCAGTGTGAGCTTTTCCAAGACAATGTTAAGGTCCCAAGCTGGTGTTGGTGCCCTTCTGGGGGGCCTCAAGTTGTTAGCCCCTCTGAGAAACTGCTTGATCATAGGGTGTGAAAAAAGAGGCTGCTCAGTGGGAAAATGAGCAGAAATAGCAGAGGTAATGATTTTTATAGAGGAGAAAGACACCACTGTGTATTAGGTCAGCTAAGTAGTCCAGGATGAGAGGGATGGAGGGCTGTGCCATATTGGCTCCCTTAGCCTGGATCCAGATGCAGAACAATTTCCATTTATCTGCATAAGACTTTCTGGTGCTAGGGCATCCGGCCTCTCGGATAACATCCAGAACCTGTTTACTGAGGAGGGTAAATTGGTCAGGAGTCAGGTTATAAGCCAAGCTGCCAAACTGTGTGTTTGCACTTGGGGTGCATGAATTCCCCTGCCCTCTGGGTTAGGAGGTTGGGAACCTGAGGAAGATTCCATGGGGACAGGCTGCACAGCAAGGGGTACCAGTGCTGTCTGGGCCAGTCTGGAGCTATGAGAATGGTCCTTGGTTTTTCCTCTCTTATTTTGATCAGTACTTTGAGAATGGGGGGTAGGGGAGGAAAGGCATAGACCGAGAGGTTTACCCAGGGGAAGGACAGGGCATCTACATTCCATGCCATGCAGTGATGCTCCCTGGTGCAGAATTTGCTGAGCTGATGGTTGGTGTGGGAGGCAAAGAGGTCGACCTCCAGGATTCCCCATTTCTGAGATATTAGTAAGAAGATGTTTCTGTTGAGCTGACACTCGTGGGGGTCCAACAGTTTTCTGCTTAATTGGTCTGCCAGAGAGTTGAGAGAGCCTGGCAGGTACTGTGCTAACAGGGTTAGACGCATGGAAGACGCTGTGAACCAAAGGGTTATGGCCAGCCTGCACAGCGGGTAGGAGTGAGTCCCTCCCTGCTAGTTGATGTACCACATCACTGTGGTGTTGTCTGTTTTGATCAGGAGAACCCCAAGAGAGAGAAGGAGTTTGAAAGCTATCAAAGCCTGCTGCACAGCCATTATCTCTTTTAGACTGATGTGCAGGGGGAGTTGCTGGGGGTTCCATTGGCCCTGTATGCACCTGCTGTCCAGGTGTGCACCCCAAGCGTAGTCTGATGCATCTGTAATGAGGGTCTGGGAAGCGGGGTGTGGGGAGAAGGGCAGTCCCTTGTTGTGGGAGCAGGCTGTTGCCCACCAAAGAAATTCCTTCTTCAGGCAAGGAATAATAGGTAGAAGAGTTTCCAGATCTTGAGATTGTTGACACCAAAGGCTCTTTAGGTGCCACTGAAGTTTCCTCATATGCAGTCTGGCATATGGAATAAGGAGTATGCAAGATGTCATGAACCCCAGAGCTTGCAGGATTTCCCTTGCAAAAGCTGGGGCCTGGTGGCCAGTTAAGAGAAGTAAGCTGATAGGAAACTTTGTTTCTCTGGTGTTAGGCATGCCATCTGGGATGCTGTGTCCAGACTTGCTCCCAGGAAGATTATCCTTTTAGTGGGTACTTGTTTGGATTTCTTTTTGTTGATTGTATACCCTAAGGAGGTCTGTAGGTCCTTTACAAAGGCCAGGTCTTTGAGCAGCTTTTCCTGGCTGTCTGCCTGAATAAGGCAGTTGTCTAAGTAGGGCTAAATTTGAATATTTCTTTGTCTGCAAAAAGCAATGACCAGAGCCAGGCATTTTGTGAAAACTCTGGGAGCAGTAGATAAGCCAAAGTGAAGTGCAAAAAACTGAAAGTGTTGAGATCCTGCCCCAAAGCGAAGATATTTTCTGCAGGACTCCCTGATGGGAATGTGGAGGTAGGCCTCTTTTAGGTCCAGGGTGACTAGCCAAGTGCCCTTGGACAGCATGGGTAGCAGCTGCTGGAGGGTGAGCATTTTGAATTTTGGGATCACCAGGAAGGTGTTTAGAATGGACAGATCGAGGATAGGGCATCGTGTGCTCTCTTTTTTAGGTACCAGAAAAAGTCTGGAGTAGAAGCCTTGGCTTATCTGCTCTGTAGGAACGTGTTCTACTGCTCCCAAGGAGAGCAGGGTATGGATTTGCTTTTGTGCCTCTGCCCATTGATTTGGTGATAGATCTAGGAACCCTCTGGGGGTTGGAAGGGTGTGGAAGGACAATATGTACCCCTGAGACACAATGTTCAGAACCCATTGGTCCTTGGTAATGGTGGCCAAGGTGCTTGAGTGAAAGGAGAGTTTTCCTCCTAGGTGTATGTAATGGTGGGCAGAGGTGAGGTCGGGAAGGGGTGAGTCATTGTGAGTTTTTGCCATAAGAGGGTGGCTTAGAACTCCCTGGCTTGGAAGTGGAGGCAGTCCACTGCTTAGATCTCTGCAACCCATGGGACTGCTGTCTTGGAGGTCTGTTTGCAGAGGGTCTAGGCTGGCCCTGTTTACCAGGTGCAGGAAAGGACCAGTACTTGGAAGGAAAATGCCTGCTGAACCTAGGGGGCTCTACCTGTAAGAAATCTTTAACAGTCTGCATAGATTTTGCTTTTCATTCCATCTTTTTTAACACTTCTTTTGCTTTAGTTCCAAATAAGGTGCATCCAACAATTTTGATCTGACATAGTCTGGCAGGGGTTGTTCCTTAAACCATGGATGTCTTCTAATTACAGATCCAGTGACTGCTGCCCTGCAAGAAGCGTATAGGGCATCAAAACTGCAGTGCAAAGTGTGTTTAGTTACTTGACCAGCAGAGTGCATTAATTCCTGTAAATCTTTAGATTCTGCCCATGCAGGAAAGGAGGAAATCTTTTGTTTAAGGAGTTCCAAGGTATGTTGCTGATATTTAAGCATATGGAACTGACAATTGAGTGCCCTGATAGCAAGAGTAGCTGAGGTGTATATTTTTTTACCCCATCTGTCCAGTGCTCTGGAATCTATGTTTGAGGGGGTGGGATTCTTAGCTGAAGTAGCTTTAACACCTTTTGGACCTTGATTAATGACCTCAGGGTCCGCTGTTGGGTTTTTAAAGAGATATTTGTGAGATTCAGGGACTCTGTAGTACCTGTCTGGCTTTCTGGGAGCAGGAGGGAGGGTGTCTGGAGTCAAGACGGATTCAAGGAAGACATCATCTACCATATCTAGGACTGGGTGGATGGCTAAGGGCTTGTGCTGTGGAAGGTCCAGGAGCTCTCTGAGTCTCTTTTTAGACTGTGAGTATACTTGACTCTCCCATTTAAAATGCTCCCTTAAAGTATGCAGGGTTTCCCCAAAGGAAAAATCCTTTGGAGGAGAGGTTGAAGGAATAGATTCCTCTGCATCACAATCCTCATATGTAGAGAGGGGCTGCAAGTCTTCATAGTCAGATGCATCAATTTCATCTGACTCCTGTTCAGACAAAACTTCTGGAGACAGATCTCTTTTTTCTTTTTGAGGGAGTGGCTTGGCTTCCCCTAATCAGCATGATAAGGTCCTCTGTGATTCTAAGCATTTGTGACTGAGGCAAGGGAGCAGGTGCCAAAGAATGGGTGGAAGGTGGTTTCTTGGGGGTGGTTCAACCCCTGGGCCTAAGGAACTCAGTTGGTTTAGAAAGAACGGTAGTCGTGAAAGAAGGCATCAGTTTATGTCTGGATTTGGTGTTGCGAAGGACTTCCTTGGAAGCCGGTGCCTGCACAGCGGCTCCGGACCCATCCAAGGTAGAGACGACTGCAGGATCCTTAGACGAAGAAGAGTTCTGTGGCATACCAGACTCAGAAAGGGTCTCGGTAGAGGCCAGCGAATTAACTGAAGCGGGCATCAGGGGCTGCAAAAGCACCTCACTGAATTCCGGAGGACTGACGACCAGCTTGGCGGTAGTGTCGTCGGAAGGTTTAGTCCTGTGCAGTCTGTCTTTATTTTTATGTTTTTTGGAAGGACAGCTGTCGGATGGCTTACAGAAGCCATATCGGAATTCGATGACTGTAAACGGAAAGAACTGGCTACAATAAGGGTCAGATGATGAATAGTTCTGGCATTAAACAAAACACAGAACCAACAACAAGGGACGTCGTGGTCTGGGCCTAAACAAGTGACGCAGTAGGAATGGAAGTCCCGGTGTGGTATCTGCTTCCCACAGGCGAGACAATTATTAACTTTTTCAGACATCGGTTAGTGCAAGAAAAAAGGATCCCCAACTGGGTACTTAGCTTTCGAAGACTTCAACTTCAATTCGGAATCGAAACTCAGGTAGCGACTGACCGGCACTCATGCGAACTGCTTCTGCTTTGGGCTCTGCGGCAAGAAAGACTGATGTAATGGGGTTGGCTGCCTTCCTTTATACTCCTGACGACCCGACATCAGTCTGCAAGTGACAGCAACTGACGCAGAAATACTAAGTCTCTGGTATTAAGGCCAGCCGAGGGGTACCCCAGCAGGGATAACCCCAAATGTGATGACTGCAACAGTGAAACACGAAGAGCATCACATAGTTAGGGTAGCAGCTGCCTCCTCAGAAAAGTATGAAATTAACTAGTGGCATGTCCCAGGGCTCAGTATTGACACTCCTCCTTTTTGATATCTACATCTTCGATCTCCAGACCAGAGATCAGGACCTTTTGTTAAGTAAGTTGGCAGATGACTGAAAAATGGGCATTACTGTAAATCTTCCTTTGACACCCAGTCATTGCAACAGCAACTAATCTTCATAAACAAGTGCTGTAGAAAAAGGGATAAAATTAAATCCAAAAAAATACTTTGTCATTTGTTACACAACTCTCTTCCTCAATGTACAATATAGCCAATACCCCACTACTAAATAATAATGTGGTCAGGGATCTTGGAATCTAAGTTAATTCCCTCGCCTTCAACTGACAAGTAGCATCAATAATCATAGAATCCTTCTGTTTAGCACAACTAATATCTAAAAGCATGTCCTCCAGGACAAAAGAAGCTGTCATCCCTTTTTATAAACAACTAATTATACCACTTAGTCAAGTACACTGCCATATTTGGGATGTTCTTTTCTAGACATATTAAGCAAATGAAAAGGCCACGGTGGTCCCTAACAAAGAAGACTATTGACCTAAAGACCCTAAGCTACCATGAAAGGCTTGAAGTGCTATCCCTTTACTTGTTTTCTTACAGACCCTTCAAGGCTAATCTCTGCCTTGTGTTCTGTGCCATTAGAGACCCAATCTGCTTTGATCTTCTTTGTCTTTGCAAGTTAAGCAGCTCCATTAATAACAGAACTAGGGACTTAAACTCTTTACAGCACATAAATAAAATGTGCTGAACAGATAAACTTATTAGTTGGCACCTACTTAACCTCTTGAACAAACTTCCCCTGCAAGTTAAACAAAGTGACACTCTAGCATCCTTCAAATTAAATCTAGATCATTTAATAAACACCCATAAATGTATTCTGTGACTGACATTCTTCGACCTTCTTGAAATGGGGTATAGCAGAGAGTGGGCATTGCCAAAGCATAAACAGTCTTGTGACTCAATGGCCTTGATCCTATGATTATAGATATGTAGTAATGGTTTTAAAATAAATGGCTGAAACATCTTGACAGAGAAAGTGAGCAGGCAGCAGATGTGGCATGACTGTCAAGTTATAACTTATTCAGAAGCTCCTTCACTGTTCCCACACAGACTTTCTTAAGTGGAAGTACGAAGTGATTAACAATACACAGCTCTGATTAACATGGCAGAGATGCAATGGCTACACAATACCTAGTGCAAATTACCACTAATACATACTCCTTGGGTCATACTGCCTATAAGCATTCTAAGTGAAACCCTCAGTGATTGTCCACGACTGGATTAAGTGACCTTTTTTTTCCTCTGAAGGCAGGATACTTGAATATTTTTCTGCTCCTTCCATTCACAACCCATTTCCCTAAGTTGTACAGTGGCTCAGTGGTTAAGATCTCTGCCTCACAGTACCATGGTCTGGGGTTCAGTCCTGTCCTGTGGTCACTGTCTGTGTGCAGTCTGCATAGTCTATTTATATCTTTGTGGCTCTTCTTCAGGTACTCTGGTTTCCTCCCACATTATAAAAGCATGCTGGTTGAATGGCTCCTCTAAACTGTCCCTGTATGTTACATTTACCTTTGCTGTTATGGCCAGGGTCATGCTGAAAAAGGGTCTTAGGACCAGTTCACTTATTTGTCTAACAAATAAATTACAATTAAAGAGAAAAGGAAAGGCAGTGACACTTTTCCCTTTAAGTCGTCTTGCTCTCAGGAGAAACAACTTACTCTGTATATACACAAATGTTCAGAGAAATGAATTGAGCAACAATGACATTTATTTATTTAGCCATTCATTTATTTCACTTATACATGCTTTGCTAACCAGATAAATGAACTGGTCCAAAGACCCTTTTCGGCAATGACCAGCATCACTAGGGTAAGGACAATTACAAAGACTAGATTACATACAAAGAATATTACAAAAGGTGTAGTACAACAGCTACAGACTACTACATCAGTATTACATTACATAAGTTAAACATAAGCTGCAAAAGAAATTTTACAAAACATTAAGAATAACTATGCTCCAGCAAAGAACAACGGAAAAAGACTTTAGTATAGCTACTACTAAATAAATATACACAACTTGCTTACAGGAAAAAGTACAAGTAGGCAATGTGCCCAAGCATTAAGGTAAGTTGGTCTCTATAGCAATGGGTGATAAAACTAGAACAATGGAAGAAAAATCAGAAAGATGTTCACTATTTTGACAGAACTCCATAAAAGTAACTCCCTCCCATTCTGTTACAAAATCTGCAGCAAAAGATCATACAAACTTTAAAACAGGAGCCAATAACACTTATAAACACATCCAAAGGTGATATCACAATGACTTAATTGATTAATATTATCTACTTGCAACATACTAGTACACATCTGTTCATATACTTAAAAAATGGCATAATACAAATCAAAATACTGAGACTTGCAAAGTGACTACACAAAAATCTGATTTTGTCTCCACGTGTATTATTATCCACATTTGCAATTCATCTGATTGTAAAATTCAGAGCTATGCAATTCTGCTTACATGTGTATATTAATTGTAACAGGATTCCCAGAGTTCTAATATGATGTCCCCTCATGTGCTCATACATTTTTCCCTTACATTTTTTCTGGCATAAAATGCAATGTGCACAAACAGCCAAGTTACCCAGCATGTTTAGTGCTACATGTATAAACAGCTCAGGGCGAATATTCCTACCCAGTGAAATGATAACTACATAAATCTGCTGGGATGTCTGAGATTACACTATGAATAGTTCCCACAAGGAAAGGTTCAAACTGGCAGAGTAGTGAGCAGAACTTTCATTGGGACATTTTCACAGAAAGCCATGTGAAGCATCCTGTAAGTGCAACAGCTAACCCGAGGCTCAGACTCCTCTGTAGACATTGTGCTGATTACTTCCTTTTATATATGCCACTTGAGGCCTGGCTATAATGTAATATGATGTAGTGGCAAACAGCACAGCAGAGCCTCCTATGCCATCCTGAAGGAAAATTCTTGCTTAAAGAGGAACAGCTTCATTACTTTTAACTGAAGCTCAGCAAGCCAGCTGAGTCCAATGAAGCATGTACACTTTTCTTTCATTCTGCAGAAACACCATTTTTTATTATGTTAAGGGTTTACAGTCCACATTGATTTTACCTTTAAGGCTGAAATGTTCCTGGCTGATTTTCAATAGCTGCAGAGTGCAGACTGAATCATTCTTGGCTTCGATTGCAGCCATTGTTGTCTGTACAGTCACAGCAGTATGCACCAGTATGAACAAAACACTGCACTCTGCAAATATATTCTACTGAAGTACACTGTCAAACACCAAGCCGTCAAAGGAAATGAGTGGGATTAGTAGTCTCAGAATAATTTGTCAGGAAATGAAAAGGACAAACCCATCAAAGTAAATGTTTTAAGGGCAGTTACTTTAAATGTTTGTGCCCAAACAAAAAGAAAAAAAAACAGAATGTCTTCATCTGTCATTACAATCATCTTACTTCTCCTAGACATCAATAGCCCTTGCTTTCCTTTTCTCCTGCTGCCCTTCGACTCCCCACATCACCTAATAGGAGAGGAGTTTCACCTTTCTGGGGAAATCTACTTCAACACTCCATCATATAAGAGTGGCATGAGAAAAGTCAGTAACCAGGCACATGTCATTGAGCAGGGGGTTAAACTTCTCTGGAATGCCCTACTATCTTCTCCAGCTACATGCTGAAGTATGTAAGGCACACTGTTCAGCCCCTTGATACTTCTATATATTTATGACAATTATATACACACTTTTATTTTGCGCCCTTAGTATGATCAGAATACACCTATCTTCATGCAGGCCCATCCAAATGGTATATGTTCTCATGGCTAGATTCTCTCTACCACAGGACACTCTTGAGGCAGAAAGCTTAACACTTTCTGCCTGAGGTAGCACAAAACACAATTATTCAGTATTATTTCTTCCAGCTGTCTTCTCAGGCACTGAGTGAAATGTCAGTATCATCACAACTATCCAAAGTACACAGTTTTCTCAAGTGAAACAGCAAACAATCTTCAGTGACAGTCTTGCTTTGCAAGTTTGGATACTCAGACTACAGCCTAGAAACATTAGTGACTGAGCTGGTTGCAACTGTGATGCCTCCCCCACAGGGAAATAGTTGGGAAAGGGCTACGGGAAACCACCCATAGATAAACTATGGCTATCTAATGACTACTAAGAACCTTGGCCATGGGACCCAGTGGCATTAGTGGTTCTACCATATTGTTTCTTATTTTACTGCTGCCCACACCTAAGCCGCATCTGATGTTGGTTCCTTTGCATTCCTGAGAATGTCATTTGAGGGGCTTGAAGTTTTACAACAAGAGCAGTGTGGGTCTTACTCTCCTTTTCCATATTTTTCATAGATGGCTTTACATCAGGCTCAAACAAAATGGATTTCTGCAATGGAATATCCACAAACAACCTTTGCCAGGTCTTCCAAAACAGATGAAATGTGTAAGTTCCAGCATACAGTTCACCAAATCAAGGAAACAAACTGCTTCTTCCAAAAAAAAATTCTGAATGTAGAAAAAAGTGTTTATTCTAGTTCAAGCAAATGTAAATCCATGTAAACCACAACATAATAGTGAACAAAGACAAGTTTCAGCAAAAACCACATCTTCTTCAGTGTCATTTAAAGCCTCTATTTCAAAGTTTACAGATTCGTAGGTAAGTTCTAGGCAATCAGTCTGCAGACCATTTCAAGTCTGGTGTAAAAACATATTAAAAATTTCCCTCTATCCTCAAAGAGGACAAGCCAGAATACACCAGGACAGAATTTGAGGCTGTCCATCCAATTATCTAGGCTTACCTTGAAGGTGGCAAGGGTGCTACACTACTTGACATGTAGTGTAAGTTTGATCCAGAGGTGAGGATACATTGGGATATGAATTGATCATACGTGTCTTATTTATCTGCTGATGAACGTTAGCTCCTTTATGAGTATTTGATGAACCATTAGTTTTGTGAAGGAATAGAAAATCAAATAGTGTTGGATCTTTCATGGAGTGAAAGGCTAGACATAAGTCTCCACAGAGAAGACTGTAAGAGACTGAGCACCGAGAAAGGACTGCCTGAATATATGGTCACTACTATATACATCATAAAATGATATAATCTCTCAGGTAGATATCACTGCTCAGCCTAATCATTTGGCAGTGGTATATCACTATGGGTGTCAGCCTATGCAAGTCTGAATTCAGGCCATTACAGAGAAACTGGCTATAAAACAAGGCACCTTGTATCTTTTCTCTCTCTCACTCTCTTTCACTTTTTTTTTGTGGGGGGATTCAGAAAGGAAATGACCAGTTAAAAACACTTTTGCTAACAAATGCTTTGTGAGAAAACTCTAAAGATAAACCCTAAAATGCAACATGGAACACTAACAAATAAAGACCTAATAATGCCTGACAGGAAACGTTTGAAGGGAACTTAGTAGTAAAATAATTATCAATAATAAAACAACATGGTAATACACTACATAACACCTTCCAAGAGTATGAAATAAGCTGAAAATCAAACTTGTGACACTCTCACTGCTGCCCCTTAGACCACTTTTTATTAAAAGAATGTATACATTTCCCCAAATGATGCCCTACATACAAAATGTTTTTAAATGAACAACTATTTTTTTATGTTACAAGCTTTAATTTACACAGTTGTAACCATATTCTAATCTTACTAACAGCAATGCTACAGTGATTTATTTAGTTTAATGATTCATAGTTGAATACTAGGATAGCTGTCCTTGTGGGCCTTTTTTAAGCCATGCCAATTTTGTTTCCAAAGATGAGAATCAAACCCTACACTTTGTGTCTGAGGTAATCACCTTAACCATTATTCTTCTTCTTCTTCTTCTTTCGGCTTTTCCCGGTTAGGGGTCGCCACAGCGAATCACCTTGTCCGCACATTGAATGGCAGTGGAGTTTTACGGTGTCGAGTTGCCAGCCCGGCGCCCAACCTTCCACAGAAGGCACACTCACACGCACACCTAGGGCCAATTTAGAGTGTCCAATCCACCTACAGCATGTCTTTGGGATGTGGGAGGAAACCGGAGCACCCGGAGGAAACCCACGCAACCACAGGGAGGACATGCAGACTCCGCACAGAAGGCACCCCAGCCGAGAATCGAACCGGAGAACCTCTTGCTGTGAGGCAGCATTGCTAACCACTGCACCACCGTGGCCGCCCAGACCTTAACCATTATACCACTTAGAAAAACTATTCTCATCAGGGTACAAACAGAATGTTTTGTTGCACTCAATTGCTTTGCAGATACAAATTACTGGGAGAAACTCACTTTAATTCAGAATAAATGCCTTCTGAATCCAGGATCTTCCTGAAAAGTGTGAATAAAACACAGTTTCTTTAGACTCCTTAAGTCACTTTTACCAAGCCTACTTGCACTGAATGTGCACTGTACCAGCACCTAGGATGACTCCCAGTCTGATGTCAAAAATACATTACCCTGTACTCTAGGAGTTAATAATGCACAGCAGAATGTCAGTAGGAGCTAATGATGGACAGCAGCATGTCAGCTGGTCTTTAGATCCTATGGTGACAGCTACAAGATTTTACTACGAATAGCAAGTCAGACTTAAGCCCAGAATTCAGAAAGAACCCCACCTCCAGCGGTAAGAGCTGCAAACAAAAGGGAATGTTTCTGCCGACTAGTAAAATATGACTCAGACATGTTAGCCCTAGTGAGGAAATACCTCAAAATTGGCTAATTCTCTTGTCTATGAATCACCTGTAACTGAGGCAAATTAACATTTTCCTGCAGTAAACAACACTGCCCATGCACAGGCACCAACCTCACTCACTCTCCTACACACATTCAGAGACACTTACACCAAAATAACTTTTCCTTCTCCCTTAGTGTACAGAATGTTCCAGATGTCTCTTCTTATTTTTGCCCCAGCCCTCATAAATTACCCTTACTTATCAACCAAGTATCATTCATAAAGGTATTAACGCATACATCTTTAAGAAGTAACTTGTTAGGATATACCGAATGTCTTATTACTTTTCATGCGTGATGTAAAATTCATCTGTGTCTTTGAAACTGATTTTGTATGTTTTCTTCACTGCAGTTACAAGTTAGGCTGATTCAGAATGATTTTGCAATGTGCTCAAAACATCTTTGAATAGTTTTGATACTTAGGGAACATGACAGCAATGTACTCTTCTTGCAGAAAGAATGTTTGTACTAACAAGTGTGATGGTATGTGCTGGAGGACAAAAAGTATGAAGTGGAAAAGGTTATTAGTTTTTGGAATGAGTTACACTGTCATGATTTCCTCTTGCCGCATACTTCTCAACTGTACAGATTTTTGCAGAATGTCCAGATTTTCGCTTCATATTTTTGGTCCGTTTCTCAAAATTGTGGTTTTCTGGTACATCATTGGTAAATCATTGAAGGTTGAAGTCAGAAAATGATGACAGACATTTGAGTTTCAGAAAATTCATGCCAATGCAAAACCTGTTATTCTATCAACTTTCTAAGGTTGTAAGAGCAATATTTGAAAAGTATCCCTATTTTGGGTCTTTGTCCCCTCATTATTTATACTTTTGTCCAGATTTTTTGCTCTAAGAGGTTGAGAGGTACGTCTTGCCTGGTAAATTGAAATTAATATGGATACTCCTTTGTTACTATGTGCTAGCATGTCTAGTCATCTCTGTTTTGTCTTATAAATATTTGTAAATACAACATAGTGTGCGCTGAGCTTATGACACTGTAAAATGCACTACATTCTTGTTTTTAGTTTGAGACTGTACCATCTTGTCTTTTATAAGAACTATGCAATTAAAGCTTCAACATGAACATATTTTATGTGTAATAAACTGGAAAAATATCGCAATGTTTCAGAGTGTCACTGTTACTGATGTCCAAGAAATATCTAACAATGGAGGTCCCACTGAATCCAGCAAGAAATAAATATGGCTGAAATTACGCCTGTGGTGAAAACAGCTGAAGCTACAAGGATACAGAACAGGATGTAGCAGATATAAATAAAGAGGAAGTTGGTGAAGAATCATCTAACAGCAGCAGTCCATAACCTCTATGAACAATGAAAGTGTGAGACACTGTGTAACGTCTACTTCAGAAGATGTACATCAAGTTAAAAAAAAAAAAAAATAAGTGTATTTAGAGGGACCTCA
This sequence comes from Protopterus annectens, assembly GCF_019279795.1. NCBI lineage: Eukaryota > Metazoa > Chordata > Ceratodontiformes > Protopteridae > Protopterus > Protopterus annectens. The sequence continues at coordinate 396,952,495 of NC_056732.1, read as the reverse complement.
ATGAATTACAGGTTTTCGTTATGTATTAAGTTTTAAGTCTTACTGTTACATGAAGCTTTATCAGTCTTGCTGCGCATACTGGATGTTTCTTTAGTAGTACAAATATGCAGTGAAGTTGTTATACAAGAAACTGACTTCATTCTGAGAAGTTTTGGAAGAATTATCAAACAGTAACCAGCAACCCGAGAACTGTCATATCTGATATTTTGACAGCATATACATGGTTAATATCTCAGGTGATGAGCATGAGTCTAAGAATAAATATGCTGCTTTAAACTATAATTCAGAGTACATTTACAGTTAAATTCCAGGAAAAAAAGATATGTCATATTGTTCTATTTTCTTGGAAATGGGTTTACTGTTTGAGAGGTATGAATACTGATTACTGCGCATGTCACTCTACATACACAATAGCCGAATCTTGAGAATTAATAAGCAACAAATAAATTTAACTTGAGTTTGTGTTATATCAGAAAGGTTAATAGAGACACATCATTTTTATAACACACTGATATCTCTGAATTAATAAGCAACAGATATTTATTGGCAGCTTCGGTAGTGCACATGTATTGTGCATGTGTAATAAGAATGATTCATCAAGTTTTTCCTTCGGACATTATACACCTGGTATGAGTTATGTACTACCAGTAACGAGTACCAGGTGTTTCTAAGAGGAGAAGAGCATGAGTAACTTTCAATAAGATGCTGATATTTAACATTTCAGGCTCACACTCTGGATGATCTGTTCTACTTCTAAAAGTTCCATGTTTTTGCAACACCAGGCTTTCTGACCTTCATAGACATTTTCACTATTTGTGACATCTGTTTTCACAGGAAGAGACTCTGGCTTATATGTGTTATTTCTTATTTTTGATTTAATGCAAAATAAGAAAGCCCAGGAGGGAGAAGTAAATGTCATAAAATTAACAAAACTTTACTTTCAAAGGTTTGCGTGAAGTAGCAAGTACAGTTGTACAAATTAATACAATTTTTATTTTATTTATTTATTTATTGTAAACTGCTTTGGTTATAAATCTAATAAATTCTAGAAGCATTAGTATGCTGGCTATTTGCCAGATGGGTTTCAAAGTCTAATTAAAATGTCTCAGTAGCAAGTTATATTAGACTTGTGTGTATAGCAACAACATTTAAATATTTAAACTTATACAGACATTAATTACTGTGCTTTATACAGATGATACAGCATACAAGCATGCTAATGTGATTATACAGTGATTTTCATATTTTTAATTAGTTATAATTCCAGGATTAAAAAATGCTTATTCATTTTAAATTTTACATTTTAAAAGAAAAGTCTGTTTTACTAGCAGTTAAAATAAAATATTAATGTTCTAAAAATACTATCAAGTTTTTTTCAGAGTGTAAATGTTTGATTCCTTCCATTTGCCTATGTACACCCATGAGCAGGTTATGTAACAAAACAATAATCTACTAAAATACTGTTAAAATGGATGACTGTGTCCACCAGGTTTATCTAATTAATAAATACAATTATTACAACATGCAAATTGCAGTACAGAGAAATAGAGTTTCTAAGGTACTGGAAAAATATTTTTTTTTCTTCTGGGAACTGTTTGCAAAATACACATTGCTTTAAACATATTTATTGCATACCACTAAAAACAAAGATGGCATTAAAGGATTTAGTAGTTTATAGTTCAGCTACTGTAATTGCTGACTGAAAGTAATATTGTCTTCTGGACAAGAGCCACATGCTATGTCAAATTACATTAATTTTGTAAAACAACAATAGACACTTAACTATGAAAAGAAATATACTATGGGTAATATAAGATATGCCTAGGTTTAAATACTGGGTTAGAAAAATCCAGTAAAGTATCAAAGCAAAAGAAAAAAAAATCTGAGGCATCCTGCAAGTGTACAGTTTAATACAGTCCAGTAAGTTTGTCAAAACGACTTGACAACAGTTAACCTAGCATTGAAGTTGGTTGGTCATCATGAACAAAGCCTCAGTCAAAACTTCTTCTCAATGGTACATACAGTTCAAAATTTGGGGTGGAGGTGTTGAAGCATGTCAGCTTACAGTTAATGTGCTTCCTTATCTGTGTGGTAAAGTTTACATTGTTCTAATGAAACCTGCTCCTACTTTAATAAGTTCTTAATGATATGTAGCTATATTGCAATTATAGTATTACCCCTAAATGGCATTAAAGTAAAATGTACCAAATTTATGCCAGCTAAGCTTCAATAACTGAGAAAACAATTTTTTTTGGCTAACGTTAAGGCCCGAACACGTACACCAAATCAATCTTGATAAAATGTCAGAAATTGTAGATTTTTTTTTATTCTGATTTACAATATTAGCCAAGTAAAAGAAAAGTTTTGACAACTGCTTAACTAGTAATTACCGGCTTAACACATAAAAACTTAAGTACCTTGTACTACATGGTGACATTTAAACAGTGACATCCAAAAGACAAGTATTTAATATGCTCATTAGACAGTTGATATAGACACAGTAACTGAGTTTTACCTGTAATTTCAACATTTAAATGGGTTTAAGTGCATGAGAATAGGAGTAAGTATAAAGATGTATCTTGGTTCAGCATCAAAAAGACCATCATACAGTTACACAGATGTCAAGATTATACAATTTTTAATTTATCACTTACGATCAAACAAACCAAAACTAAAGTACAGGCTACATGCAGAATTATTAGTTGCAGATTACCTGATGGGATAAACTACACTTCACACAGAGTGAACATTCCATTTTGTGCATTATACTAATGTAACAAATTTATTTTCACAAGATTTGACATTTGACGTGCACATCATGTTATGTGAAAGAAATATTATTTGATACTGTGAAAAAGAAGAAAAAAGTGCTGCTTACAACCAAAACCAAGTCCTCAGCACTCTACAACCACCCTGCTACAGCCCCCATTTGGAGCTCAGTGTCTCTGCAATACATCATTCAAAATCTGAAGAAGTTAGAGACGAAAACGTATTGTTGAACATGTATCGTTAATGGTGAATTGGGGAGCATTTACTGTTGCAATAAACTGTTCCGAGAATAGTTTGCCTGCTTTGTGTGTACTTGGGTACCCATCAGAGTGCTGAGGACATGATTTGATACTGGACATCTGACATTTGAAATATTGGAAATTATATTTTAATACGAGATTAGGAAACAGCAACTGATAAGATCATATGCGACAAAGTAAGACAAAACAGGATTAGGTAACAATTCATTAACTGTGTAAATTTGTTTTGATATATTACAAATGTAAGGGAGATCTGTTAAGGTATATTGAATTTATTATTATTTTCATGTGATATGTAAAATTCATTTGTCTCTTTGAAATGGATTTTGTATGTCTTCTCCTAACTGCAGTTACAAGATCAGTCTGACACAAAATGATTTTGCAATGTACTCAAAACATCCTTGAATAATTTTAATACTCAAGGAATAAGACAGCAATGCAGTTTTCCTGCATATGGAATGTCTGTATTTACAAGTGTACTCGTATATGCCAATGGATGAAAAGTGTGAAGTGGAACATCTTTTTAGTTCTTGGAATGACCTCTAATGCCATGATTTCATCTTGCCTGGTTAAAATAAATGAACACGGACATTCCTTTGTTATTATGGACTAACAAGGTTAGTCATCACTGATTTGTCTTATAATATAAAAATCTGTAAATGCATTACAGAGAAAGCTGAGCTTATGATACTATAAAATGCACTGCACTCTTGCTTTCAGTTTGAGACTACCATCTTGCCTCCTATAACAGTTCTGTAATTAAAGGATGAACATGGAGAAGGTTATGTGCAATAAACTGGCAATATATCTGAATGTTTCAGTGTCATTCTTACCAGTGTCCAATAAACATCTAACAGTGTATATTGGAGAGCTTTTTATGCCATAACATATACAGCCTACCTATGCATGTAGAAGTGACATAACTTTAAGCTTTATATTAACTTACCGTTTATGTTAATAATTTATTTGGTGATGGTAAATGTCCAATAATGAGAAGGTTTTGGGATTTCTGTTAATTTTTTTGGCTCATAGATTCTTGTACAATCTTATCACTTCTTAATTGCAGGTATTACGGATTATTATATTGCTTACTCTCTGATGTGTATGGGCCAATAAATGGGTTGTTTTCCCTTTGCGTGTCATGCATATATAATACATACAGGTATTAACACACACATTTTAAGAAGCCACTTATCTATAAATATGCTAATAATAATCATAACATAAAGCAGGAAAAAGCAATACTGAGAAGATGGCAAAACCAGCTGACATATTAGGGTTTCAAAACAATTATGTGAATTAATGCAACAAAGGCACTACAAAATGTTAGAAAACATGAATACACACAAGTGGTATTGTGACGCCCCAACACTGACCCAGTAATCAAGGAGCCTCAATCCTCACTACTAGCACCGATGGGGGACGTACATTGGGAGGATGACAAGTACACACACAGTAAAATGCAATTTCCCTTAAGAGCACACAGAAACCACAGTCAGTCTGGGGCTGTTTTTTTCCCTCTTTCTCCACATCCCCACTAAGACTTCCAACGGGCAAAGCTACAGAGTTGAGATCTCAGCTGAGTAGCCAAGCTAAGACCTCCAGCATCCTCTCTGTCCAACCAGTACTTCGTGTCCCTGCCCAAGTAGCTGACACACACACTCTTTGATTTATATATAAACACACACACACCTGGGAAAGGCTGGCACAGGTTAACTAGCTATACCCCCCATTTGCTCAGACTATAAGGTAGATATCACTGCCACCAGCCATGTCCTTACCAGCTACTTTAAAGCCCTTAACAAAGGGTGAGCAATCTTACTGTGTAACGTTACTATTAATCCAAATGGTAATTTAACCAAGTGCAAGGCTATTAGGAGTGACCAGCAGTGTCAACAAATAAAAATGCAAGTACTCTCAGAACTTAAATAAGTCTCACGAAAATCAGCCACAATGAAATGTTTAAATATATTTAATTATAAATAATAAAAGAACAAGAAAATACTCAATATATAATCACAGTTACATCAGAGTTCAAAATCATAGGAAATATTCAAAACATTGCAGGGCAGTCTAAAAAAAAAAAAACATCTAAATGAGGCTTTGCTATATTCCTGCCTATATCTAAAATAATTATACTGTTCCACAAAAGCACAAAGCACACAACAGTATTGAAACACCAACACTGTTCCAGGTATCAGTGAAGGCTGTCCCTCCTTCAAAATCTTCTGTTCAGAAGAATATGAAACGTATTGTCCACCAATAAGGTACACGAACCAGGCCTCCACGAAAAAGATTTATTCAAACACAAGTAAAAATACTTTTAAACCAGAAGGTAAAAACAAGGCAGATTTAGTGCTTTCATCTCCAACCAGGAGACTTCATCAGAATCATCTGTCACAGTACTCAAACACTAATTATAATAGCAGATTCAACTTCATTGGTCAACCAGTTAATTCAATTAATTAAAAAATTACATACATTAAACCTTCAAGGTCTGTACATTAGTTTCAACATACAAACTACTATAAAATATCCCATAAGTGCTTAAAAATGGTAGTAATGTATATGTACTAATATAATATTAATGCATATGTACACCTATCTATACCAATTAAAATATGTTATAAATATAATCTAAATTCCATGTGTACAAACCAAATACATTAAAACAATACATTCCAAGAAATACATTATTTCATTAATGCAGACCAAAAAAATGAACACAACTGTATGAAAAACCTACCAATGTGATATTATATAATATAATATGAAATATATGCAATATAAAAAATATATATAGTGTAATCTAATATTGTTCCTGTTAGCTATTGGGAAAGGCATAAGAAAGTGGACTGGGAGATCAATTAATTCACTGAGGGAAAAACAATAGCTCCACATACTAGGCTTGACACAATGTTACCATACTATCCAAAACTGTAAAATATTATGTTAGATAGAATGAATTATAAAATATAAAATATGAAATGTAAAATGTGTAAATAGAATTAAATATGTTAAAAATGTAAATATAAATATTAAATAGGTTGGTATATAATTTATGTTGATAGAGTAGTGAACTGTTAATTACAAAATATTTAATGTATAAATAACATTATGGTGTCTTGTGTTTATATTCTAATGTTTATATTCTAATTTACTTATCACACCTTTTTGGGTTAGCTGGAGACATGATTGTTCAGGCCAGGACTATTACATGACATCCTAATTATACTGTTCCCTAGACTTACTTACAGAGCAAGCAGGCAGATGTGGTGAGTGGATCCTGTCACGTCAAAGACAAAATACAAAATGCTCTCTCTCTCTCACAAATATTACTGCTGAGATACTTACAGAATGACATAATTTCTTGTCATCTGACTTCAGTTCCCAGATGAAAACCCCCACTAGTGCAACTGTTAGCATTCAGCATCTACCTGTGAAAATACACAAACAAGGACCCCTCCTAGATCTAAGGCAGGTCCTGGAAGTCATGAAACAATAAACACTTCCAAGACAATACAAAAAACTTCTAGACACTGTGTCTGCCACTGCACTGAAAATGAAAGACAACGCCCCTTTATATAGTCCAGCCATAAAGTAATTCAATTCTTCTGAAGTTAACTTCTCATGTTGCAGTTTCCATTGTTAAAATATGTACATCTGAACAGTTACAACAGTGTATATACATTTCCATTCTAATCCAGCAGGGTACACTGTTGTCAAACCTCTAAGCTCAGTACTTTACAAAATATTTCTTCAGTACACATGTCTGTACAAACCATCTTATATGACATACAATTCTAATCCATTTGTAACACAAGCATACGAATCATGCTGATATTCACAAATGACATAATTATTTACAAAATTCCAGACAGCTGTGCTGGCAGTATCTCCTTTTGTTACACTTCTATATACATCATATTAATATTCACAAATGACATATAATTATTTACAAAATTCCAGCTAGCTGGGCTGGCAGTATCTCCTTTCGTGACAACCCCCCCCCCTGCCTAGACTCAAGCTAGTTTTTCAAGTGACCCTTGAGAAACGTTGCTTGACAGGGTTGAGCCTATCTGGGAATACCTTATCCCATTCCCTGTCTTCAGATTCCAGCTACCTTGGCATTGCTGACCCCAGTACAGTGCTGCACTGTCCTATCATATGCCTGCAACCCTAGGTTCCACCTTGCTCGATGTGGCCATGTTAAGGGATTGTGGTCTGTAAGTACAGTGAATTTTCTTCCATACAGATAAAGCTGACGTTTCAGCAATGCCCACACTATAGCTAGACATTCCTTTTCTACAGCTGCATAATATTCCTCCCTGGGTTGGAGCCTACGATTGAGATATACCATTGGGTGCTCTTCTCCCTCCGAGGAAACCTGACTGAGTACAGCCCCCACCCATGGTTTGAAGCACCACCTGCAATACAAATTATTTGCCATAATCTAGACTGGTTAACACAGGGGGTCCTTCCAAAGCTCCTTTAAGCTTCTGGAATGCCTGCTCACAAGCTGGGGTCCACACTACTTTATCTGGCCTGTTTTTCTTTGTCAGGTCTGTGAGGGGAGCAGCTATGGTACTATAATTGGGGACAGACTTTCTGTAGTACCCTGCTGTCCCTAAGAATGCCCTCACCTGATTTTTGCTAACAGGGACAGGCCATGCCTGAATGGCTTCCACTTTGGCAGGTTCTGGCCTGATCTTACCACTCCCCACTCTATGTTCCGGGTAGGAAACCTCTGTCATACCCACCTGACATTTACTGGGCTTAATGGTCAACCCTGCCCTCTGTAGTCTGCCCAGCACCTCCCTGACATGCTGAAGGTGCTCTTGCCAAGAATGGCTGTAGATGGCAATATCATCCAGGTAAGCAAGGGCAAAATCTCCTGCTCCTGCTAGGATATGATCTACCATTTTCTGGAAAGTTGCTGGGGCATTTTTTCATCTCAAAGGGCATCTTCATGAACTCATACAAGCCGAAAGGAGTCACAAAGGCTGACCTTTTTATAGCGCTGGGAGTCAAGGGCACCTGACAATAGCCCTTGGTAAGATCAACAGTGGTAAGATACTTAGCCCCACCCAGCTGCCCTAAGGCTTCATCTGTCCTAGGCATGGGGTAAGCAACTGACTCTGTGTGACTATTTAATTTCATGTAGTCCACAGAGAAGCTGGTGCCGCCATCCTTCTTTGGTACCAGCACCACTAGGGAGGCTCAGGGATTGCTGGACTCCTGGATTACCCCTAGTTCCAACATTTCCTGTATCCCCTCCCTCATAGTCTGTTTGACCCTCTCAGGCACCCTATAAGGGGCCTGATTAACAGGCCTTTGTGGTCCTGTATCCACATGGTGCTGCACCAGGTAAGTGCACCCTGGTTTCCCACTGAACATGCCCCCAAAGTCCTGTAGCACTGCTTGGACTTCTCAAACCTGGGTAGGAGATAGCTGATGGGACATTGCTACCCCTTCCACTGAGGTGTCAGTACAAGCCTCACTGAGGAGATCAGTCATCAAATCTCACTCAAGACTCCTCTTGCCATCCACTGAAAATACTCAGCACAAGGGCCACCCTATCATGGTAAGATTTCATCATGTTAACATGGTACAATTTATGCCCCTGCCTCCTGCCTAGCAGTTCTGCCATGTAGTTCACATCACTGATCTTCCTTACCACTTTGATGAGTGCCTCCCAAACTGCTTGTTGTGTCTGACAGGAATGAGAACCATAACCTGCTGCCCCAACAGCATATTCTCTAGCTCAAGCATTCCTGTCATACCAGACCTTTTTCTGCTGTTGGGCTTCTGCCAGATTCTCCTGGGTCAAGACCATGAGTTCCCTGAGCCTTGTCCTGAGGTTTAGGACATATGCCACAACAGACTCCTTGTGGGATTCACACTCACCCTCCCACTCATCATGAATCAAATCTAGAGGTCCTCCCACCCTTTGCCCATACAACAACTCAAATGGTGAAAAAACTGTGGATTCCTGGGGAACCTCTCTGTAAGCAAACAACAGATGGGGCAAATATTTGTCCCACTCCCTCTTAAACTGGTCTGCAAATGCACGTAGCATGGTCTTTAGTGTAGAGTTTAACCTCTCAACCAGACCATTAATATGGGGATGGTAGGGGGTTGGTCTTTAGGTTCTTCACCCCACAGTGCTTCCACTGACAAGCCAGCAGGTCAGACATGAAATTGGCATCTCTGTCAGTCAGTATTTCTTTTTGGAAATCTAACCTGCTGAAAAACTGTAACAAAACATTTATCACCTTTTCTGTCTCAATGGAGGACAGGGCCACCGCTTCAGGATACCTGGTAGCATAATCTACTGCCACCAAGATATACTTTTTCCCTGTGGAACTTGATGTACTCAGAGGCCCCAGAATATCCATAGCTATCCTCTGAAACAGCTCCTCAATCACAGGCAAAGGCATGAAAGGAGCTTTCACCTTGTCTCCTGCCTTGCCTACCTTTTGGCACTGCCCACAGGTCCTTGCAGTATCTTGTTACATCTCTGGATATCCTAGGCCAGTAAAAGTTCTGCATAATATGTCTCTTGGCACAATTTATGCTCATATGACCTGCAAAACCAATATCATGGGCTATGGCTAGATGTGCCAGATGGTAGGCTCTGGGCACTACCAAATGATGTATTTTCTCACCATCTAGCCCTCCCTCAGGGGTCCACTCTCTCTATACAGTAATCCTTTGTCCCAGTATACAGATTCCCCTTTTCTTTGACAATCAGATGCCTCACTGGCTACCTCCCTCAGGCCTTGTAATGTAGAGCCTGAGAGCTGAGCCTGTCTCAACTCTCTCTTTGTAACCCTTCCCAGCTCCCTTTCCACAGTAAGTCTGATATTCTATGATAGTGGTGCCTCACTGTCAGCCTGGGTACTACTACTCACCTCTGCCCTTGCAGTCACACTGTCCAAGGGAACATCAGTACACACAAGCAGCTGTGGCTCACTTTGAGACTCACTGCTACAGGGTAGCAGTATCTCCTTTCGTGACAGGAATAAAAACAAAAATTCACACAGCTTTCTATACTCTTATAATGGGCGGCACAGTGCTGCAGCGTTTAACATTGTCTCCTCACAGCAAGAGGTTCTCTGGTTCGTTTCTCAGCTGAGGTGCCTTCTGTGTGGAGTCTGCATATCCTCCCTGTATCTGCATGAGTTTTCTCCCACATTATAAAGACATGCACCTGGAGCATTTCTCCCTGGGCCTCCGCTGAAAATAGGCTCTGTCTTAGTCAGACTTTCCCGGTCAACAAATATTAAACAAATAAAATAAAACAATATTTTAGCACCAGTCTGCATCTTATAATTGAAAGAGCACAGTGCAATCCATCTTGCATACTGCCTAGTTTAATTGGCTTCTTCTCCCTGCTTCCTTTGATTTCATTAACAGGATCTGTCCCTCCATGCCCTAGAATTCTGAACAACTGGTTCTACTGACTTCACTTACTCTGCTTGCCTACCTTCTGTAAGGAAGGTACATTCACTCATCTCCCCTTAACTATTGGCAAATCTAGTTTTGCTCCCTAGAAAAATGCCTGTTAACTTGCTAAAGTGTTTTACTTATGTATATAAATGATACAGCTGTGGTGCCCCCGAATGTTCATCTTTTGCTTTCTTTTTTGAATGTTTTTCTAGTTTTCTGTGCCTGCCATGTGGCACACCACAGATCATGACCATTTGCTCCTCTTTACAGAGGGAAGCTGATTGCAGGGTGACTGCTTCACTTTTAGGATTCTATTAGTGCAGATGCAGAGGGCTTTTGCTGTATTTCTGTGGGTATTTTTAATTTACCTTCCACGCACTCATACAGCATTTTTTGTGGCATAATACCACCGCTTGTAGCTGATACGTAATGAGGACCTGCTAACGTGTTACACTTTTCTCTGTGCCTGCAGACTCTCCCATACATAAATGAATAAAACTACTGTGACAAGAGTCAAGCAAACATCACTTAATCGTGAGCTGTTGGATATATGCCCCTCCTCCAGTAGGTGCCAGCACTGCACAGTATGAAATGCCTTCTTCCTTCTGGAGGCACAAACCTTCGCCCTTCTTTGCTGGCTGATCAGTACCTGGGTCATTAGTTGCTCCTGGGTCATCTCAGTTACAATACTTTTGCAACAAGAAGCCAGCTTATTTCTTTCTTTCCAACCTGAAAAGAAAATGATCACAGAACATTATTTCACATGAGGTCTTCTATTGAAGCCCTGTTCTTTCAGCTTAACACAAGAAAAGTCCCTTATGTGTACTCTTACCAAAAAGCACACTAAAGCCATAGTGTGCTTTGTACAAGTGAAGCCTAAGTTAAACCTACACAACACTTTGTTTACCTCACCATATGAAGTTGTCACACTGTTTTAGTAATGATTACTGAATCAACAAATTTCCTCTCTGTGCTTAATGTCTCCTACCGCCTTCTCTGCTTCAGTGCAGATTTTGCCAGTTCACGTGTATGCAATTTCTGTACAGAATTTGAGTTGGACAACCGTGTTCCAATTTCCTAACTTACTCTCATTTCTCTAATTCTTTTTCCATGGTCTTGGTGCTACAACTCTACAGCACATACACCTAAGCTTTTTTTTTTTTTACCCCAAACACTTTCACTGGTGTTGACTGGCACGCTTAGGGGAGCTAAGGACTAAACCCTGCAGCATTCTGCATGATGGTATCCGGGTAAGACCACTTTGACCAACTTATGTGTCCTTTTTCTAAGCTGATTGCTCATTCTGTGAAGCAACCTTTTCCTAGTGTAAGATCACACACTTCCTGCAAGCAGACCAAGAGTTCTAAAATAATTAAATATATATTCTCTTTAATGTTAACAATAAACAATACTTAAAAAAGAATTAGAAGGATTAGCCTGTTGTGGATACTCCACAGCCATAACCATGAGCTGGAAAGGGAAAAAAAAAGTTATGTCAACCATGTAGTAATTAGTAATCAAAACTTGAATTTCAACCAGAAGCACTGTAACACACTAACAATATAATTATATAATAATGTAATATAAGATATCACATTTACAAAACTGTCATGCACACTATGTGAAAAGTTATTACAAATACATCAGCACACATTGCTACAAGTGACTAGACAGATATCTGCTTATTAGTCATCACACAGAGCAGACGTGTGTCATTCTGAAACTCCTGCACACAAAAATACATACGTGCTGTTCTACATAAAAAAATAAATATAATTAACAATAAAAAAGCAATCAATGAAAACAGTGAACTGACTATCATAGTATTCAGGTATTTATTTGTTAACCAGGTAAACCTGCTAGAAACAGAAACCTCATTTCAAGGGTGACTTTGGAATACTGATAGGTGGCTTACTCAGAGTCACACAGTGGGCAAATGGAGAACAAGGGCATCAAACTCAAGACTATGGGTGAATTTCAATGGCAGCTCATAGCTTTGATACACTGCACTAAACTGCAAGTCGTCTGTCTCAGCAATCAAAAATGATACCTCATCCATTCTGTCCACTGGTCAATACAACAAAACATTTGAATAGTAACAGACACATTTCGGCAGCATCTTTAAAGATACAATACAAACAGCAGTCAGGAATTTTTTGTTGTATGTGTTACTTCTTATTCTTCCAGATGTTGCATCAATAACTTTGCCACTATGGACATGACAGACCAGTAGCAAGTAAATGTTTCCTCCTCAGATAATGAGGTGGGGTATAATGCTGACAATGTAATGATGAATGCAATAGAGACATTATACACATGATATACGTTACTATTACATACAACCTAGCAAATCACTACTCCCCCCCCCCCAGAAAAAACAAAAAAAAAAATGAACTACAAATGATTAACGGGCACAGTTTCTTTTTAGAAAGGAGATCAACTTTCTGACTGCATAGCACCTTTTATATAAGGTTAATTCCTTGAAGAGCAGTTTTATACTTTGGTTAGTGTGCTTTATTGAAAAAGTTATCTTGGCTAATAAAATTTGTCAAAGAATGTTTATACTTTCATTTTAACACTTCTTTCCCAGACTCACATTACAATGCATCAAAAATATTTTATGAAAAGCATTTGCACTACCTGTAAGCTGAGTGCTGTTAATAATAGAGATCCCAGCATTACCGATGGTTATGAATTCATACACAGTGGAAATACATTTTGAAAGGTATATTTTTCAACCTCCAAACATTAAGAACTGTAGCAAAAGTCTTTAAAAAATCATAGCAGAGGGTCAGAAAGAGTACTTTCTTATTTTTTCAAAAGAAGGTCTTTATATACTAGACCCAATACAGTTAGTAGTAGGGGCATTTTGTTGCTCTTATGTTCATAGGTGATTGCTAGGCATGTAGTTTGGGAGACCATTAAGGAGCCTAGCCTAAATTCCCAATTGTCCAAAATCATTGTCTTGTTAAGTAACTTGCTCACGGTCACACAGTAGACAAATGAGAGCTGAGGAGAATAAAAAAAACTGCACCACAGATGTAATGTGTTATCAGGTCAGTACCTCAGTCCTCGGAGCCGACACCCATATTTTAATAAGGTATGTACCCATAAGCAGGTCTGACTTTATATGGAACATCAGTAAACATAGGACAAGCAAGGCTAAATTTGATGGCCAGAATCACTGCAGTTGTGAGGTATGCTGAAAAGTAATAAACAATTGCTAAATGTAGCAAACCAAGACCAGCAAATAACAATAATTTCAGAATTTGGGGTGGGTGGTACATAAGTGATATAGATTTACACTATTTTATTAACTTAAAATCAAACTGTTCTTTACTTAGTGAAAAAATAAATAAAAAAAACAGCTTTACTGAACAAGCTCTACTGCTTCCAAGAAGTTCAGCAAGAAAGGTCTTTCTCTTTCCCAATGTTGTTGTTGTGTCTTTTGGCTTTTCCCGGTTAGGGGTTGCCACAGCAGAACTCTGGTCCGCTAATGACTGGCAGCAGATTTTTACGTGCCGAGTTGCCAGCTCTGACGCACAACCTTCAACGAAGGTACGCCCATTCACGTGTATCTCCACACAGAAGACGCTTTAGCTGAGAATCGAACGGGACAACGTCTTACTGTGAGGCGACAACGCTACCGCAGCACCACCACCACAGTTATAAAGAATATTAATTATGAAACAGTAACAAGATTTGTTATTTCAATGCATGTAAACTGACCTTTGGTGGTTTGAAAGGGTAGTCGGGAGAGAAAGTTATATCTAGGAAGAAGACTCCTCCTTCATACACTGAACCAGGAGGGCCCAGAATCGTTGACCGCCATTCATAAATATTGTCTGCTTTAGGGCCAGCACTGCAGAAAGAAAAGAAGAACGAATGGGAACAGGTTAGTCAGCAATGTCATGGCAATACAAAGTGTGGTCAATATTTGCTCAGTTTACTTCAACAATCATAAACAAATCAGAATCTCTACAAAATCCTGCAAACTTTTGTCATTTAAACTGTGATAAATGCTAAAACAATTATGACAGAACTACCTTCTGAAACACAGAGAGTCAAGCCAATCATAACAACACTGACAAGGAAATTCTGATCACAATTCTGCCTTTTCAATTGTATTTTATTTTACCAGAGCTTGAATGAACAATACATATATGATTAACCAATCTGAAACATGAATGTTCCTAAATTTCTGAGAACATTATCATTACATGCTATATTGCTCAAAGTAGGGATAATAATACAATAAAATTTGTGCCAGCGTTCTTATTAAACATTAATCCACAACTGTGTGTGGGTAACACAGGATTTACCCATGGTTGGTATGGTTTGATCACAAGGGTGACACCCAAGTGATTAAACAAAGCCAAATACTAATAAATTCTATGTTACTCACATACAGGGATGGATTACTGCTATTATACAATTATATTACTTAAGAAAAAAATCTTATGTTTTCTAAATAATATCATTGTACTAAAAGTCTTTACTGCTCTTCCACCACATTCTGGTAGACTGGGGCACTTAAATGATGCACTGTGTGTCCTGTACATGTAACAGCTACACAGAATGTTGTTGTCTACACCCCCCCCCCCGAAATGATTGAAGACTGAAGTCATTAAGTGAGTTGCCATGGAACTGACTGTACAGTTGTTAAAAAAAAAAAAAATATATATATATATATATATATATATATATATATATATATATATTACACACATATATACTTTTGTAACCTACTCCGTGGAGCAGACTATTAGTTTAAGACTTTTTAAAGCAGTTTGAATTCCCTATTTAGTGACACTGAGAAAGTAAGCTAAACTGCTTTTAAAAATAAATCTTAAGCTAATAGCTTGCTCCACAGGACAGGACACAAGGATGGCATTACTGTCCTTATTCTAATAGAAAAACACACTTTTTTCTTGTTTTACTTACATTGATATGGAACAATTGAGCCAGAGGTGACCAGATGCCTTGCATTCACACAGAATGAATGTTACAAGCATACACCAAGGCAACTGTAGTCAGGATGACAGAAGGACTTTGGAAGCAAACAGTTTGCCTGTTTCCAGTGCAATGGTTAAAACATCAGGGGAAATACTCTGTAAATGGGGAGAGAGCTGGTATATTACTACTCATACTTTGTAGCCTGATTTTAAATGTTTTTGTAGTATCCACAAACATTTCTTAAAAGCTGCTTTTCACCTGGTACAAGAATACATAACCACCACAGTGCACAGTGCTACGATGCTGTTGTATTGTCTGGCTGTGGCATAATTCAGACTGGACGCACAAAGCAATTAGGGTGAGATCTGAGACACATTGTCCCTGGGGAAGGAATACATTTACCCTGCAGGGTCCAAAGTGACTCACAGAAAGTGAATCCTTTATTGCAGATTCAGCTGTACACAGGTTATTCCCACAGTCCAAAACATATTTTTACCATCGATTGTTGCAACACTTATAAGTAAGGCAGCCACCATCAGACTATAATCTATCTGGGAGTGGGAGCTGAGATATGCTGCACTGCTGTGGTCTCAGGTAGGAAAGACTAGTGCCAACAATTTAGTGAAAACTTTTCTAACTACAAATGGAGGGCTGAGAACTGAAAATGGAAACTCCTACGCCTGAAACAAATGTATTTATCAGAACCTGTACAACGAAATGTGTAGGTAGCTACTCCCCAATTTCTAATACCATCACTCAGAAGAAGAGCCCTGCCTTATGAGTGTTAAGAAGCTTTTGACTGTCAACATCCAGAACTTTTTTTTCTAAGGACAAAATGATTTGTTTAAGGAAACACCAAAAACTAGTTTACTTTGATTGTTTTTCTCCTGGACGACAATAAAAATTGTTGACAATTATGAGATCTAAGAAAAAATATGTCACTGTTTTCTGACCAATACTGTAACAGCGAAGTGACCTGCATTTAATCCTTATGAAACTTACAACAGCTAAGCCAAAATATGTGGTTGAATCTTTAATGTGTGTTTTTCAGTGGCATGAATTGATGTTAGAACGCATCACCTTTTTTTCTATGCAATGTATAAAGAAAGTTTATGAAGTCTGTAACTAAAGTTTGTGACTGCTTTTTCATGGGAAAAACATGAATTATACATAAGCTGAGAAACAGAAATGCATACCAGACATCTGAAACAGAAACTGTTATTGTTAAACTCAGTGATTAAAACATCTGTGACTGTTCTTAGACAATGAAGTTAAGGATCATGTACAATCATTTTCTGCATATACCTGCAGTCTTTCTCTTTCTTCTAGGATGACAGGATGGCTTCTTGCTCTGCAAATCCAATTTACTGGATATTCTGTTTCATTTTACTGTTATTTCCTGCTTGCAAACTATGGCTCGCCACAAACTTATGAGGGAAGTACTTCCTGTCTTTGCGTCATCATACTTGTCTCCTTGATGATACGAAGTTGGATATTTCCTGCTCTTCCTGCATTAGTAGGATGAGTCCCTTTCCTCTTTTTTTTTATGTAAATAAATAACATGTTAATACTGCTCATGGACTGAGTGCAGTATGTTTATTAAATGAATAGATTTTGCATTAGCAATTAGCATGCATTTTTGGACACAATTAAAATATCTAGCATTAGTTTCTAAATGTAATCCTCTGTGATTTACTAGAAGTTGAAATTTATGAGGGATGGACAAGATAAAAATACGAGGCAAAATCAGCTGCATTCTAAAAAATCATGGGCAGTTGAGAGATAAGATTCAGTGACATTAGGCAAAATCAGATACAGTTAATAGTTATGGACTTTGTGCTGCACATGATATGCTTGTGTGACAGTGAAATAGAAACAGTCTTCATATCTGCTTTTGCATAAGGGGACGCAGAATGCATGGGGATTTGAAAACCAGATTAACTAACAACTTGTAGCTAAATCCTCTCTCTGTATGCCTTTTCTTTCTCTTGCTGACTAGGTAATGGACTCTGCTGACCCCGACATGATGTCAGCAAGTCAGCAAGGAAGCAGAACTTCCTGCAGAATAATCAGTGAGAGTGTATCATGTTATGGAGGTCTTTTTTGGAACAGATCTTTCTTAAAAAGAAAAGTGAGAATGCAAACTTAAATGCCAAAAAGACAGCCAAGATTAACCACTGAGGAAATTCAGTTTGAGAACAGAGTTACAGATACTTTGATTTTGTCAGTATGCACGTGATCTTTAAGTTGTAAAAGCACCGTCGGAAGAGTCTGCAAGGATAAGCTAGCCAAAAGCAGGAAGACAAAACTCATATTCAGATAAATGAGAAACTCAGAATAACTACATCTGTGGTTTCTGTATGGGGAAGATATAAACCAAACAGCCAAGTGAGCAAGAGAGAAAGGGGGCAGCTACCCTGGAGCTTGAAATATACAGACCTAGATAAATGAGAAACTCAGAATAACTACATCTGTGGTTTCTGTATGGGGAAGATATAAACCAAACAGCCAAGTGAGCAAGAGAGAAAGGGGGCAGCTACCCTGGAGCTTGCAATATACAGACCTATGAGCCAAGTAGCAAAAAAGAAGGAAATAAATGGTGTAAAATTCACTATTATACCATGACTCCCTCATTAATATTCCAAAACGTGCACGCTGATTGGTCAGCATGCACATTGTAAATCGACTTATACTAATGGAAAAAGGTCCGGTCGCCTGGACTTTTTCCATTAGTATAAGTCTTTTTTAAAACACTGTCTCGCTATGTTAAAGGAGTTTAACATAGCGACACAGGTTTAAAAAAAGCAACGGAGATCTCCGTTGCTTATTTTAAAGCTGTCTCGCTATGTTAAACCCATTTAACATAGCGAAACAGTTTGTAAAAAGCAACGGAAATCTTGCTTTCTCCATTGCTTTTTTTTTTAAACCTGTCTCGCTATGTTAAATGGGTTTAACATAGCGAGACAGCTTTAAAATATCAACGGAAATCTCCGTTGCTTATTTTAAAGCTGTCTCGCTATGTTAAACCCATTTAACATAGCGAAACAGTAAAAAGCAACGGAGATCTTGCTTTCTCCGTTGCTTTTGCCCACAGTTCTGATGTACTGCGTCGGCATGCACAGTACATCAGAACTTCCGCGGAATACCAGACAACTGCGGAAGGGCAGTAAGGAGGCATTATACAATGCCATTATTTAAGAAAAGTAATTATTTATTTTCTTAAATAATGTCATTGTATAATAGCAATAACCCACGTCTGGGTGTGGATAATGCTGGCTTTACCCACGGTTGGCTTTGTTTCGCCCTCGGGACCAAACCACGCCAACCGTGGGTAAATCCAGCATTACCCACACCCAGGCGTGGGTATTGCTATAGTAACCACCAAACATACACTACTGGAAAGCAGAGTCCTTGGACAAATGGAAATACTTGAATAAACAGAAAAAACTTCTTTAATTAACAGAAAGTGAAGCACAGAAACATTTTCGTCACACTTAGACTTCATCAGATTAAAAGATCATTCACCCCTGCCTTTTATGCTTCCTGTGATTATTACTAACCAATCAAGTAAAACACTTCATTAAACTCAGTTAACATACAAAATTAAAAAAACTTCACATAAACAACTCTGTGCAATATACCAACTTAATTTTCAATATAATCATAAAATTCATGTACAAAATGTTAATAAAACAGTTAAAATACATTACAATACAAATAAAAAAAACTTTATGTAAAAAACAGTGTGTGAAAACACTTTCATTCTTAACTGATAAACAACAGTTGCTGGTATACACTATGGCACCAATACAGTACTGTATAGAGTCTCTATTCGGCTTAAAATATGCTCACCACTTCAAACAATGAGACACAGTCAAGTCGGTAAAGTTCACAAACATCCAATGCTGATGTGTAAAAGGCACAAATACAGCTCTCGTTTCTGCGATGAAAAATCACCAAATGCAGCAGTAATAAAAGATAAATTCCTTTTATTCACAGTAAGCGCTTTCGCCTTTCGGCTTCTTCAGACTGTTTGACAATAAGACATGGTTAAAAATAAACATTTAAATACTCTAGTGCGACTACTCATTGGTTAGAACCATGAGCATGTCATAAAACACACAACAACTAGGACCGGAACTAACCCTGCACTAGCATAAGTAATTAAAATCACAAAACAGTAGTTCAAAGCATATGTAGAATTTCAAAAGTCACAAAACATCTATAAATGTACAACACTCAATGTGAGCGGTGTCTTATATATTAAAATTGAGTCAATCCAACTGCTTCAAGATCGTTAGAAAATATATACATGTACACATAAACATCCCATGAACAAGGCGCTAACGCCAGTATATTCAAATAATATTTCGATGGATACCTGATGTTATTCATGCATAAAGAGGTCGTAGGATCACTAAGTTGGTATAACATTTAGAAATAAATCCATTCTCAAAATCGCAACTCTTGCTGTGAAGACTACTGACTGCCGTACACCCTTGCCTGGTGAGGACGTCACCACGTAATGCAACGGCAATAAAACAGAACAGGCAGCTGACTTTCAAAACAAAAATATGCACGTATATCTCCTAATACAGCCAGCATATGATAATTAACTACATAAAGTGCAACAGTGCAAAATATATAATAATAAATACATCAGAACACATGAGTTAATTTAAAAAGACAACGTATGTGAAAACTGTAAGTGCGTTGTCTACCATCTATGAACCTTCCTAAAACGTTCTCAAAGCATGTATAATCCTCACCTATCATACTGTAAGAACAAGGTAAGGAAAAACTTCATCATAGCAAATGAAGAGTTATAAATTATCAATGTTTACGATAAAAAACAGGAATCGCATTCACTACATATGCTGAGGGTGAAGGAAACAGAAATAAATAATGAAACAGATCTGTGACAGGTACGAACCATGTGAATAGTATGAAAGCCTATCCGACCCTCATCTAATAACATCTTACAGGGATGTGCAAAACACGACTATTTAAAAATTCCTGGAACAAGCATATGACATAAACAGGAGACCAGTTGGTATACAGAAAATACCAAGGTACTCCTATGTTACTAACTTATATTAAAAACATGTGAGAAAAGATATGTGTATAATTTTAGTGTGAGATGTTTATACAAGCGATTTAATACCATAGCACCTCAAAGTAAGGAATCTATATTACCTTATCCCTAAGAGACTCCTTTAGCCTACTGGAGCTTGTACAAACCATTCCCACTCTAAGGCTTCACTATCCAAATAAACCAATTGAGTGGTCCTTGGATTAAAAACTGTAACAGTTTGTACTGAATAAAAACTAACATTGATATATTAAAAGGCTAACATTAATATATAAAAAGAAAATGAAGTATATATTATGTCAACACAACACATAGTAAATAATATTCAGTCTCAAAATTGCATGCATATATAATCAAAGACAGAGAAAGAGAGAACAAAGGGTGGTGGTCAAAGTGGCCATAATTATCTCTCAATAGGAGGCTAAAATCAATATTAGTATTTCGGAGCTCGTAATTTCCTTTTTCTTAAAAAAGGTTTAATTTGGACCTTATCATTCAGGCCCGGATAATGGTCAGCTCTGAGTCTGATAATCCACTTCATCTCATTCTCTAGAGTATAGTTAATAATGTCTCCTCCTCTCGCACCTGGTATGATCTTTTGAATAACAAAAAACTTAAAATTAT
The DNA here is from genome assembly GCF_019279795.1 of Protopterus annectens. Classification (NCBI taxonomy): domain Eukaryota; kingdom Metazoa; phylum Chordata; order Ceratodontiformes; family Protopteridae; genus Protopterus; species Protopterus annectens. The sequence continues at coordinate 396,931,342 of NC_056732.1, read as the reverse complement.
GGCTGGTGCCTCTTTCCTTGTTGTGTTTTGCTAACGCATTGAACATAGAACCTACCCTGATGTGGTAGATATGCTCCCTAATACGTTCTTTCAGAGCCCTATTGGTCTTCCCAACATAAAATGCTGGGCATATCTCACAGGTGGCCATATAAACAATGTGTACACTATTGCAAGTAGTGTTCGTCTGGAAGTTATATACACGTTCAGTATTAGGGTGGGTAAAGACTGTGGTCCCATTTATGTAAGTGCACTGATTACATTTTCCACATGGCATCGTGTTGATGCTATTTGTTTGCTCCTTATGAGTATTATATTGATACCTGGGATTACACAAAATTCTTCTCAAATTGGGTTGGTTCTTGTACACTACCTTTAACTGAGGTCCCACTATATCCTTAATGTCCTTATCTAGTAGCAAAACATCCCAGTGTTTTTCCATGATGTGTCTAATATTCAAAGAATCTCTAGTAAATAACATGGATGCTCTACAGATATTCATAGATCTGGGTGCTACATCCATATTTAAGTTAGGCGATGGTTCAGAAAAATATGGTTTGGCTTTATTCTCCCTCAGGGCTCCAACGTCTGATATGGTGCGTTCAAAATCTGCAACATCATAGCCTCTTTGCATAAACTGATTCTCTAGTTCAGCTAATTCCTTAATATAGCCTACCTCTGTGGGGTTCAACCTCGATGCCCTAATTACCTGTCCTTTCATGACGTTATCAAAAACATACCTAGGATGCATGCTTTCCTTATGTAGTATGGTATTCCTATAGCACGACTTCCTGTATACTGAGGTGTTCAACATCCCATTACTGAGCCTATTGATGTTAACATCTAAATAAGAAATCTGATCGTATGAATATGTGGTAGTGAATTTCAAAAAATTGGTGGAATGATTCAGATCAGTTATAAATCTCAAAAGAGTATCTACATCACTTTTCCAAATGAAAAACAAATCGTCCACGAATCTACGATAAATACCTACATGTTCCTTATAAAGATTGGATTCAAAAAGGAAAGTCTCCTCCCATTGAGCCATAACAAGGTTGGCGTAGCTGTTAGCACAGGACGTGCCCATGGCTACGCCATCCTTTTGGAGAAACAATGCTTCTCCAAACATAAAGATGTTATTAGTTAAGACAATTTCTAATAATAAAGTAAGAAAGTCTATTCTCTCAAGAGTGAGATCAGAGTGTGTCTTTAAGTAATCTTGGATATATTCTATCCCTAATTCGTTAGGGATCACAGTAAAAAGACTCACTACATCCAGTGTGACTAATAAGTATGATGCATTGTCTTCTACGTACTTCATGTAGGAATATAAATCCAAAAGGAACTGTTTACTGTCCCTCAGAATAGTATGGTTATCGTTAACCAAGGGTCTCAGATGGTATTCAACGAAAATGGACAAAGGTTCAGTCACCCACCCTTGTCCTGAAACAATAGGTCTCATGGGTGGTTCTGTATGTGATTTATGAACTTTAGGGAGGCCTTGTATAATGGGAATGAGGGGGTTGTAAACTCTAAAATAATTATATAATTCTTTGGTTATGTTATTAGATGCAAATAATTCATCCAATGTATAGGATATCTGTAGAACTTTCTCCTTAACAAATTCTATATCAATCTTTAAAATCCTCAAGGAGGAGACACATTCTCCTATTATAATCAGTGACATCCATTAGTACTATCGGTCCTCCTTTATCTGCTGGCCTGATCACCACATTATTGTCATTTCTTAAATCTTTAAGTGCCTGCCTTTGTTTGTAATTTAAATTGCATTTGAATCTCATATCATGTGATTCTTCAAAATGTTTGTGTATATCATTTTCTATCATCCTAGAATAAACATCAAGAAGGGGATGTAGCTGGGGAATGTATACGCTATTAGGTTTGAATTTCTCATTAATTTTACCTGTACTGGTGTTACCAAATTCTAATTTCAATTGTACATTCCTTATAAACATTTTAGAGTCAACTATGTAGTCTACAATATTTCCTTTCTTGGTGGGTATAAAGTTCAACCCTTTGTTTAAAACTTCCTCTTCATGTGCAGTTAGTATCCTACTTGAAAGGTTTACCACTAACGAATCGATTTCTCCCACATTCTTTTTAAGGTGGGTCCTTGTTGCTCCCCTCCAGACCCCTTTCTTTTTTGCCTGCCCCTGCTCATGGATCTCGTTCTCCCAGTTTGCTGTTTGTGTGCTATGGGGAAAGGGGTATTAGTTAACGTCTTGATCAGTGGTTCTGGATGTAAGCCACTACATTGTGTAGTTTTCCTCCTAACAACTGCTTCCTCTGATGTATGCGAATCAAAGGTTTGTGTATGGTTCATTCCGTGTGGCCCTCCTGTTGTGTTATTCTCAACATTGGAATTATCTGTGCTCCTCTCCCCATCTTCCTGAAAAACTATCTCAGTGTAAGAGACATTTCTATCTTTGTTATTCTTATTATTCATTTGCATTTCAATACTAGCAGTGTTACTAGTCACTGGTATACTTGAGTTTGCTATAGAGGTAGGTACAGGTGTATTTCTAGTTCTACCATTTGTATCATTTCTAAAAGCATTCCTTCTACCTTGTGCATCATTAGTGTTATGATTTGTAACATTAAATCTATCTCTGGGCCAAGTAAAGACATTGGAATTCTTGAAATCCCTCATGTCTCTTAAGATCTTATTCTTCTTCTGTTCTAATAACCTTCTTTCAAGTACTAGTACATTATCTATCACTCTTTCTAATTTAACATCAATGTTGTTCTTAGAATATTTTTTCATAATTGTGTCAAACATATTATTCACTTTCAATCTCAAACTATCTTCTTCAGGTTTATGAAAATTAATAAGCAGTTTCATATAATTATAACTGAGTTCCATGTTGAGTTGTTGCCATTGGTACAACAGGTCCGGTACACTATCACCTGAAGTGGGCATCTTCAGGATGCGTAGGCCCCGTGGTATGATACGTTTCTCCAAACAGGCCTCAAAGTAATGTCTTTGAATTTGTAACTTCTTTAATTTAATTGTTTCATGTTCCAAAGTGAACAGTTCTTCTTGCATAGTCACAGATTCCTCATTATATATGGCATCATCTGCTGGATCAAGGACCGGCTCATATGCCAGTAATAAGTTTTCACTACCAGTCACACAACTTTGGAACCTGTCGGTTCCTGTATGAAAATTCTGTCTTTGTGGCACATAAGGTAATTCAATATTGGAGGTGTCATTGTCGGCCATCCCCTTGGATTTGGAAGAAGAAATGTAGATATAACTAAAAACCAACGACCAAAAGTTCCAAACCTCGGGGTGTAGTACCAGCTAAATCAAACGAATAACAACTGATAAACAACAGTTGCTGGTATACACTATGGCACCAATACAGTACTGTATAGAGTCTCTATTCGGCTTAAAATATGCTCACCACTTCAAACAATGAGACACAGTCAAGTCGGTAAAGTTCACAAACATCCAATGCTGATGTGTAAAAGGCACAAATACAGCTCTCGTTTCTGCGATGAAAAATCACCAAATGCAGCAGTAATAAAAGATAAATTCCTTTTATTCACAGTAAGCCTTCGGCTTCTTCAGACTGTTTGACAATAAGACATGGTTAAAAATAAACATTTAAATACTCTAGTGCGACTACTCATTGGTTAGAACCATGAGCATGTCATAAAACACACAACAACTAGGACCGGAACTAACCCTGCACTAGCATAAGTAATTAAAATCACAAAACAGTAGTTCAAAGCATATGTAGAATTTCAAAAGTCACAAAACATCTATAAATGTACAACACTCAATGTGAGCGGTGTCTTATATATTAAAATTGAGTCAATCCAACTGCTTCAAGATCGTTAGAAAATATATACATGTACACATAAACATCCCATGAACAAGGCGCTAACGCCAGTATATTCAAATAATATTTCGATGGATACCTGATGTTATTCATGCATAAAGAGGTCGTAGGATCACTAAGTTGGTATAACATTTAGAAATAAATCCATTCTCAAAATCGCAACTCTTGCTGTGAAGACTACTGACTGCCGTACACCCTTGCCTGGTGAGGACGTCACCACGTAATGCAAGTTAATTATCATATGCTGGCTGTATTAGGGGATATACGTGCATATTTTTGTTCTGAAAGTCAGCTGCCTGTTCTGTTTTATTGCCGTTGCATTACGTGGTGACGTCCTCACCAGGCAAGGGTGTACGGCAGTCAGTAGTCTTCACAGCAAGAGTTGCGATTTTGAGAATGGATTTATTTCTAAATGTTATACCAACTTAGTGATCTCTTTATGCATGAATAACATCAGGTATCCATCGAAATATTATTTGAATATACTGGCGTTAGCGCCTTGTTCATGGGATGTTTATGTGTACATGTATATATTTTCTAACGATCTTGAAGCAGTTGGATTGACTCAATTTTAATATATAAGACACTCACATTGAGTGTTGTACATTTATAGATGTTTTGTGACTTTTGAAATTCTACATATGCTTTGAACTACTGTTTTGTGATTTTAATTACTTATGCTAGTGCAGGGTTAGTTCCGGTCCTAGTTGTTGTGTGTTTTATGACATGCTCATGGTTCTAACCAATGAGTAGTCGCACTAGAGTATTTAAATGTTTATTTTAACCATGTCTTATTGTCAAACAGTCTGGGAAAAGCGAAAGCGCTTACTGTGAATAAAAGGAATTTATCTTTTATTACTGCTGCATTTGGTGATTTTTCATCGCAGAAACGAGAGCTGTATTTGTGCCTTTTACACATCAGCATTGGATGTTTGTGAACTTTACCGACTTGACTGTGTCTCATTGTTTGAAGTGGTGAGCATAAATAGAGACTCTATACAGTACTGTATTGGTGCCATAGTGTATACCAGCAACTGTTGTTTATCAGTTGTTATTCGTTTGATTTAGCTGGTACTACACCCCGAGGTTTGGAACTTTTGGTCGTTGGTTTTTAGTTATATCTACTTTCATTCTTAAGACTTGGACTCATGCCCCCTCTAGTGGACAACCTCTGTAACATAGTAATAGTTAGTTCTCATAAGCTGGGAACTTTCAAACACCCATTACAGTTTTGCAGCTCTTAGTTTTAAGACATAGGCTATATTAATATAATATATTGAAAATTAAGTTGGTATATTGCACAGAGTTACTTCCGCGGTGGTGCAGCGGTAGCGTTGTTGCCTCACAGCAAGAGGTTCTCACGTTCGATTCTCGGCTGGAGTGAGGGGAGTCTGCATGTCCTCCCTGCGGTTGGGTGGGCGTTTGAAAGACATGCGTAAATGGACGTGCCTTCGTTGAAGGTTGAACGTCGAGCTGGCACCTCGGCGTTTGTTAAAATCTACTGCCAATCATTAGTGGACCGGAGTTCCGCTCTGGCGACCCCTAACCGGGAAAAGCCGAAAGACAACAGCAAAATATTGCACAGAGTTGTTTATGTGAAGTTTTTTAACTTTGTATGTTAAATGAGTTTAATGAAGTATTTTACTTGATTGGTTAGTGATAACCACAGGAAGTATAAAAAGGCAGGGGAGGGAGTTAATGTTCTTTTAATGTGATGAAGTCTAAGTGTGACAAAACATTTTTGTGCTTGACTGTGCATTAATTAAAGAAGTTTTTTTTCATGTATTCAGGTATTTCCATTTGTCCAAGGACTCTGCTTTCCAGTGGTGTATGTTTGGTGGATACAGACTCATGAGTTTGTCTCTGCACTTACATCTTTATCTGCAATGTCTTCTGTAAATTCAGTGTAACGTGGAGCTCCATGATTCTTTTAGATAAGACATAGCCAAGGGAAGATTTAGCTGTGCACAGATGACTTTCTTTCTTTTTTGTAATCTACTTGGTCAAAGTAATTGTTTTGTTTTCACAGTGCAATTTTATATTTTTCTATATATTTAGCTGTTAATTGTATGATTAACTCATTCTTTCTTAAGCAATATATTTTTAACTTATTTATATATATATATATATATATATATATATATATATATATATATATATATATATATACAACAAAAGCAACAGACCCAAAATGAAAACTTTATTAACACTTTAGCACCTCAGCAATGCCTTCTTAAGAGATCATTAAAAACCACAATATAAAAAAACACAGGTATATATAATTCAGGTAATTAGTAATAATTTATTAAATTCTAAAACAATTAAAGCAATTATCCAATTAACCAAGTCAAATTAAATATTTCCAGATATGCTCCACATTTAATCCCCTGGGATATAATGTGCCATATTTAAAAATGCACACAGATAAAGATGTTTAAATGCCAACATAGGCTTATTATACAACTTGCTAATAAAAAATCTAGCATCTTTGGTTAAAAATTTCCAATAAACATTTTCTCTTCAGAGAACAAGTGAGAGTCTAGCAGTACAGTAGTGCAGTCAGAACAATTCTGTAATGTCCATTTGTGAAAGTTTCTACAACATTACCATTGTTAGCACAAAAAGCATACTAAAGCTGATCTTTCAACACTGCATGCCAAGCATATACTCACTGCTTTGGACTGGACATACTTGGGGCAAGAATTTAACTAGTGTTTGTTCTCCCACAGGAAAGCAGAGTGATGATTACATCTCATGGGCCAAGTCATCATGATGGAAACAGTGTAATGAGATGTCTATTTACAGTGGAAGCAAGCCAGGGTATGAAGGTCGCATTTATCATCCTTGTTTGTACCACTGGAAACGAGCACAAAGTACTCCTTTTGACTTTTAACTTAGGAGTCCTTCTGACCCATTTCTATTTCTCTTTCTCTTTTTTTAAATGTGCTACTATTTTTCAATGAAACTTAACATTTCTGATCATAAAAGGCAGATTTAATTGACGTTCCATTCTAAACTAAGATCTAAAACTGAGGGAGAGGAAGCACAACAGCTAGGGTAGCATAATCTAGAAATCAGCCCCACTTTTTTAACATCTATCTTGTTCATCACAGAGTTGTAAAACGTCTAGGATACACACAAACACAATGGTTTTCAGACTTGCTACAGTTGCATTTTTCCTGGCTTTGATATAACATTTACAGTGGAAAAACAATAGACATCAATATACTGATTTGTCAAGGGACAAAAAGATGTGGGAGATAGCTAATTTAATGTTCAGAGCACCACACAGGAGTTTTGTGATAAACTGAGAGTCTGCCAGCCTAGGTAGATAAACTCTTTTAAATAATTCTGTCCTTGTAAATATTAATATGATCCACAGGCTTTTGTTACAAATGTAAGAAAACTGTGTTATGTGCTGAGCTTCAAAAATGTAACCACAGTGCACCCTGATGGAAAGAAAGCAGAAATGTGGATAAACTATATACCTATGTAATGTGTGTTTTATGGCAGAAACTGGGACATACAGAGTTAACTTGCAAACTCTGAGAAAAAAAGTAAAGAATTTTACGACTGTGTGTGATCTCAAACTAAGAGACAGGATGTCTAGGCCAGGAGTTTCTTTCTATTGTCTTGTTACAGAGATAATGACTAGGTTTCACATGTAAAGTGCCTTTTATTGCTCTGTGACTTCCTGTTAGCTGCACATCACAAAAAAATGTTAAATGTTAAGTTCTGTGAGCCTGGGAACTTAAGTAGAAGTGACAAGATGTAATCTGAAATGAGTCAGCAGTAATGTGTATTATCAATTTAAGAATTATTTCTCAGAGAAAGACAGTGCATTTTGTATTTTGTTCTGAAGTTGACTTGCTTTGCTCTGTAAGTAAGACTTAGATCTTAGTATTTCTCTTAGAGATAGATAGGAATACAGTCAGATTAGTGTACATGTTTTCCACATTGATGTCAGACTGTCCTACAATGTTGTTTTAAAGTATTTCCTGTGATTTCTGAACTCTCTATTGTCACTGTGATGAATTAGAGTATTGTCTTGTGTTTTTATTATTTATTATTAAATATTCTTAAAGCTTTTAATTGTGGTTGTTTTGTGTAGAGATATTTAAGCTCCTAGAGTACTTGCATGTATTTGGTGATACTGTACAGGCCGCTCCAATAGCCTTCCTATACGTCACACTTACCATTTGGATAATAATAACATTGCACAGTAGAACTGGACACCCTTTGGTAAGAGCCTTTTATAGTGGCTGATAAGAGTAGTTGGTGGTAGTGATTACTACCTTATAGCCTGGTACCTGTGCCAGCCTTCCCCAGGAGTGTCTGTGTTCTTGTATATAAATCAGTCTCAAAGTGTGAGTGTGTGTGTGTGTGTGTGTGTGTGTGTGTGTGTGTGTGTGTGTGTGTGTGTGTGTGTGTGTGTGTGTGTCTGTGTGTCAGCTTCTTGGGCAGGAACATGAAGCACTCATTGGACAGAGAGGGTACTGAAGGTTTTGGCTTGACTACTCTGCTGAGATCTGAACCCTATAGCTGTGCCAGTGGGGAGTCTTATTGGGGATCTAGAGAGAAAGGGAGAAACCAGCCCCAGACTGACTGTGTTCTCTGTGTGCTCTTAAGGAAATTGTACTTTACTGTATGTGTACTTGTTATCCTCCCAATGTGCACACCCCTTACTGGTGTTAGTGGTGAGGATTGAGGCTCCTTGATTACTGGGCCAGTGCATGGGTGTCACAACTTTCAACACAGGTCAGGTCTTCAAAAACTGTCTGTGCAAATCCAGTGTCATTGCAACTACTGTAAAATAAAGTTTCAGTCTTCCTGTAATATTAGATCTGGGCTGGAAGTTTCATCTATGCCACCAAAAGGATCATGACTTGCAGAACTTACTTAACCCGGTACCTACAGCTTTCCCAGCTACCATGGCCCTCTTCCCTTTACAGTTGATGTTCAGTGTCAAATGACTCCCCACTCAGATTTCTGCAGAAACTCATTTTCTCTGTTCACAACCCCCAAAACAATGAAAGTGCCCACTGGGCCTGAGGTGGGGGAAGCAGGGTGAAATGATGGCAGAAATGAAACTGCTAATGTAGCTCTATCATTACCATAAATACACAACTTTACATTAGACACAGTGAGTTTTCATCTTTGTCACCAAAAGAACACAGCCCCACACTAGGCTTCTTGGACTGTTCTCAAGAAAGAATGTCACAATTAATGGTGACATCAAAAAAGACCTAAACCTGTAAATCACATCCAGTTTGCAGTGCCCTATGAAAAGTATTAGCAATACCCATTGGCAGCTGCACAAATGTCATCCATTGAAGCATTTCTAAAGGTGGCTTATTAAGTGGCCAGTGCTCTTGTAGAACAGACATTTGCAGACTTTTAAAAAGGTCTGCTACATTTTCAGATAACAAAACTAATCTGCCTTGTCTTGCCCTCCTTGAGGCTAGATGGAAATTTAGAATAGGATATTTTGGCTAGGGTCGAAATGGTCTGCAGAATAATTGTCTAGTACTTACCTATGAACCTAAACTTTATGTAATGTGAAAATGGAAGAGAATGGCTTGCTGAGGATACTTTGTAACCCAATTTCGTGGAGGAAATTTAAATAAAAAGCTATGAATCTTTCCTTATGCATTTTGTTTTACCAAAACTGAATCCAACTTGTTGTGTACATCCATGCAATGAAACAGGTATTCTCCATGGCTAACATACTTACGGAAAAATGGTGGAAGGTCAACTGGTTTCGATTCATATTATCTCAGGACCTACAAGAAGTCATAACAAGCCTTTCTCCATCAGGACCAAGTCCAGAAAACCTTGTTCATTCACAGACATTAATCTTATTTTTTGAAAATGTACAGACTCTGCTAATTTAATATCTACTTACTATTTATTCCATCTTTTACCTGCTTATACTGAAAGTATTTTCATCCTTTTTAACTTTCAAAATGCTATAATTTTTTTACCAGGAATTAACTGCTTTAAGCAGTTTTGCTTTGGTTAAAAAATGTGATGCCCAAGGTATGCTCAATGAATTGATCATGTGGGCATTTATACATTCATATCAAGTCTTCCCAAAATAAATGATAATGAACAAAATATAAGTTTAGACTGCATAACTGGTCCTTGTACTTGACCTCTATCACTGACTGGTTATGTCTTTTGTGTAATATTTTTGAATCTTTTCTAATTTTATAATATAGCTGGCATCATAGCAGCAAAAGACACTCCATATTCCAGTGCTGATCTTATTATACTTTGATATATAAGTAAATAAATAATATATATGGACACTTTTTTCACGAAGAAAAGATCTGTCCTCATGGGAACACTATTTTTGTGAAAAATTAGATATAGCGGATTTGCACAGAAGGCATGGAACTCACAAATCTTATTAGCTGAGGTAACAGTAAAAAGGAGGGGTCTTCCTTAAAAAGATATTTTAAGTCTACATGGAAAGCAGGCTTAGAAAGAGGACTTTCAGCTTTTCAAGGACAAATTACAGGTCCCAGGGAGGACCTGGAGACTTAACCATGGGTTAACAAAGGAAGGGTGGCCTAATGGTTAAGTTGTTCACCTTATAGACACAAGGTGCAGGGTTTGATTCTCACACGGGGTAATTGGCTAGGCTTAAAATGGCCGTCAAGGGCAGTTAGCCTAGTAGTAACCTATGAACCTATGAATATGGCCCTCAGAAAGATTCTGCATAATTTGAGTGACGCTAATGAAGGACAGTCAGCATCATGATGAAATTAGATATGGTTGCCAAGTGGTCAGTAACAGGAGAAAAATCTAAGGCTACAGTAAAAAAAAAGTCTGTAATAAATAATACAAGAAAAGCTAGGATAACAGCAGTAAATGGATGCAGTCTCTTGGTGGTAGAACATAAGCTAAAACAAGTCCATTTGCTAAGACAAGTCTTCTTCATCTCACAATTCTGGGCAGAGGTAAGAATTTCGACTACTATCCTAGGGTACAAATGGTGCCTGACCATCACAGGAAGTGGAGAAACCAAGTTGGTTGACCTGAGGGACTTGGTCAAGCTTACCAGATAGGTGAGAGAGACAGAGGATTTCCTTAAAGGCTTCAAATGGAGAGGATTGTCCAAGTGAGAGGCCAAAACAGGGAGAATGACACTTGTTTAGGCCAAAAAGTGGTTATTAAGATCACAAAGACTTTGCAGAATTTGGAGTTCTCTAGAAACTTAGGAATTTGAGGAAATAAGGAAAAACATAAAGCAGACCTAGTGGACATTTCTGGAAAAGTGCGTTTCTGGGGCATTCTCTTAAGGAAGGAATATGGGAAAAGAAGCTGCTCTATTTGTAGTTTGTAGGAAATGGAAACGGGTCAAAGCAAGGCTTCCTCTAGTACTGGAACAGAGTTTGTGCTCTCAGTTGACTGAGATACCACTTGTGTGGCATTAGCAGACAGTGGCTGAGCTACTCTGCTAGAAGATTGCCTTATCCCTGGAAAAGACAGGCAATGATAATAAGACTGGAAGGAAAGGTTCACTTCTATATTCTCATGGCCTCTCAGCATAAGAAAAGGAATGGGCTCTTACTTGTTTGTTTACATACCAAACTTCTGCCACATTAAGAAGGAGAAAACTAATAGCACTGGACAGGACATCAGCTTGACCTCCTTTGAAAAAAAATGCACCCCCCAGCCCTAGAGCAGAAGTACCTATGGTCATGGTGTCAAGGGTAACAGGGATTTGGAACAATCCACTCAGAGAGAACAAAGTCATAAGTCCACCATGCTAGAAGTTCTTTGCAGTTCCTGGAAATCTAAGCATGCACTGGACCAGAAAGATCACAGAAGAACTCTCATGTGTAACCTGGCATGAGTCATCATAAATAAAATGGCAGCCATGAAGCCCAGTGCTCAAATACAGAGGGGAGCCACAGCAGAATTATTCTACCTCATTTACAGGTGCTATGGATCTGATGGACAGACTCTTGTCCAGTGGAAGAATGGTACTGTAAGACAATGGATCCAGAGTGGAGCCTTTGAAGAGGGGACTGTAGACACTAAGCATTGTGGATACAGGCTGGGTGGGGTTGGGGGTAAGGTAGCCTGGAATCATTGCTCTCAACCTCTTACCTCTAGAGTCAGGGACAAATCTGGAAATAATCAGGGACTTTTTTTTAAATATTAGTATTAATAACATGAGACGTTGACATACAAAGTGAATGGCAATTAACATGCATTTTCTGAAGTAAAAGAAGTCTAGAACTCTAATTACTGTTATAATTTACTAAGTATCAGGGAAAGATGAGAGGAAAGCTTTAGCTGATGGGCTGTCCTGCCACTATTAGTTCTACTGATGATAGAGGTGAAATTCCCAGTCCATCCATCCATCCTCAACCCCTTTTCCCATTTTTCACATGGGGTCAGGGTGTCACTTCAGCAGTGACAATCATTGCGAGCCAAGGTTTACACCACTGGGTAGCTAGCCCTGCTGCACTAGATCATTTGTACCACACATTCGCACACATACTCTCACCTAAGGCCAATTTAGAGTGTCCAATCCACCTACTGCGTGTCTTTGGAATGTGGGAAGAAACCGGAGCACCAGAAGGAAACCCACGTGACTACAGGGAGGACATGCAAACTCCGCACAGAAGGCATCCCAGCTGAGAATCAAACTGGAGAATCTCTTGCTGTGAGGCGACAATGCTAACCGCTGCACCACTGCGGCCAGCCCCAGCTGCACCACTGCAGAATTCCCAGTGACAGAGCCAAATTTACAAAGGTCTGTATCTCACGTCATGCTTTAAAGAGTGTGTTCTGTTACAACATGAAATTTCAATATTGATATGTTACTAGCAATTTTACAGTATAAAGAAAAAAATCAAAGATTGACTTCTGTTGTTAAAGGCAAGCATGGGGGAAAACTCCAGCTCTGCAAATGAGAATCAGCTTATAAACTAAGTAATGATTACTGTCAGAGAAGCACATTTCTGTTTGCCTGAAAATATAGTTGAGGAAAAAGTTCAATATTCTGTTGTGCATGGGATAGCCTAGCTTATATATTCAATTTCCAGCATTTTACAACAGCTTTTCAATATATGCCAATACAGTAACGTGAGACAGAAACACAGAAGTCTTCAAATAGGTTAAAGGCAACTGAATTGGGATGACTTAACAAAAAATAATCCATCTTGGTTGCAAAAGAAACAGTGGTTAAGAGTCAAAATTGCCTGTGCAATGGACTACAATTCACCTACACAGAAGTTTTCTGTACTTTACAACTCTGCTGTTTGCCAAAACTGGCTGAAACTGCTGAAATCACTATGTCAGGCTTGAAAGAAACATTATGGAGCTCACAAAACATGTAGCCAGTCAGATCTAAGGTGTCTGGTATCAGCAGGAATGAACCCAACATATTGTATATTAGTAGCCCTACTAAGGCAAAGGGACACTGAAGTTAGGGGTGTAGGCTATTGAGGGAAAGCTTGAAGGTTGATTTTAATGCAGCGAACAGTTTTCGTTAGAAGGTGACTATAGCTGACACAGTACTGCAATTCAAACATAAATGTGACAAACATAAAGGGACTACTACAGATGAGAAAGAAGACGTGGATGCGACCTAATTAGACTTTAGCTAGGCATGTGGCACATACATCATAAAAGGTTGCTATACAAATTAGACAAACTTGTATTGGATCCTAGGTGGTAGCACGGGTAAAACATGGACAATAGGATACAAAGGATAACTGCAGAATTCATTCAGATGAAAGGATGGTGTGATCAGTTAGGTATCACAGGTCAGTGAAAGAGCTGGTGCTGGTTCTTTTCACTGTTTTATGAGGGTCATTGCTGACATTCTGGAAGGGAATGACTGCTGTTTTGCTGATGACAAAGCATATGCAGTGGGACTACAAAACAAAGTATTTGTTAAAAGACTAAAAAGATTTGGCAAGGCTTGAGCAATAGTCTAAAACTAGTCCACAACCCGTTTTCCCATTTTTACACATGGAGTCTGGGTGTCACATCAACAATGAATATCATCTAGAACCAATGTTCACACTGCAGTGGTTGTTCTTCCATAGCACACACACACACACACACACACACACACACACACACACACACACACACACACACACACACACACACACACACACACACACAACACACACACACACACATTCACGCCTACTGTTAATTTAGTGTGTCTAATCCATTTATTGCAAGTCTTTGGAATGTGCAAGGAAACAATACCTGCAGAAAACCTATGTGAACACAGGGAGGACATGTACACTGCGCACAGAAGGTACCCTAGTCAAGAATCAAAATGGAGAACCTCTTGCTGTGACAACACTACCCACTGTGCCAGTGTGCAGCCCAATAATCTATACAGCAACCTAAATTCAATGCAAAAACATTAACAAATTGCATATGGGGAACAAAACACCAAAGAAAAAAGTGCACAGCTGGAGATGAAGTAGCGACAAACCAAACCAAGAAAGGGGCCTATAAGTACTGTTATCGGATAACTATGACAGGAAAAAAAGTTAGAATAATTTTAAAGACTGCAGAAAAGAAAGTTATTATCCATTTCTTTAGTCATTTCAGACCCCATACTGATACTAGGTACAATTATGTACAGACAGTACCTAGACGAAGTAGTTCAAAGAAGTACACTACAAAACAGTGACTTTATGAATATATCATTAAAAACAAATTAAGGTAATATAAAACAAACTGTTAAGGAAGAAACCATAAGATCTGTGTGAGTATCATCTTTCAAAAGAAAGAGAAAGAAAAATGTACAAGAATAACACCATGTAGAATAACAATGCAAGATGGAAGGCTCAGGGGAAATAACAGGAAGTTGTTATTGGAAGGGCTGTGAATGATTGTAATAATCAGCCTGAAGAAGCCACAGTAGTAACAAATGCAGAATCAGACTGGAATAATGCACAGGACACACACTAAACAATTTTTACATTTTTATAAGTGATAGGGAACTAATCGGCTGTTAATTCAGTAGAATCTGTAGTGTATCCAATAAGGAAAACAGGAGGCTACCAGATTAATATCCTTCATCTATCATCAAAAGCCACATCTTTATAAATACAGATGATAATCTGGTGCTGTGTGTGCAAAATGTGTGCTAACTGTTCCTGCAGTCCTCACTGGCTAACAGTATCTATGTATCTGTGCATCTCACTTGCCAGGCTTTTAGCTTTACTCTTTAAGATTTAAGCACAACACAACTCCAAATCTGCACATTTATGACTTGGTCTTTGGCATTAAAAAATGTACTATAGCTTTGTGTAAAGTTCTTTACAGTATATTGCAAAAATCCTACAATATGCAAAATGTTAGTGTGTGGCTTCATCATCGTAGCACAAGTTACAGAATCATTCTATGCTTAAGATAAATTAGGCACTACTATAGTCAGATCTATCACCATACCAATTCACTTCCATTTCACTTCTCTGTGTGCATATTCAGCTACAGTAGCTGCTGGTTTAATATTTTTAACACAAACTGCCCAGAGTAAGAAGGCACAGAATATTTGACTACGGCTGCTTCAACTAGCTGAAGATACACAGACACTATGCCACTTCAGGGTCACAGGGAATTGAGCATTCCAAGCCTTGACCTTGGATGAGTGTCAGTCGGATTTGGGCTACATGAAGCTGGAAACCCAGATCAAGAAAATAGCAAACAAACTCTCAAAATATAGCAAAACAAAAACGATCTGAAAAAAAATATCTACTGCAAGACAACAGTTAACCCGCTACAATTATTTTGCCTTCTTGTCATGTCCCATGACATATTTTGATTGCAAGAGAAAACAAACAACATACTGTGTCAACAAATAACCTCAAAGAATCTTACATGGACACATTATCATGATACAGGCATTATTCACTGCGTCATTTAGCAAACCTTGGTTACTTCATGCAACCAAATCCTTTGACTGCAACTATGTGAAATGCACCACAGGAATGCAGAAAGAATTTTTCATATGAACCAAAATCATTCCTGGTTTAAAAAAAGCAAAGAATTCACTAAAGCATGGACTCCAACTTTTTAATATTGGTACACTGTCTCAAAATTCCTGTGTATCTTCTGGACAGAAATAGAACATTTGGCAGAAGAGGTCTTACAAAAAGTTAAGCAAACCAGGAGTTCTCTGACTATTGATGATCTAAAGGGTTGTATTATGATTTGAGAAGCCACTCACTGTAAGCTAAAGAACTCAAAGACGACAAAACTTCTAGCCAAATCAACGCTTTTATTCTCTTTGTCTCGGCTGTTTTAAATCACAGTAAAAAAAAAAAAAAAAGAAAAGCCTAACCTAACATAACTAGAAACATACTTGACTGCTGTAAGTTAACTTACTTTAAATTCCAGTTGTGATTTTTTTTTTGTGGTTAATGCTCATTATGACAACTTGAGAGTTGTGTTAATGATGGCAGCCAGTACCTAATCTTTTTTTAATTCATTAAGATACCAATAGGACTTGTTCTTGCAAGCAGCACAGGGTAACTTTTCAGTTAGCAAACAGAATGGGGCACATGGCTAACTTTTCAGTTAGCAAACAGAATGGGTACTCCTGCATGGGGAATTTGAAATATGGAAACCAGGCAGGGAGACTACATTTGTATGGCACAGAATCCTAGACAGTGCACAGCAGCTAAGGAAGCTACAGATGATGAAAATTAACTGGTAGAGATGGGTAGTAAGATCCACGCTATGGAACAGATGAAGAAATGAATATATCAGAGTAGAAACCCAGTTTTAGAGAAGGTCAAGGAGAACAGGTTACTGTGGCTTGGTCATATGTGAAGGAGATTTGGAAGAGACTGGAAGAAGGCAAGAGGAGAAGACATCCACCTAACAGACAGAGGGAATGCATGTCAGAAGATGTGTGACAGTCAGACATGACTATTAAAGAAGGTAGGACAGTAGCACGGAATTCAGAAAGGTGGTGGCTGTTTACATGACAGACACTCTGAGCCCGTGTAGAAAAATGTGGAAAAGGGGAGTTGTTGACGATGGAAGCAGAGACAGAAAATTTGAATACTAGAAGTATCAGTAATGACATGGTGCACCTCCTTCATCAATTCTCAATATAGCAAGTAAAGACCGTTTACTGAATAGACTAAGATATGACATTCCATACACAACAAAATATTTTCCATATAGTGATACAGGTGTACGACATTTTAGTGAAATTCCACAGCAATGAACCACAGATCATCAAACTGAAAACATCGATCTTCAAGAGATTGAAAAAAACAAAAAGTAAGCATATTTTCTGCAGGGGACAAATCCCCCTGCTAACTACAAATAAACAAATGCATGTGTGTGTGTGTGCAAATGCATGTGTGTGTGTGTGTGTGTGTGTGTGTGTGTATATATATATATATATACACACACACACACACACACACACACACACACAGACATGCAGCTATCTAGATGTATGTATCTATACATCTATAGCTATACCTTTCCGTCTCTCTCTCTCTCTCTGTATACATATAGATAGATATATCAACCCTGAGATTGCACTGCAGTGGGAAAACATCATGATCTCACTCAGGAAAAGCTGGTACAGTCTGAGCAGCTGATTTTTTATCAGCAGTTCCATATACTGACAAAACTACTTTTTGACATAAGATCTGTATTACATTCCCAGTGATGCATACCATGCTAACTAGCCAAGTTTGTTTTATTTTTTATAAAAAAATATTACATATTTCTGGGGCCTGAGACCAGTGACACCGAGAACCCCATGCATTGTTTACTAATTACTGTAGTTTATGTGTGCTAGCATGACTCCTAACATTTAAGTACTCAACAAATCATTTGATATTTGATGCAGTGTCCTGCAGTGGGTTTACTGTTGGAACTTTCTCTTCTGAAATTCCATGCCTTTCCCTTATGTCTTTCAGTTCTTTCCTACCATATACATAACAAAGATTTTGAGAAAGATGTGCCTTGTATCACAATTTCCATGTTCAATTTCTAGAAAGTACAGGCCATTGAAGCGTTCATATGGCAACTGTCATTATTGCTTGGGGAAAAGCGTAAGTGCCAATGTTTTAATTTTAATCCAGACACCTTAACAGACAGCCTACCTTATATCCTCCAGGATGACTTCTGCTGAGAATGCCAAGTGCAGGGAACAGGAGGACTATCCCTCCGGCAGTCCCAAGCTACTCGCTACAGCACCATGGGAAGGTGAAGGATTCTGATGGCAGGCACTAATCAGACCTTCCTGGAAGTATGACCATCCCTGAGATGGTCTTGAGATCACTGCACGTCACTAGCTCTCCTTGATTACAGACACTGAACTCACACCCATTGTTTCATTGGCAGGGGATAAGAGACTTAAGAGAATGTAGCCTCTACAATCACCTTGGGATGCATCCTCCGGTGATAAGCCCATCTACCCCTAGGTCTTTTTCTCAGATGACCTGCAATCATGGACAAGGACACTATAAACTCATCTCCAGGGTATATAGCAGGACTCAATCAACCATGTGCAATCAGAAGAGTACATTGGGGCCTCCTGCACTAGTTAGCAGAACTGCATAACTTCCAGGACAGACATAGGCAATGACCTTTAGTTAACTGTCAGATATCAAGTAAGACCTGCACAGGACTCCTGACATCAGATCTGTATTCTCTCATTAAATTACAATTATTGTTGAACACAGAAACTAAAGCATTATGACTGAATGAATATTTTCTAAATATAAATGCAAAAGGTTTTCCTCATAATCCCAATGTTTTAAAATGAATAAATAAATGGCAGGCTCAACTATTTTGCTAGGCTAAAATGTACAGATACTGTTCTTTAATCCCAAACTCGCTTTATGCGCAAGCTTTTTTGTTACAGCACATTTAATGGCCCACATAACATTTCTTTGTATGTCAAATGGCAAGGTAAACTTGAACAAGAAACCATAACGGCAAACTGCATTACTCATTTCATTCTGAGAAGGGCATTCATTTGTCAAATCAGGATCTATCTCTTCTGTTTTTTTTTCTTTCCTTCTTTATATGCTAATGTTTGTATCTTGTATGTAATAGTTAACATTAGCTGTACTGTAATTGTATTGTGTGACATCTTATAAGATTTGTTAACTGTAGAGCTTTTGTCCTGGAGCCTCCACTAAAAAGGGGCTTGTCATGGCCTACTCAGACTTTGCCAAGACATGCCAATAAATAAACAAAATTCAAACCAAATACCAATCTCCTTGATATAATATAAAATACAAAAAAATACCTATATCAACTGACAGATACGTGATTTTGTATGGCACAGAAATCTTATATGATGCCTTCATCCTATCTTGAGAAATTTAACTTTGTTTGCCCAATTACTCTCTCATGAAGGCTCTAAAATATATTCATTAGCAGTTGTATGTAGCTGACATACTATAAACAATTGGTATTGAGAACAGACAATGTATGCTCCCATTCAGATAAACATACTAAGCTCATAATTTACTACATCTAAACAGTCATAAGAAGTTGCTTCTAATTGTTCTGCTCTTGTTAACATGACTGTACATGAAACCACTGATGTCAGGGGCTAAGCATTTATGACAGGATGCTGCATACATTCTGCAAAAATATCAAAGCTTTATCAGACATATGTAGGAAAGCAGAACTGGTCAGCATAGTGGTGTCATGATAAGTGTTGCTACCTCCCAAAGCTTGGTTTTGCTGCTTCTCCATGTGTCTATTTGGGTTTTTACCAGGTGGTCCAGTTTCATCCCACATCCTAACAACATACCACGGGCAAAAAGTGTGTGTGTGTGTGTGTGTGTGTGTGTGTGTGTGTGTGTGTGTGTGTGTGTGTGTGTGTGTGTGTGTGTGTGTGTCCTAAAGTGACCTGGTGCCCTATTCAGGATGAGTTCCTCTGCCTTGCCCTAGTAAACTCCAGGACAGGCTTCAGCTCTGCAATCCTGAGTTGGATTAAGCAGGTAACTGGAGCAAGAATGTACATTACATCTAAAATGAGAACATAGAAACAAAATCACATCTTGAGGACATAATGCTCATAAAATCAAAATAGTGCAAATTACAATTTTTCATTTCTCTTGTTTTACTCAGAAGCTATTGTAAACAGAAATACAATCTTTACAAAAGAGGTATAGCTAAAACAGGAGTGAATGGGGTGGCTGCCGAAGTTGAAAGGTGTTGGGGGGGGGTGTGACTGGCAGGTGCAATTGCTGCGGGAGTGGAGCAGCGGTATTCATTTCTGAATGCTGTTACTGCACTTACGGTCATGACTGAAGCACTGTGTGTGTGTGTGGTAATGCAACAGTGACAAACGGTTTATTACATCTGTACCAAATGGTTTGCTACAGCTTTTTTTTTAACTGCTCAACTTTGACTTGAGCATAGTGCCAGTTTAGGGAACTGCACAGGACACCAGCCAACTTAGCTATAGCTCAGTTTTACAATACTGCAGCATGCATGATGCATGTTTTTGACCTAGGTTGTTTATGAAAGGGTCCTTATACTAGATCACATACTCAGTAAACAAGCAAATGATAAATCAAGGTGGAAAATTTAATTACAGAAATATCCAATCTCTGTAAACAGCTGCCAGATAAATGTGAATTCCAGGCATTTTACCTCGTCTCTGAATCACGGCTACATCTTCAGCAATGCACTAGTCATACAGTAAGATAATTTGTCTCAGATGCTGTCAAGTTTAACTTGCATAACGGACCATTTCCAAGCATCATGGTCTCTCATACCTCTCAACTGTCCAGATTTTCACAGAATGTCCAGATTTTTGGCTCATATTTTTAGTCTGTTCCTCATAAAATTTGTGTTTTTTTGGCAAATCATTCGGATGATCTGAGGATTGAAGTCACTAAATAATGGACAGACATTTAAGTTTCAGGCTTCTAATCCTTCAGAAAAAGTTTATAAGAGCAGTATTTAAAATAAGTCCCTATATTTGTGCCTTTGACCCCCCCCCCACATTTTGTCAGGCTTTGTCCAGAGTTCTTGCTCTAAGAGGTTGAGAGGTATGTAGGACTCTGCGCTTTTTGTAAAAATAAGCATCAGACATACATCACTTTTACTAGCTCCTTGGCAAAACTAATGCAAAATCACAGGATTGTTTAGAGACTCGACAGCTCTCTTCCAAGGTGGATATGCAGCAGGTTTGTCCAAATCTTCACTGGCAGAACAGTAACTGTCAGAACACTAGACTGCTGCCAGCAGAAAACCCATTATAAAGTGCTGTGTTGCTTACAGTGCTATCACACATAGTGACAAAACTCGTCAGGAAAGTATACATGGCTATAAATATACAGAATTATCTTCACATAGTCAGACACATGCAGCTAACTCACTATATGACTGCATCCATTTCTTGTCATGCAGTATCCCAGGGTAGGATATCTGCCAGTATAACCAATCAAACCTTCAGAAACAACTGTGAGATTTTTTTAAATCAACAGTATGCAACAAATAATGACACGTGTTTTTCTTATTATGTACAGTAATGCAAATACTTTGTGATCTTGAAGAGGAAAGTAATGAAATGAGGCTATTACAAAGATTTAATTTTTTTTCCCGACAAATTACAAATGTCAGTAAATGCATGTAAAATAAAGTACAGTTGTGTACACTTACCATAAATGTAGATGTTCGAGTGCATTCACTGTTGCAGTCATTACATTTGGGTAATCCTGCTGGCAGGTTGCCCTCAGTCAGCCTGAATTCCAAATTCTTGGGTCCTCCGTCAGCTATCGCCGCCCCTTCCCTGACGTCAGGTCGTCAGGGGTATAAAAGAAGCAGCCAACGCCATTTACTTTAGTTTTTCTTACCCCAGATGTCAGGTGCCCCCAAAAAGGGTAGTCAAAATGTGTATCTATATATAAAATAACATGCAGCAATATAAACTTTACCTTCATCCACAAGCAAATACACCACATAGGTTGTATGAATCAGAGAAGGAAAGGTAGGTTCCATCAGAAGAAAAGGGGGGATGGCGGGTGGGTAACCTGGACTGCAACAGTGAATACACTCGAACATCTACATTTATGGTAAGTGTACACAACTGTACTATGTTCTTTGTGTTTCACTGTTGCAGTCATTACATTTTGGTAGATTCCCAAAGCTATGGTTGGGAGGCTGGAGCTAAACAGCATTAGGAGCGGCTATGAGACCCTGCAGAACTGCAGTGGCAAAACCTGCCCTGGATTTGGAGTAGAGTGGCAGATGATAGTGCTTTGTAAAGGTGTGCACTGAACTCCAAGTAGCTGCTTCTAAAATGTCCTTGGTTGGTACTCCCCGGAGAATGGCTGCTGAAGTGGTTGCAGCTCTGGTGGAATGTGACCTAATGCCCTTAGGCACTGGCTTGCCATGGTATAAGTAGCAGAAATGAATGCAGTGGCCTATCCACTTTGAAATAGACTGCTTTGAGATAGCCTTTCCTTGTGATCCTGCAGCATATGCCACTAGTAATTGCTCAGTCTTTCTGAAAACTTTAGTTCTGTCCAAGTAGAATCTAAGCTGTCTGTGTACGTCCAAAGAATGCAGAATTCTTTCCCCTTTGTTCTGTGGATTTGGATAAAAGGTTGGCAGATGAATGGTTTGGTTAAGAGCCACACTGGATACCACTTTAGGCATAAATGTTGGGTTTATCCTCAGGGAGACCCTGTCCGGATAAAGAATGATAAAAGGTTCCACAGCCATGAGTGCCTGTAGCTCTGAAACTTGTCTTGCAGAAGTTATTGCTAGGAGCAGAGCTGTTTTCCAAGATAAAAACTTTATATTAGCAGTAGCAGCTGGCTCAAAAGGAGGCAGGGTGAGTTTTTCCAAGACATAGTTGAGGTCCCATGCAGGCATTGGTGATCTCCTTGGAGGCCTTAAATTTTTGGCTCCTCTGAAGTACTGTTTTAATACGGGATGTGAAAAGATTGGTAGCTCTGCATTGTAATGAGCCGAAATGGCAGAGGCATGAATTTTAATAGATGAGAAAGATAGGCCTTTGTCCAGCATCTCAGTTAAGTATTGTAAAATCTGAGGAATATTTGGCACAGCTGTATCTGTTCCTTGTGCCTGGTTCCAAGCACAGAATCTCTTCCATGTTCCAGCATAAGATTTTTTAATACTAGGCCTTCTAGTTTCCAAAATGACATCCATCACAGCTTTGCTGAGAGGTGTGTTTTGTATGACTACGTTATCCGCCATGCTGCCAGGTTTAAAGTCCTGAGCTGGCTGTGCAGGATCTGATTGTTTTGCTGGGACAGTAGATGCTGTACTTGAGGTAGGGTCCAAGCTGGGCATTGAGACAAGCTCCTTAATATTGGGTACCAGTGCTGGCGGGGTCAGTCTGGTGCAATCAGTATCATCTTTGGCTTCTCCTGTCTGACCTTTAGGAGCACCTTGGGGAGGAGAGTCAGAGGGGAAAAGGCATATACTTATAGGTTTTTCCAGCTGAAGGATAGGGCGTCCACTTTCCATGCTTGTCTGTGATAAATCCTTGTGCAGAATCTCTTTAGTTGGTAGTTGTGAGGGGAGGCAAATAGATCTATGTCTGGGCATCCCCATTTCCTTGTTATCATGCTGAAGACTTGTGGATCCAGCTGCCACTCGTGGGGATCCATGAGGTTTCTGCTTAGTTCGTCTGCCAGAGTATTTTTCCTTCCTGGCAGGAATTGTGCCTGCAGATGTACTTGGTAAGTCAATGCTGTGTCCCACAAAGTCATGGCTATTCTGCAAAGGGGGTAAGAATGTGTGCCCCCCTGCTTGTTTATATACCACATGACCGTGGTGTTGTCTGTCTTTATCAGTAGTTGTCCTGGTTGAAGTAGGTCCTTGAATGCTGTCAGGGCATTTTGAACAGCTAGCATCTCTTTTTGATTGATATGTAGATGCATTTGGTTTGAGGTCCATGTTCCCTGAATGCAACTTCCTGCCGTGTGGGCTCCCCAGGCATAATCTGACACATCTGTTGTTAGTGTTTTCCTGGCTGGAGGTAATGTGAACGTCTGTCCCTTGTTTTGGTGACAAGCCTTTGCCCAGCATCGAAACTCCTGTTGCAGGCAGGGAATGAGAGTAATTATAGTTTCCAGGCTGTGGCAATGTTGAGTCCAAATACTTTTTAGGTACCACTGAAGTTTCCTCATATGCAGTTTTGCATATGGAATTAGTAGGATGCAGGATGCAGGATACCATGAAGCCCAAAGCCTGCAGAATGTTTCTTGCAGATAACTGGGCCTTTGTTGCTAACATTTTGAAGTAGGTAGTCAGTTGCCTTTGTTTGTCTGGCGTGAGATAAGCCATCTGGGCAGTTGTATTTAAGCTTGCACCCAGGAATATTATCTCTTGAGAGGGTACTAGTTTTGATTTCTTTTCGTTGACTGTGTACCCTAGGTATGTTAGATGTTTTTTCACAAACGCCAGATGCTGTAGGAGGATGTCCTTGTTCTCTGCTTGAATTAGACAGTCGTCCAAGTAAGGATACATCTGTATTCCTCTTTGTCTGCAGAATGCAATTACTGGTGCCAGGCACTTTGTAAAGACCCTGGGCACAGTAGATAAGCCAAAGGGCAGTGCAGAGAATTGGTAATGCATTGAGCCAGCCTTGAATCTGAGGTATCTTCTGTATATTTGTCTGATTGGGACATGCAGGTATGTCTCTTTTAGGTCTAAAGTTAGAAGCCAAGCATTCTTGCCCAGCATGGGCAGTAGCTGCTGCAAAGTCAACATTTTGAATTTTGGTATATCCAGGAAAGTATTCAGAATCGATAGGTCCAGTATTGGTCTCCAGGCCTTGTCCTTTCTGGGTACCAAGAACAGTCTTGAGTAAAATCCTTGTCCCCGCTCTTGCTCTGCCACTTGTTGAATGGCCCCTAATGTCCATGAGGGATGAGACTTGTTTTTGCGCCTCTGTCCATTGATTTTTTGGCACATGTGGCCAGCCGTTTGATTTTGGCAGGGTATGAAAATGGAACTTGTAGCCTTGTGACACGATATTTAGAACCCACTTGTCCTGGGTTATAATGTGCCAATTTTGAGAAAAAAGTGTTAATTTTCCCCCAAAAGGTGCTGCCAGGAAATAAGTGCTTGGTGCAGGCAGAGGGAAGTCATTGGGACTGTTTTCTGTAAGGTTGCGATTTGTCTTCTCCATTTTTGGAGGTAGAAGCACCCCATTGCTTTGACCTGTATGAACCTTGTGCCTGGGATCTGCCTCTAGGGCATCTGGGTCTGCCCCTTTGAGGTCTGTCTGACACAGGAAAGGACCAATTCTTTGTTGGCCAGTGTCTACTAAATTTAGGTGGCTGTACTTGTAAGAAATCTTTGACCGTTTGCATAGATTTAGCCTTGTCCTCCATTTTCTTTAACACCTCTTCTGCCTTAACACCACACAAAGAATCATGCTGTAAAGGTGCATATAATAATTTAACTTTAACATGATCAGGCAGATTTTGTTCCTTTAACCAAGCATGCCTTCTAATTATAGAACCTGTAACTGTGACCCTGCAGGAGGCCTCTAATGAATCAAAACCACATTGCAAAGTATGCTGTCCAACTTGTTCAGCTGCATGCAAAATATCCTGCATTTCCTTGTTTTCTGCACATTCAGAGTTTAACAATATTTTCTGTTTAAGCAATGCCATGGCATGTTGCTGATATTTGAGCATATGAAACTGACAGTTTAAGGCCCTTACAGCCAAGGTAGCAGATGTGTAAACCTTCTTTCCCCATCTATCCAGTGCCCTGGAATCCCTGTCAGAAGGGGTACGTTTTTTTGCAGAGGAAGCCTTAACTCCCTTGGGACCCTGCAAAATAGTTTTTGGGTCTGCAGCAGGGTTTTTAAAAAGAAATTTATGTGAGTCAGGAACCCTGTAATATCTGTCAGGCTTAAAAGGAGCTGGAGGTAAGGAGTCAGGGGTAAGGCTAGACTCCGAAAACACATCATCTACAATGTCTAACACAGGAGGGATGGCTAGTGGCTTGTGCTGAGGTAGTAACAGGAAATCCCTGAGCCTCTTTTTAGACTGAAAAATCTTGGCTCTCCCAGTGAAAATGCTCCCTCATGGTATGTAAGGTTTCCCCAAAAGAATAGTCCTCAGGAGGAGAATTTGAAGGTATGGATTCTTCAGCATCAGAATCCTCATAAGGGGGAAAATAATCTTCCTGATCAGAAGAGGAATCAGAAGAAATGGAAACCTGATCTGAAGATTCATAGTCAGTCTCTTGCCTAGTCCTCTTATCAGGGGGGAACCCCTAATCAAGGTAATCAAGTCTTCGGCCATTTTGAGCATCTGTTTTTTGGGCATTGAGGCCTGTACACGTGGCTCTTGAGGTTGCTTCTTTGCCTTTGAAGGTGCTGTCGTCTTTGCCTTTGAAGTCGGTTTAATGTATAGATGTTTGGGTCTGAATACACCCTCAAAAGCTGGTGCCTGCTCAGCGGCTCCGGACCCATCTGAAGGATCAGCTTCTAAGGCTCCAATACCTTGAGTTTCCAGCGGCATGGCCGACTCCACGTGGGAGTCGGTAGCAGCCTGTGACTCTAAAGTAGCGGTCGTCAGGGGCTGCGAAAGCACCTCACTGAGAACCAGCGAACTGGCGACTGGCTTAGGAGAAGCTTCGTAGTCGGTTTTGGGCCTCGGCTGTCTTTCTTTTTCTTTGCTTATTTTGTGAACTCCAGTAGTCGGATGGCTTTTCGACGACATTTCTGGATAATTACATCTGCATCCAAAGTAGTTTAAAGCAAAATCATACCGACGCTTAATAGTGCGTTGGTTAAATCTAGCACAAAACCGACAACCCAGAAAATTATGATCAGGGCCTAGGCAAGGAATATAGTAAGAATGAAAGTCCTTATGAGGTATTTGCTTCCCACAAGAAAGACAATTATTAACTTTTTCTGACATCGGTTCTGGAGCAAGAAAAAAAGTTTCCCCAACGGGGTACTTAGCTTTATAGAAGACTTTGGATCTGAAATTTGAACTCGAAAATCTCAGGAGTCGGCCGACCGGCACTTGTGAACTGCTTCTGCTTCGGGCACTATGCGGCAAGAAAGACTAAAGAAAATGGTGTCGGCTGCTTCTTTTATACCCCTGATGACCTGACGTCAGGGAAGGGGTGACAACAGCCGACGCAGGACCCAAGACTTTAGAATTCAGGCCGACTGAGGGCAACCTGCCAGCAGGATTACCCAAATGTAATGACTGCAACAGTGAAACACGAAGAACATCTAATACAGCAGTTAGCATTCTCATGCTTTAACAAGTCAGAGGGAAATTAAATGTTTAATCATATACATTACTGAGACATGCTAACCCGACCCATACCCTGTTAAAGACATTTAGTTATCTTGAAACTTGCCAAGTAGAGTGTATTCCATTCTTCACTATTACTGGGCAGCTTACACACCAGCACTTCTAGTTAGGCACTGATTTCCTTTCCTTTCCTATGGAACAGTATTCATAGCAACAATCTGACTTACAAACAAAAGAAAGTTCACAGTTGCTATATAAAGAGAGAGTACCAAATAATTATGTAAAATCAACGTCTGATGACTGATAATGTTGCTGAAGAAAAGTCTCAGTAGCAGTTTTTTTCTGAAATGTGCAAATGAAACAAGAACACACAAGTAGAAACAAGATGGGCTCAGTGCAGACTGATACGACCCAGTCAAATGATAGCATCCTGTGTCTGAACAGTCCTGGCGTTCTAGTGCTCAGGGAAAAGTTTAACTCACTGATGCACAGGAATGTTTGCCAGATGTGTCTTTTTTCATCATAATGGCATGAAAGTGAGACAAATCAGGATAGCTTCTCATAAAATCTGGGTATTGTGAACTAATGACCATTGACTGGATCCCACCCAGTTCGAGTTTGTGAAAGGCAGATCATGCCTCTTGAACCTCATCAACTTCTTTGAGGCAGTCACCAAAGCTGTAGATGAGGGTAAGGTGGTTCACACAGCCTATCTTGACCTCGCCAAGCCTTTCGACACTATTCCCCATTCTGGAATTATAGCTAAACTCACTAAACTAGGTATAAATCCCTACATCACAAGATGGGTTGCCAACTGGCTCACTGACAGAACCCACACTGTAAAAGTTGCAGACTCCAAATCTGACCTCAAAGCAGTGACAAGTGGAGTACCACAGAGTTCCGTCCTGGGACCTCTCTTGTTTGGTATCTACTTTTCTGAAGTACAGGCTAACACAGAAGGCCTCTGGCTAATGAAGTTCACAGATGACTGCAAACTAGGAGCCATAGTCAAGTCCCCAAATGATGTGGACATCCTACAGAAGGGCCTCGCTGAGACAGATGCCTGATGTCAGAGCCATGGCCTCAAGCTCAATGCCAAAAAGTGTAGTGTCATCCCCTTTGGTAAAAACTCTGTACCCATGAACTACCACATAAGCAGCAATCTACTTAACACCGAATGTGTGATAAGAGACTTTGGGACCCAGGTAGACAGTAGTCTCTCCTTTGATAGTCACATCGCCACAGTAGTCAGGAAGTCCTTCTATGTGGCACACCTCATCATAAAAGGGTTCCCATCCAGGAAAAAAGAGGTCATTGTTCCCCTCTACTCGACACTCATTAGACCCATTATAGAGTAAAACGCCCCTTTTGGAATGTACCTCACAAGACATCTGCAGCAGCTGGAAAGGCCATAGAAGTACCTCACAAAGAGGATTACTGGCCTCAAACAAACGCGCTACACTGGCCATCTCAAAAACTCCAGCTTTATTCCATAGCATATCGCCTACTCCGAGGTGATCTCTGCCTAACATATAAAGCTACGTCAAACCCAGAGCTGTTGGACATTCTACACCTAAAGAAATCTCAATCCCTCTGAGTTACACGCTCTAGGGACCTAAACCTTGTCACCACAATAAACAGGACATGCTGGAGTGATAGATTCCTGTCCCAGAGACTTCCCATACTCTGGAACAGGCTACCCATCTATGTCAAGCAAAGTTCTTCACTAGCACTCCAAGAAAAATCTTGATGAGTGGATGGGAAATAGGAAATACACCCCGGGGATCACTTCTCTGTCTCTGCTCAACAGTGGCATAGGAAAATAACTTTCTTGGGTGGCGTAAGCCAGGGAACCTTGTTGGCTAGGCTTAAGTAGGCCCTTGGGCTGATAGCCTAGTACCTACTATGAACCTATGAACCTATTAGGTACTGAGAAAAATGTGCATCCCACACGCCAAACCTGCAACTACAGCAAAAAGTACCAAAGTTGGGGAAAAATGATAGATTCTTCCTCAGAAGAAGCAGGCAGTTAATTTTTTACAGCTGAATTTCCACCAGGGCAGTACAGGGAAGCAACTGGTGGTATGGTTTCCAACCACGACAAAAAGATGTGTAGGTGAATTAGCACTCTTCCAAACTGCCCTGCAGGTGCACATGTCATATGACAGTAAGTAAATGCATGTGTCTTGCAATGGGCTGGTACACCTGTTCAGGATTAACTGTCTAGCTTCAGCTCTCCTCCGACTCTGAACTGGGCTAAGCAGGTAACTGAGGAAATGAATGAATGAACTTCCACCTGCATGATCAAAGCAAGCTGCACAAAAGGGAAGCATTTTGGACATTAGGATGACATACTGCAAACATAAATGCACACTGCAGATACTGGGAGAGGCAGTGCTCAGTGTAGGCAAACTCACACTTCTGTCCAAAAGCACAATGTGCAGTATATATAGACACATCTCCTTTTACTGAAATGGCAATAATACTCAGCTGTGACCACTGTCTTTCTAGAAATACCCAGAAAATGAGTGACACATCTGAAGCAAGGAATAAGCAATTGCTTTTGCCCACTAGTTTGGGTCTACATTTGGTAATGTACTCAGTTCTAATGGCTTCATCTGAAAAACCACATCAGTATCTTAGAAAGAATGAAAAACAAATTATTAAACTGATCAACAGCATGCCTTGTGAGAAATAGATGGTTGGACTTGTGAAGGTTGGGAAAAAAAATCAACTCAGGGCATCGGAGGCTTCAGACTATGGTCTTCCACTGCATCTCATACAAATGCAAACATGTTTTTTAGCAAGTAATAATGTCCAACAGGATGTATGTTACTGTGTAAATAACATCTGCCCAGGGGTGTTATGAGGCCTGACACTGCAGATGGAAGGCCTCTACACTCCTGTCATTTCCACAGCAACACACACTCTGGAGGGCATTATTGCACTTAGAGAATGGGCTGTTAAATTGTTTTGTTTTATGTACTTTGTTTTTTTACTACATTTTTGATGTAAAATAATTCCACTGCCTAATGTTTCAAACTTGCTGTAGTATATGTAAATGGTGTAGGAGTAAGCATTTTACATCCAAAATATACTATTTAAAAATATATCTAGATATTTACTTTATTTTGTTTTTTGGTCCCTTATTCCTAAAATGTGTGGCTTGTTGCCAGTCATTGGGAATGAAGTCACTAAACAAGGGCATAAATTTGAGTTTCAGACTTTATTCCCTTCAGAAAATTCATGCTAACACAAATCCTGTTATTTAAGCAACTACTCATCATTTTATATGAGTAGTATTTAAAATCTATTCCTATTTTTGAGCCTTTGCTCCCTCTTTATTTTAGGCTTTACCCAGATTTCTTGATCTAAGAGGTCGAGAGGTATACAAACCTCTTAACTGCTGCTGCTGCCAGTGCTCGATCGCTTTCAGTTTTCACTCTCTCTCACTCACACACACACACACACACACACACACACACACACACACACACACACACACACAAAATTCCACTTTCAGGCATGCATACACTAACACACACATAAAGAAACAAACACAAATATACATACACACTTTTTTGTTGTTTCATTTATTTTTTTTTTACACTTGCTAAACATCAAAAGTGCTGCTTAGTGAGTGCAAACATAATAGCTCCATCAATCTCACTCTCATATGTGCATACACTTTCTCTCTCTCACACACACACACACACACACACACACACACACACACGCGCGCGCGCATACACATACACACACCTTTTTCTTTTTTACGCGCTGCTTAATGAGTGTAAATTAATGGCAACCGTTAGGTTACTTTCAGTCCGAGCTCCATGGCAGCTTAATATGTTGCCATGAAGCGGCGGACTCACTTTTTAGCAGGCATTACCTGTAGGTTAACACCCTGCTGGAGAACATTTATTCTCAAGTCAGGGTGCCGATCTACAGGTTGCCCATTCACTAACTGTAGTTAATGGACCCTGGAATGCCCCTTCTGCTAGCTTCAATCAAATGGATTTTGCAGAAGCTTTCAAAAAGGAGCAAGGCCAATGGAAAGGCCTGTGACAGAATTAGCTGAGGACGAGGCTGTCAAATAACGCTTTGCTGCTAGAAATGTGTGTGATGCCCGTGCACTGTTCCAGCAATCAAGGAGCCTCAATCCTTACCACTAACACCAGTGAGGGGCATCCACATATGGGAGGATAACAAATTCAGTCTGGGGCTGGTTTCTCCCTTTCTCTCCAGATCCCAATATGACTCCCCACTGGCACAGCTATAGGATCCAGATCTCTGCCTAGTGGGCAAGCTAAAACCTTCAGCACCCTCTCTGTCCAACCAGTGCTTCGTGTCCCTGCCCAAGTAGCTGTCACACACACACTTTGAGATATGAGTTATATACAAACACACAGACACTCCTGGGGAAGGCTGGCACAGATTCTCCAGCTGTGCCTTCTTTCTGCCCAGTCTAAAAGACATTACCTGCTGCCACCACCCACTAATATTTATCAGCTACTAAAAAGACTCTTACTAAAGGGTGTCCAATTATTACTGTGCAATATATTATCCAAATGGTAAGTGTGACTGAACAGCAAAGCTTATTGGAGTGACTTGGACAGTATCACTATAAACATGCAATGTACTCTAGAGCTCTAGCGCTTAAATTATCTCTACACAAAACAGCCACAGTTGAAAAGTTTAAAAATATTTAATAATAAATAATAAAAACATGAGATAATACTTCTTACTACACAGTGCTAGTCAAGAGTTCAGAGATCGCAGAGAAATACTTAAAATAATACAGCAGAAAAGTTCTGACATCAATACAGAAAAAAACAAATCTAATCTTCCTATTTCCTAGCTATAGCTAAGAGAAAACACAGTTCTAAAATCCTACTTACATACAGAACACAGGCAGATACTGGTGAGTTGGATGTTCTCGAGACAAATGCAAAATGCTCTCTGATTCTCTCTCTTGAAATTGATAACACAGTGCAGCTTCACATTACATCATTCTTAACAATTTTCTGTTTTCCTAGGCTAACAGAAACTCAGAGGTTAAATAGCCCTTTTGATCTTGCAGCTGGTCAGGAAGCCAGAGCAATAAAAGAAATTATACATGTGAATTCTAGCCATTAACTCTGGCCTCAAAACAACAGGAAGAATTCCTTCATTTAGACATCTCGGCTCCAAGTTTTGACATCAAACAATTACACAATGCTTGACTTATCAGCCTTCCTATAGCAGAGTGCACTGTTGTTACATTTTTGCAGTTCCACATTTAACAGCATTTTCTTCCATTTAAGAGAACAAGCCTGTGGCTTATATTAATACTTACAAATGACAGAATTATCTACAAAATTTGATTTGGCTAAGCTGGCGGCCTTCACCTATCTTCACACTGTGTTCAGAGATTGGCAAATTCTAGACCATTCTGCAAGTTCAGCTGTATTATATATCAGTATCTGTGTATGGGAAAACATGTATAGCTCTAACCTTAAAAATGCCATAGTGTTATGTTGCTCTGTCCACTGCTCATCTGCCTGCCTGTTTTCTTTTTAGCTATCAGTCAACAGATGAAATGGCAAGCTACACTTTTCTTGTTGTGTCTTCCGGCTTTTCCCAGTTAGGGGTCGCCACAGCGGAGCTCCAGTCCGCTAATGATTGGCAGTAGATTTTTACGTGCCGAGTTGCCAGCTCTGACACACAACCTTCAACGAAGGTACGCCCATTCACGCATGTCTCCACACAGAAGACGCTCTAGCTGAGAATCGAACAGGACAATGTCTTACTGTGAGGTGACAACGCTACCGCAGCATAATGTATGACTTTTGTGATTCAAGTTTGTTTACATAGTGGCTTCTCCATGAATGCAATGTGAGAAAATAACCTTTTAATGATTCTTGGGGATTAAGGTCACAAAGCCAATATATCACTGTCAGCGCACTCATTTAAATGAACAGGACAGCCTAATTCATGTACAGATTGTCTAAAAAAGGGACATAAATCAAACACAATGCTGCATTCTACCACCTGTGTGAGAACATTATTACCTCTTCTTCGGTGTTTGCTCAGCCAGAGCTTTAAAATCGTGTTTATTGCCTCTTCAATGCTAGAAGGAAGCCAGTAAGCTTAAGTTTGCAACAACCATGCCTGCCAGCTTTCTTTTATCTTTGTAGCTAATAAGGCAGAGTTTCTAAATTATGCAGGCTAGCAT
The DNA here is from genome assembly GCF_019279795.1 of Protopterus annectens. NCBI lineage: Eukaryota > Metazoa > Chordata > Ceratodontiformes > Protopteridae > Protopterus > Protopterus annectens. The sequence goes on along the minus strand of NC_056732.1, from coordinate 396,898,001 downwards.
TTATCAGCACTGCAGTGTTCAGTAGACTCCACTGAAAGCCAATTATTATATTCATCCTGCTCTTAAGACATACTGAGGTTTTATAACAGACCTTTAAACAACAGCTACAAAATTCCTTTATCCCACTCTCTGAGGTTGTGAATATAGTGCCTGAACAAATCCTGGTTTCATGTGTTAAAACAGAAAACATTCGTTGGAAGACTGCATAATATTGTACTAATTTGAACTTTACCAGGAGGCAACTGATCACGCTCCTTTTTATTACAAAATATTCCTTTATCTTTTCAAGGACTTAACAACTTTCACAGTGGATGTAAGATACTTAAATTCTACATGTTTATAGGTTTTACACCACAGATATTCACAATCAGTACAACATGATATACTTTCTGTTGCTCTTGTAACCACTTAAGACACCAGTCAAAAGTGGTTGCCCACTTACTTGTCAGTATTTGTGTTTTTGAAAAAGTTTAATGATTTAATATATTATTTTCATTTCCAGCAGTAGTCTCAAGGTGTACAATTTACTTCCAAACTTACAGCGCTACCCTTTCTGCTACCATTATGTTACTCTCTCTTTCTGCAGCTTACACAGTTTATTCATGACGTATGTGCACATACTCACTCCCACACTCCCAGTGAAATGCTAACACACATGCATTCATACATATTTTTTTGCCAGCTCTAACAAAAGTGACCTAGCCAAATTGCTTATCTGCCCAGGTGAACATTAAATAACTTAATAAAACAACTTCACAAACCCAGTCATTAGCAATGCTAAAAAGTATCTGTCGAAATCTAACTTCTGTGCTCCTGTGCTACTGTGTTGTGACTTGTTCATGAAATCCATTCATGAGATCATGATATTTTCCTGATGTGGATATTGTTAAAGTAATTTGATGTTTTTTCTTATTTTCATGGTTGTTTTATTGTTATAATGCTTACTTCTGTGGATTTGCCATAATCGTTTCATATTTTGCAGTCATTTTGATGGTCTCATTGTGCAATGCTCCACCTCCACGTAAATTCTCTGTGGAAAGCATACCTCTCAACCTATTATAGCAAGAAATCTGGACACATCCATAGATAATGGGGGGACAAAGGATCAAAAATAAATCATGCTCTTACAAAACTTAAAAAGCTGATAGAATAACATGTTTTGCATTAGCAATAAATTTCTGAGGGGTATGACGTCTATAACTCAAATATCTGTCATTATTTTCTGACTTCAATCCTCAGTGATTTGCCGATAATTTGCCTGAGAACCACAATTTTATGAGAAAGAGACCAAAAATATGAGGCAAAAATCTGGACTTTCTGTGAAAATTCGGACGGTTGTGAAGTATGGTGGAAAGCCTTCTGACCTTTGCTGTCATGTAAAGGATTTCACTAAGGCTGTCAGTTCAGTGCTTGAAATCAATTCTGTGGACTGGGGTGTTTTTTAATACTGATAGCTGTGAGCCCAATTTGTTGGTTTAACTTCTGATGTTTGAGATCTAAGCCTTCACAAGGATGACCCTTTTTTGGGTTCAGCAGGAAGCTCAGATGACAGCATTATGTAGCCTTTTCTATACCATAGTAAAAGGTGTTTGGGAAATCACAAATAGTATGTATTCTGCTAGGATAGAGTGAAGTTCTTTTGCTACTGATTACTATATGAAATATTTGTATTTTTTAAACTGGTAACTGCATTGTTTTCATTTTGTTTTTGCACTTACTATTACTTGGTTCACACCAATACTGCTGCTTTTGTTAATGCTTTTAGTGGCAGCAGTATGTGTACAGGTAAAGTGTTTTTGTTTGGTATGTAGGGAATAAAATTAGTGAACGGTATGGATATGTGTGTAATTTACTGATGAATATGACATTATGAATAAACACTGTAATGACTTTCACGAATGAGAATTTCACACATTGTTACATGCACAAGTTCATGTTGTTACACATACAGTTGCACTTGGGCAAGGCAGTGAAATTTTGTAAATTTTATAAATTCTTCAGTATCTTATTAGAATTTTTTTCTACGGAAAATGCAGTATGAAACCCAGTGCAATACTGACTACATGAGATTACAAACCTGAATGTGAATGCGTTTACATTGTTTTTATCCTGTCATAGCTGAAGCCTAGAAAAAAAATAACAGCAAGTCTCTGCAAAAACCATGGTATGCTTCAGTATTTCCAGCAATGTTTATCTAACATGACATAATGCCTGAGGGAGTTGGGAGAATCACAAAAATATAAGTTTCAGAATGCCAACAGGAACTTCTGTCTTGACAATTTAATTTAGAAAATAAATAATACCACCAAAAAACACACACAACCGTTACTACTCTGGTACATAATACTGCTATTGCAGTGCATGCCAAATAAAAACAAAAACAGAACACTTAAACAAGTGTGACAAATCACTTCAAGTTGTGTGTGAAAGTACTGAAAGCTATTAGGCACAATGCTACTTTCATAACATTAAGTGCATACTCATAGCTGGTGATTTCCAGCATTTCTGCATCATGATATGTGGAATTAGGGTAAGCAGATGAAGATTTGATTTATCAGACCTACCAGTGCACTGTGGTTGCTGTTCTGTGACTATTTTGGATTTGTAGTTTGCACAATTGCATTGTTTTCCTCATCTTTTGCTCATTTTTCTGCAGTTTGTTTTACTTTAATTTTTTTTTTGCAGTTGTAGAAATGTTCTTCATTTGGACCTGTTACCAAAGTTTCATGCATTCTTAGAAGGCTAAGGGATTTAATCTACTGATTAGTGGGAGGAACTGAAAAGTAACATTTCAATTAAGGCAGGAGAAAATGATATTTAATCTGTAATAGTTGCCAGTGCTCTTTGATTATTTAGGATTTTTCCTGTCCAGTCCTTGTTTCTGCAGTGCTCTGAAACATAGTAGCTCTTAAGTTGCTGACACTTGTGTACATTTGACTTCAGAAGCTTCTCCTAGTCTTACTTGATCTGCACCTTCTAGTGAGTACAAGAAGGTCACTTAGGCAATGCAATCCTCTTAGACCGGCAATGCTTGAGCTACTCTCCCTTTCATATTTTTCTACCCACTAGGTACACATTCCAGTACCTACAGTACTGCCCCCTTTTCTAGGTTACTTTTTAACATATCCGAGCTAGTTCCTAGTTCTTTCCTACAAACAGACAATAGAACATGCCTAGCTAGTAAATACGACGGGTCTATATTATATGTCTGAAGTTTGAAAACTTTGAACGTTAAATAATCGTATTTAAATGTTTAAAGTTTCAAACATCGAACATATAATTAAAAAAACAACAAAAAAAAAAAACAAAACTAATGGCTGTAGGCAGGGGGCCAAGCCCCCCTGCATCCCTCACACCCCCCGCTCTTTAAATATACCAACTCCGAGACTGCACTACAGTGCAGTAAGGGAAATCTTCCCTTTACCGCACTATAGTGCAGTCTCGGAGTTGGTATGTTTAAAGAGCGGGGGGGGTGTGGAGGGTGCAGGGGGGCTTGCCCCCCTGCCTGTACTAGTCAGGTAAGTTCAGTTTTTTTTTTTACTATATGTTCGATGTTTGAAACTTCGAACATTTAAATTCGATTATTTAACGTTCGAAGGTTTCAAACTTCGAACATATAATATAGATCCAATATGACATCTATAGAAAAAAGAAACGAATCTGGGAACCGTTGCACATATCTGCTCTCTATACTGCTGGGCTGCATTTAGCTGTAATCCATAGCATTACACAGACTGACAGAAGAAACTTCAATTATGTCATTTGAACCCATGGGGTCTAAGTCACACAGGCAAATATTTGTCTCAAACTTGCCACTATATTTTTTTCTAGTTGGAGTGGTATGCTGTTGCTTCTGTTGAGAAGAGCAACAGTTGCTAACTTTCCCTGGTTTATTCCACAATATGCCATTACCAGCAACTTTCAATTGACTGGCTACCTCCAGTTTTGTCAAACATCTGCAGATTCATTTAACAGTTGTGAAGCTTGGAACTCTATACTGCTGGGCTGTAAGCTTTACCTTTGGGTCACCTGGGACCTGACTAGCAGTGTGGAACTAGTGGTATCCAAGCCATGGCTCCTCCCTTGTTAAAATAAACTCCTGGTTAACGAATCCCATGTAAGACACAATATCAAGGTAAAAACTCACCCCTTACTACATATTCAAGAAAATAACCAGACTATATACCACTGTCTTTAGGGATTTCTCAAAAACAAACCTATTACAACTAAACGAAAATCTAAACAAATTTCAGAGGAATCATCTATATGCTCATCCCATCACCACAGATGCTGCCTATATCTCCAGTTTCTACTAACATCTTAATAGCTACACTATGAAGTCCATCCCTATCTGCTCCAAATATAGTGGAGGTTTTAAGAGCAAATGCTTAACGTGGGATACTCGTATTAATATAATATATGAAAAAAAATACTCAATTCATACAATGAATATCAAGCACTCAAGACAGGTTGGCAAAAATGTTACAGATACCAACAGAAAGTGTTAACTGAGTATAAACAGGGTAGCCATTTCTACTAAAGGGGATGACTGCTTTGGCATACTGTCAAACTAGAAGGGCATGTCTGAATGTTTGCCAATGTCTGAAATATCTGTATATAAATAATGTTAGTATAAATCCTTCTTTAACTGTCAGAAAGCAATTATGGTCTGAATTTGTCTACAGGTATACCACTCTCTCAGTCCAAAGGAAACAGGCAACATTCTGTTAGATACATTTAGCCCCAACCTTACCACACCCATTCACTCAGATAGTTCCCCTATCTTCCAAACCACCTCCCTAAAATTACCACAGATCAAGCTCTATCAGCCCTATCCAAAGCTGTAAACACCATTATGTGGGTCATGATAAATGCATCCAGTTGCTACTTACTAGTGATAAATATGAGCTGGCTGTCTTTCACCTTAACCTTTTTAAACTTAGTCTCTCCACAGGTTACACAACTGATGTTTGGAGAACTGCCACTGTGTGTCCACTAAACAAGGATGTCCCCTGCCACAAGCCCAGACACTTATGTCTATTAGCCTCACTAGTCCTATATATACCACTATGGGGGAGTGGGTAGATTAGGACGCACAGTCTTATTTCATGCAACTATGGGTGGGGAATAAGCAGTGGCAACCTTACCAAAGCCTTTGCTACAACCCCCCATGCAGGTATTACTGATATGTTTAATAAACTTAATATAAATCCCTGCACTGTTCACTAGATAGCTAATTAATTTTCTGACAGAACCCATGCATTGAAAGTTGCAGCACCTTCCTATGAATGAAAAAAAAAATTTAAAAAGTTGGAAAAGCATCTAGCAACATCCCAGAATTCTATTACTGCTGTTTTCTTGGTTAATGTACTTAACTGCTGTAGGAATGCTGCTGCTGTTTACTGCGTTATTGTACAGTTGGAATAAGCATAAAGCTTTCTTTCCTGTGTCTACTGACATATTTAAAGTTGGAATAAGCAGAAAGCATTTATCTTGTGTTCCCTGTTACTACATTGTTTTAACTGCTCATCCACTGCAGATATGCTATTTTGCTGTGAACTGCCTTATCTTTTTACAATAAAAGAGATAGTAAAAGCTCATAGCTACATCTAACAATCTTACTGCTGCTTCCTAGTGTATTGCTTAGCTACCGCAGGCATGCTAACGCTGTAGACTGTCGTCTCTGTTCTCTGTTGGTTGAATAGAACTTCCAGCTACATCTACTGTTAGAAGCCATTACCTGGACTTTTAATTGTATCTGCTTTGTTACACTGCTGAAATGTTCCTAATTGCAACTTTAAGTATTCTATTCGCACTCACGTCTGCACAAAACTTAGCTTAACTTTATCTCTCTCTTCTCTCTCCCCCAAAGTTTCCCTGCCTGGCTAACCTGGTACCTGCAACCTCAGGATATCCACTCAGCCAACTTTTTTCTACTTGAAAACAGAGAACATCTAAGTGTAAGTGCTAGCATTACCCCTCCCATCTACTGCCTCTACACCTAAATCAAAGTAGTCATGCTAATTAATAGTCACTCCTCTCTTGTTCACTTCTAGCCTATATTACCTCATACCAAAACCACACAATAACAGCTCCCAACCACTTTCACTGCACACTCTCATCAACTCCCCTCATGCACTCACTCTACAACTTCACCAGCCCCCCCTACTACAAACCTCTTCTCAATTCACTCACCCTGCATCCGGTTCCCATTCAGAAGCCTGAAACATCATAAGCCTGAAAATCAAAATCCTGAAACCAAAAGCCTGAAAATTCAGAATCCTGAAAACTCAAAATCCTGAAAGCCCAAAATCCTGAAAGACCAAAATCCTGAAACTCAAAATCCTGAAAACACAAATAATGCTAATATGTCACTATAAAGACACTAATATCTACCAACTGACCCTGACCCTAACCCTAACCCTAAGGTCCGTCACTATCGCACACTCATCTGACCCGCGCCCTAACCCTAACTCACTTAAACCGCCCCTAACCCCAATATTTGTCACTATTGCATACATGCCTAACCTGCGCCCTAACCCTAACTCACTTAAACCGCCCCAACCCTAAAATAAAACCAACCGCACACTTACCTGACCCCAACGCATGACCTAACACCACAGGGCTAACAATAGCAAAGCCACAATGACATCAGTATGTCTATTTTGTGTTTTCAGGATTTTGAGTTTAAGGATTTTGGTCTTTCAGGATTTTGGGCTTTCAGGATTTTGAGTTTTCAGGATTCTGAATTTTCAGGCTTTTGGTTTCAGGATTTTGATTTTCAGGCTTATGATGTTTCAGGCTTCTGAATGGGAACCCTGCATCCATACTCCCACCACATTTAAACATAAGATACCCCGAAAATATGACAGGCACTTCACTGCTTATATAAAGCACATTCTTAACTCCCTCTCCAAACTAGCCCTCAGTGGAGATATCCACCCCGACCCTGGTCCTACATTCTCTACCCCCACTTCAAACCCTTCCCCTATAAACATTCACATCTCTCAAATCACAACCAGCAAAAAGCCATCAGACCTCCTCTTTATATCACTTAACATTAGGAGCATCTGTACAAAACCGAAGACCTCCTTGCCTACGTAAACCGATACTTCCCTGACATTCTCATCCTAACTGAAACCTGGCTCAAACCTCACATCAGAAGTGAGGAATTTCTCCCACCTGGATATGACATCCTTCGTCAGGACAGACTACCTAAGAAAGGATCTGGTGTAGCTCTGCTGTTCAAAGACCATCTCGATATCCAAATTCTCAACAAATCAGTCCTTTACGCCACTCTCAAAATCAACCCAAAGAAATTAACATCTTAGGTTGTTACTTCCCACCAGGCCAAAAAACTTCCTAAGCTGGGCCAATCTCTCCCTACCTCAAGAAACTAGTAAAGACCAAAAGGAGAAACAGTCCACAACTATGAAAGATACAAAACAATTGCTGTTTCTCTGTAGGTGGATTCAAGATTCAAAATGTCACTGTTGAATCAAATAAATACTTCGTCTTTATTGGATTTTGTTGAGCGCTTTCATCTAAACATATATAGATTTCATCAGAACAAGGAACTGCCCTATGGCTAACACTTTATATAAGAGTCATACTTAATTAATTAATTAATTAACTAAATGTATACCTAATTTTTAAAGTGCTAGTGCTACATTAACATACAGTACTTCAATACATATTTTAATACATATTTTAAAAAACGTTCCTGTTAAAACTACATGATGTGCAAACCATATAAAACATTAAAAAACATTAAAAACATTTGCTAATATTAACTTTGTATGTTATGCTGTATATCTCAAGAGTGGAAATGCATCACTCAATGTGTATACCAAAAAGTGAATGAAATATAGGTTTTGTTATGTTATAAAAAAGATAAATCCTAATGCATATATACCCATTACTCTAAGTGGAATTTTTATAAATAAGTTCGTAAACCTTATTAGAAATATTAATGAAAATATCGTCCCTAACCCGGTGCTTCAAAACAAAGGCCTTACAGGTCCAATGCATTAGTAAAGCCATTCAACATTCTACATATTGTTGGCTAAAATTGGCTTCACAGAAATATGGTCATTAAGTCCTGGTGGGGTAGATGCATTCAGTTTTAATTGCCATCTAGTCTCTAACTCACCCAGTTTTTTCCTTACATCCCCTCCCCTGGGGTTTGCTGAGGCTATATCTAATATGGCAAAATGAAACAATTTGCATTTAGTACTTTCCTGCATGTGCCTCCACAGGGCATTTTTGACATCTTTCTTCTTAATGCAATAGTAATGATCATATATCCTTTGTCTTAAGGTCCTATCTGTCTTTCCTACGTAGTAGCAATGACAGTTTGAGCACATGGCTAAGTAGACTACATGGGTGGTCCTACAATTCCCTTTCTTAAAATATATCTCCGTCTTAGTGACATTTTCTAGTTTGGTGCTGTTGATAGTGCATATGTATCTGCACTGGTTGCAGGTACCGCATTTAGTTGTCCCTGTATTGACTTTATCATTATTTGATGTTTGTATTTTTCTTTCAAGTTCCCTTTTTAAATTGTCCCCATTTCTGGATACAAACCGAGGAATGTCTCCCACAATTTCGATTATTTTCATATCCGTCTTTAATATATTCCAGTTCTCCTTGATAATTCTTTTAATATTTGCAGTCCAAGGGGTATGTTGCAGAATACATGCTCTCGTGTAACTGACATCCGTCCCCCTATTGTCAGCTTCCGAACTGTGTGTATGTGCTAGGGGTCCTTTTCCTAACAGGGGTACATACTTTTTACCCCATTCTTTTAGCACATAACTAGTCACATCCATCACTAACCCCTTAGGATAACCTCTTTGAATAAACATATCACCTATAATACTTAGTTCACTGACAAGGTCATCATAGTCGGATGTCATCCTTGCTGCCCTTATACATTGTCCCTTGATTATACTTCTTTTCTGATTAGTGGGGTGGGAACTACTATATTCTAAGTAGCCATTACTAAATGTGTCCTTCCTGTATATTTTACTTTTCATCTTTCCTTGATCTACTATAATAAGAGTGTCTAGATAGGCTATCTTACATGATTCCACTGTGTGTGTGAATTTTAAATCATTACTCTTAGAGTTTAAATCCATCATAAAAGTTTCTAATTCTTTTCTATTTCCCTTCCAAATCAAAAAAATGTCATCCAAGAACCTATAGTAACATGAGACTAACTGGTATCTATTATTGCCAAAAATGTGTTCGTCTTCCCAGTCACTCAAATAAATGTTGGAAAAGATGGGGGCACATGCTGCCCCCATTGCTACTCCTTTGACTTGTACATAGTATTCACCTTCAAACATTATATAGTTATGTCTCAGTACAAGTTCCATAAATTCTACTGTGAGTTGGATTTTATCCCTTGAGAAAATGCCAGATTTTTCCATCGACCTTTCCAGTCTAAGCAATCCATCCTCTTGCGGGATGCTTGAGAATAGGTCAACCACATCTATGGTCACTAGGAGAGCGTCAGGTGTTAACATATCTTGCTTTAGTCTCCCTAAGAAATCCCATAAGTCTTGAATGACATGTTTGTAAGACTTGTATAAAGGTTTAAGCCACCGAAGACGAAGACAAAGTATTTATTTGATTCAACAGTGACTTTTTGAATCTTGAATCCACCTACAGAGAAACAGCAATTGTTTTGTATCTTTCATACCCCAAGAAACTATCATCCTTGGCAACTTTAACGTTAACTGGCTTTCCTGTAACACCAACCACTCAGCCCTTCACCTAAATCTCCATGGGTTCTCACAACTAATACAGTCCCCCACCCGGAGCAATACAAATAGTAATAATCATACCACTCTTGATTGGATCCTAGTCAGCAAAGACCCTCACAATTACCTGTCTGGCTGTTTGACAGCCTCAGCGACCATTCCCCAACCTTCTTACTAAGACATCAAATAAACATTATCAAGCCCATCACCCACAGACAAATCCAAAACAAAGCTAATTTCAACCCCTATTCCTTTACCTCCTCTCTCTAAAATATTAACTGGTCACCTCTAAAATACCTCAACCTTGAAGAGGCCATCTACTTCTTTAACAGCACCTTCCTCAACAACCTGAACACCCAAGCCCCCCTAAGATATTCCAAAGTCAGAATAAAAAGCTCCCCCTGGCTACAGAAAACCACCAGAGACCTAATGAAGACCAGGGATAAAGCTTGGGAACACTGGCGTCTAACAAAAAACCCTCAGATAGGCAATTTTTCCAAGAACTACATAATAAAGTCAAAAAACAAATAAAAATAGACAAGGCACACTACTATCAAACTTCACTAAGCTCTTCTAACATCAACCCAAAGCTATTCTGGTCTACAATTAACTCTATCCTTAGCCCAGGCAAAGTACCCCCCCCTCCACCCCTCCATCTATCCCTC